>NC_057797.1:780215984-780549960 GCF_018294505.1 Triticum aestivum | reverse complement strand
CCCGGCCGGCCTCGTCCCCGGCCCCCCTCGCCGCCGACCCCGCCGGCCGCCGCCTCGGCATCCGCGCCACCGGCCGTGAACAGTAACTCCGGCGCCTCGGTTTCCGTGCCCGATCCAGATCTGGATCTGGGATATTTTCGGTTGACTTTCTCCTCCCGAAACCCTAATTTTCTTGCTACTTTGACCGCTCATATCTCCTCATCCGTAGCTCCGTTTTGGGTGTATGATATGTCAAAATCTTCGTCTCGACGAGTACATCATTTCATTCCATTGCATCATTTGCATTTGAGGTCATCTTGTTGCCAAAAATGCTGTTGGAAGGAGGCATGTTGAGTTAAATTGCAGATCCATTAGTTCAACATGCACTTTTGTCATTTTTGCCATATTTAATCCGTGCATGATATGCCTGTGCCCCTTTGGGATGAATTGTTAAGCATGTTGTCTTCTTTCCATAGGTGCCTTCCATGTATTTTTAGGATGTGTGTGTTGTCTTGTGCAAGCTTGCGAAGAGGGCTACCTGAGATTACAGATTTCAGGGACTTGGTGATTTTCACAAAGTCTGAGCCATTTTAGTTCACGATGCTATATGTCCGGCTTGTTTCCTAGTGATCCGTGCCTCTTTTGAGGATGATCTGTAAGAGTGATTTGTTATGATTGTTGTGCTTAATCCATCCATGTATTTACTTGTTATGTTGGAGCACCCTAGGTTGACTCAATCGAGCTCAACTTTTGGAAAGTTGCTGTTTTGGGCAGATCGTAAACTCTTTTGCGATTTTGCCGGAGTTATTGCTAGTGATCCATGCATGCTATGCCATTGTTCTTGCCATGTCTAGCTAGCATTTTGTGCCTTCTTAATGGATATATTCTTGCCTTGCCATGACTTGCACCGTAGTGAGAGCATCGAGCTCGTTTACACAGCTCCGTGAGTTATTATTTCAGCATGTCCCAGTTTTCACTAAGTCTGAAAACTGATTGTGTTTCATCAATGTTCGTGTGCTCGGTAGAGTATTTTTGTGAACCCTTTTGGCCCCAGGTCATTTTGGGTGTTTTGTTAAGCTTGTTGAGTAGCTCCATGCCATGCTCTTACTTGCCATGTTCAGGTTTTCCTTCATGTTGTTTTTCTGCTCCGAAGAGAGCATCGTGGTCTGAAATTTCAGACTAGCGTTAATTTCGCTATGTCTGAAATATGTTTTGCTTAATCAGTTTTGCCATGCTTGTTTGAAGCCCTTAATGGATGAATTTGTCTATGCCTCAGTCATGATGATTTGTTAAGCTTGATGAGTACATCACTGCCATGTAATTTGTTTTCATGTTGGGTGGCTGTAGCATGGTCATTTTGTTGCATTTAGGAGCCTACTTGCTGTAAATCGCAGATCGGTTCGTTTAGTAAAACGCTTGCCATTTCTAAACCGTAGCTCCGATTGCCATGATCTTTATATCGTTTTCAGGGGATTTCTTCCCCTCTATCCAGTGGCACACTTGGATTTCCAAGTTGAGGCCAGGTTCATGCATTTCCTGTTACATGTTGCATTTTGCATCCCGCATCGCATCCCGCATAGCATATCATCTTTGCATCTTATTGGTTGCCTTTGCACGGGATTGATTGTATCCTTGTTGCTTGTTTGTGTTGTTGGGTAGAGCCGGGAGACGAGTTCGCTAATGAGGAGCCCGTTGAGTTTGCTTTTGAGGATCCAGTCAATTCTGACAACTGTGCAGGCAAGATGATCACACCCTTGAAATCACTTCTATCTTTGCTATGCTGGTATGCTCGCTCTTTTGCTTTGCCAATGCTAGGATGCCTACCACTTGCTTGTCAGCCTCCCAATTGCCATGATTGAGCCTCTAACCCACCTTTGTCCTAGCAAACCATTGATTGGCTATGTTACCGCTTTGCTCAGCCCTTCTTATAGCGTTGTTAGTTGCAGGTGAAGATTGGAGCCGTTCCTTGTTGGAACATTTATTTACGTGTTGGGATATCATTATATTGCTATGTTATCTTTACTCATCTATATACTTGGTTAAGGGTGGAAGGCTCGGCCTCTCGCCTAGTGTTTTGTTCCACTCTTGCCGCCCTAGTTTCCGTCATATCGGTGTTATGTTCCCGGTTTGTTGCGTCCCTTACGCGGTTGGGCTATAATGGGAACCCCTTGATAGTTCGCCTTGATGAAAGCTTTTCCAGCAATGCCCAACATTGGTTTTACCATTTGCCACCTACCTTTTTCTTTCCCTTGGGTTTCCGGAGCCCGAGGGTCATCTTTATTTTAGCCCCCACGGGCCAGTGCTCCTCTGAGTGTTGGTCCGAACCAGGCAGCCTGCGGGGCCACCTCGGGGAAACTCGAGGGTTGGTTTTACTCGTAGCTTGACCTATCCGAGCGTGCCCTGAGAAAGAGATATGTGCAGCTCCTATCGGGATTTGTCGGCACATTAGGGCGGCGTTGCTGGACTAGTTTTGACCTGTCGAATCATCTTGTTGTACCGGGATACCAAGTCTGATCGGTGGGTCCTGGGTGGAGGTCTATTCCTTCGTTGACCGTGAGAGCTTGTTATGGGCTAAGTTGGGACCCCCCTGCAGGGATTGATCTTTCGAAAGCCGTGCCCGCGGTTATGGGCATATGGGAATTTGTTAATGTCCGGTTGTAGACAACTTGAACTTAATTAATTAAAATGAATCAACTGCGTGTGTTGCCGTGATGGCCTCTTCTCGGCGGAGTCCGGGAAGTGGACACGACGTTGGAGTTATGCTTGCGTAGTCTACTCTATTTAGTTTCCGCTCGTGCTTTGCCTTCTCTTCTCGCTCTCCTTTGCGAATAAGTTAGCCACCATATATGCTAGTCGCTTGCTGCAGCCCCACTACATTACCCCTTCCTTACCTATTAAGCTTTGAAAGTGCGTTATATCGACTAGAGGGGGGGTGAATAGGCGATTTTTATGAAAGTCTTCAAAACGTGGAAGTTATGAAGACAACCAGTGAAGATATGCCTATCACTATGCAGCGGAAGTTAGATTACACAAGCAAGCTAAGGTCAAGTATTCAATAGAGTGAAAGCACAGCAACAATAGCTTCAGTGTAATTAGGATCAGGTAGGAAGAAGTTATGAAGCCAATCAAATCATACAGTTATGTTGTGAAGACAAAAGATAGAGCAAGCATGCAATGGCTTCTCAATGAATAACAGTAAGTTGAAGGGAAGTGAAGATGAAACCAGTGACACGTTGAAGACAATGATTTGTTGGACCAGTTCCAGTTGCTGTGACAACTGTACGTCTGGTTGGAGCGGCTAGGTATTCAAACCAAAGGACACACAGTCCCGGACACCCAGTCAAGGACACTTAGTCCAAGACACCCAGTCCTCACCGTATTCTCCTTGAGCTAAGGTCACACAGACCTCGCCCAATCACTCAGGTAAGTCTTCAAGGTAGACTCCCGAACCTTCACAGACTTCGTTCACCGGCAATCCACAATTACTCTTGGATGCTCAGAACGCGACGCCTAACCGTCTGGAGGATGCACAGTCCTCAAGTGTAATAAGTCTTCAGATCACACAGACAAGAAGACTTAAGTGATGCCCAATTTACTCTGGCTCTGGGTGGTTAGGGCTTTTCTCCTCGCTAGGGATTTTCTCTCCAAGGCTTCGAGGTGGGTTGCTCTCAAACGACAAAAGCCGTGCACTGAAATCTGAGCAGCCAACCGTTTATGGTTGTGGGGGTGGGCTATATATAGCCACTTGGCAACCCTGACCTGATTTGTCCGAAATGACCCTGGGTCACTAAGGAACTGACACGTGTACTAACGGTCGGATTTTGAACTCTCGCGGCAACTTTACTTGGGCTGCAAGTAAAGCTGACTTGTCTGACTCTGGACAAGATTTTTCTCTCATTGTCTTCACTTGAAGACATAGGATTTGAATTAGGCATCACTTCAGTCATCCTGACTGGTTTTCTTGGACCCCACTTAACAGTACGGTGGTTCCTATGACACAACATGAATAAAGTAAAGCTACGAAAGATCTAAGTCTTTGAGTTCCAAAAGCTTCATGGGGAGTCTTCATATGTCATTGTCTTCGACATGAATGTCTTCATGAACCACCATTGTCTTCAATATCTTCATACATTTTTGGGGGTCATCTCTGGTAGCTAAACCGAATCAATGAGGGACTTCTACCTGTGTTATCCTGCAATTCTCACAAACACATTAGTCCCGCAACTAGGTTTGTCGTCAATACTCCAAAACCAACTAGGGGTGGCACTAGATGCACTTACAATCTCCCCCTTTTTGGTGATTGATGACAAACTAGTTGAAGTTTTCAACGGGGAATATAATTTGTGAAATTGTAAAGGAATTGTCTTCATAAGCAGCAATGGCTCCCCCTGAAGATGTGCATGTTAAGTGATTTGCTTCTGGAATGCAAATGCACACAACAGGTTGTATTTGTGGGAATCCGCTTCAACTTATGATGACAATCCATCATGCACGTAAAGATATATGAAGATAATGATATGCATAATGAAAAATGGACGTCTGCGAAATGATAAGAGTGCGGAAATTATCGTCGTACATGCGGAATTTATCTTCGCAAGAACACAGTAGCAGACGACCATCAAGTTTAAGTGTTACAACTCAAAGAACCAAAAGTAGCAAAACGAGAGTTGTAAACACGAAGCAAAATGCAAAATATAAAGCACCCGCCCATATTATTGACCCGCTTGAAGACTATAAACATCATATGCTTCTCCCCCTTTTGTCAGTGATGACCAAAAAGGTTTGAAGACATAGAGTTTTCTATGCGTTCCCAGGCGCAGCAGGGTCGGTGGAGGCGTTTGGTGGTGCAGGTGAGCTTGGTGCAGTGACGACGCGCGCTGAAGACATCGGTGGTGATGTAGCGTCGTCTTCTTCTTCAATGATCTTGGCAGATACTGTGGCAGCAGAAGAAGAAAAATCCGAATCTTCAAGAGATGGTGTGCTTCGCATCACAGCTCTTCTGGGAGGTGTGGTATCAAACTTGAAATGCTCTTTGAAGCCATCCTCATGAAGATCAGCTTCTGGGCACATCATGGTGAGACCTTTCCAGGTGCGGCGACAGGTTTCGTGTGCGACGAATGCATTCTTGGTTGCCAGATTGCGGATGCGATTGACGTCTTTCATGATGCACTTCATCTGCCTCTTGAGCCAGTCGTGATGCCTATCTTGCTTTTGATGCAGAGCCACAAGAAGTTCACGATCAGTGAGTGTACGAGCTCGTTTCTTGGGTCTCTGCCCAGCTTCGCTGTCAGTGGCTTCAGTGGATGCAGGGGCACGTGTGGTGCCAGCCATTGGATAGACTCTGGAAATGGCTTCAACACCTTCATCATGTGGAGTGAAGCTTTGGTGTTCTGCATTCTGAAGACTTAGTGGCTGTTTGGCAGGCTCAGGATAAATGGCTTCAGCTGAGGTGTCCACATCTGGTAAGAAGATCCTGTGGTTGCGGGCTGAGGGCTGATAGGAGATTGCAGAGTGAAGCTTAATCAGCCTCATCACCCAGGGAGCATAGATCTTCAATCCAAACAATTCTGTGGCTGACGCTGCAAGTTGACGGATGAAGAGATCCTGTGCGTTGAAGCATTTGCCATGCATAATACAGAAGATGAGAGTCTTCATGGCACCTTCAAGCTTGGCATACCGAGAGTGTCCCTTAATGGGCCAGAGAGTCCGCCTTATGATATGATATATGGTTCTGGGCAGGTACTCTAAGTCTTCAACGAAGAACTCAGTTGGATAAGGTGCATCATGTGCCAATGGCTTCATCATGGAGAGCATCTGACTCATATTTGGTTCTGGACGCTTAAATATGCTCTCAGTTGCTTCAGCATGGAGTTGGCATCCTTCTTCAAAGAATTCGCCAGGAGTGGGAAGGCCAGTAAGCTCAATGATGTCGAAAGCTTTGGCTTCATGATGGACATCTCCTGTCATCCACTCCAGGACCCATGTCTTCGGATCTCGGTTGTAGCCTTTTATATGCAGAGTGGCATAGAATTGAAGCATAAGCTCTTCGTTCCAGTGCTCTTCGTCAGTGATGAATGGCAGTAGACCCACTTGCCTGAAGCAATCAATGGCTTCTTCCAAACCAGGCAGACCAGCAACAGCTTCAACCTCAAGGCGCTGGTGGGGAAAGATGCGGCCTTGGTTGTATAGAATGCATGAATAGTAGCTGCGCTGTTGATGGCTCCAGAACCTATCTGATGCAATCTGTGCCCTTGAATAAGGGTTCGCGGAGCTGTTGAAGAAAGTGTTGTCTGCCCTGAAGTTGTTGATGTTGAAGGAACCAGGAGCTGAAGCAGGACCTGGGAACCTTGGCAGTCGTGGAATTGGCTTCTGAACCTGAGGCCTGTGCGCAATGTGATAGTTGAATTGCGGGCCGGCAGCAGACTCTGGTGCAGAAGGTTCAGGGTCAGCAGTTTCAGTATGATCTGAAGCTATTGTCGGAGAGGGCTCCACATTGGCTTCAGCATTGTGTGTGGCAGCCTCAATGTTTTCATCCTCAGCACGTGCAGTGAGAGGAACGGACTCAGGCACGTTCTCCTGGAGAACGGCCTCTTGTTGGGGTGGTGGAGTTGGAGCTTGGGGTTCCTGTGGTGCTTTCTCATTGTCTTCGGCTGGTGCAGCCGGAATGTCGTCAGCAGCTTGAGCCCTTGGTCCTCTGCGAAGCCTACGGAATGCAGGCGATGCTGGTGGAGTTGCAGTGGTCTGGGGCTCATCCTCTTCCTCCTGTGGGCGATCTTCCCACGATGCATCTTGTGTGATTGGCGTCAAGGGACGACCAATGCTGAGCAATTCACTCGATTCGAGCTGAGGAAGGACTGCATCATCTTGTACATTGTCTTCGAGACCAATGTCTTCAGCAGCGGTGGGGTCGGCTGCTGGAATGTCTTCATCACGCTGAGCCTCGGTGAGAGCAGGCTCATGGACGGTCAGCTGACGATCTTCATTAGGACGGTGAACGGAAAGGGGTTCAACCATCAAGGGCTCTGTGGGAGCAGCCCGAGACTTCTTGGACTTGCGCTTCTTGGCGGTGGGATCTGAAGGAGAGGCTTCAAAGTGTTTCCTCTTCCTTGCTTTGGCTTCGGCTATCCTTGTCTTCTTAAGCTCTGAAGCGGGTGAGCGCTTTGGCTTCGAGCTAGGCTTGGCGGTGGGGAAGACAATTGGAATAGCTTCTTGGCGTGGGGCCTCTTCTTCAGCCACGGTGGGCGTCTTCTTTTTCTTGGCGGCCATCCGGGGGTCGATGCCGGGACGCCCAAGTGCCTTTCGCTTTTCGGCCTCGTTGTAGGCCTGTACGCAGAGATCAGCCAAATGCTTCATGCGCTCGCGGGATCCCTGAGCCTCTGCACGTTTCTGCATGAAGTTTTCCTTCAGTTCATGCAGCATGACCTTGAAGTCTTTGATCTCCTGGACGCTGAGCGTGGCCATGTTTTGCTTAAACTAAGCCTTCTCAAAATCTATCTTTTGCTTCAGTTCCACGATGCGCTGGGCAATAGCGAGTTCTGAAGCGATAGCTCCTTGGAAGGCCACGCTGAGGCCAATGGGCAGCTGCAGATCGTCAAAGCTGATGTTGGGCGTGTCAAACCACTCATCTATGAAGCTGTGGATGATCTTTGCATCGAACAGAGGCAGATCGTTGAAGATTTCAGCCTCCTCCTTGCTCTTGATGAGCTGCTCAAGAGCGTCATCACCAAGATCTTCGTCACTGGACAGATCAATGTCTTCGCAGCGAAGAACGGCAGCGACAATTAGCTCTTTGCTGGTGTGTGGCTGTGGTTTCTTTGCATCTTGAGGCTTGGAGACTCTTGATAAGCCTTCAGACTGCACACTGGCTTCAGGAGGTGCAGTGGCCAATGGCTTCGCTTTGGAGATCTTGGGGGAGGCGACTGGCTTGGAAGCTTTTGGCTTCTTCTTCATCTGCTTTGGCTCTGGGGCAGCAGGAGCATCATCAGACTCAGTGTCTGCTGGAGGGTCGTTCACGGTAGTCCCTTGGACTATAATGTGAGTGATGAGGCCGTCGAGATTGGCAAATGGCCCGATGACATTGGGATTAGCGTCGCGTGTGCCATCTGCTCTTGGTTTGGAGGGACCAGGGTTGAAGTCCAATCCAAACTCCTTCTTGTTTTGCTTCGCAGAGTTCTGGGCAAATTGGAAGTTGCGCTTGAAAAGAGTGTCATCGCGACACCAGAGAAGGGACGATGGATGTGCATCAGCTGGCTGATGTCCCCTAACCATGCATGGAAAGAAACCTTGAGCTATGGCTTCGTCTCTGGTTCGGGGTACAAGATTCTTGTACAAGGCATCTCCCCATGGCCGCTTGATGGCGCACTTCTCTGCATATTCTTTGGTGACGAAGCGGTATAGGAACCACTGCTCCGCCCAGTACCTGCGAATCCATTGGATTCGTGTCTTGCGCTGAGCATAGGTTTCTTCAGGATCTGTTTGGTACGTTTCTGCCAAATCTGCAGGCAGATCCTTTGATGTGTCACCCCGTCTCTGTCTGCCTCCCTTCCTTGATGGTTTCTCGGATGCCATGAAGCTTAACTTGGAAGGCTTCAAAAGCTTCAAAGGCTTCAAAGCTTTCAAAGGCTTCAAAGGCTTCCTTTTGCTTGACCAACATGAACTTGCTTCAGGTGAATTGATGTGACGCTGTAGGAATTCTGCAAATGAATGCAGACTATGAGAACCAAAAGATTCTCCCACGGACATGTACCTGTGACAGCATTAAGGTGCGAGGGAAGGGGAAGAGGTCATATGCATTCTCAGAAGATTTTGAAGATAAATCAGTGTAGAAGACATTGACCTCATCATGCGAAGACATTCACTTTATAGAAAAGAAGTTGGTTCCAGATTTGTACGAACCCATGGATCAGTACAAGTGAGGAATCTAACTACTTCATGAAGAACAAGTGAATATGCTAGGCAAGTTATGAGATTCAGACAAGAGGAATGAAACTTGAAGGAATAGAAACCTCTTTTGGCAGAAAGTGATGGATCAATAGGATCAAAAGAGGCTATAAAAAGCTTGTTATTTACCAGACGTAGAACTGCTAGACGAGAGGAGAGGTGAGGCCGAGCAGTTCGATCCTCCGTGCCCTAACTTGGCGACGGAAGACACTTAGGACGACGGCGGAAAGACTGGTGTCCGCGGTCGGCGTGAGAACGGCGTCGGAGAAGTCGCGGCAGTGAAGCACTTCGTCGCCGGCGTCGTCGAGAGTTAGCGGTGGTGCTAGGGCTTGTGCGAGGGAGGAAGAAGAGATAATGACCGCAGTGAAACGTGTACTTATAGGGATATGGGCGGCACTGCGCTATTACTCAGGTGCCCCTGGCGATTCGCATCTGATCAGTACGTGGCCAGCATGCGGAATTGTGGGGGCAGTTTCACCCCACGCACGCCTGGTTTGTCGGGAGTCGTTCCTACTTCTCCGGAATTCTAGTTGATGGAAAAACATTGAAAGCTGTTTTAAAGTTTGTCTCTGTGTCTTCTTCTGACAAGGATGCAGTGAAGACATTCGACAGTTTCAATAGAGTGCATATGACTTGGAGAGATAGAGTTTGAGGTAGGAAGCATGGAGAGGTTAGGGTCCGATCACATTCACTTAGTTCAAAAGATTCAGACAAGACGACATAGCTATAAGTGAATGCTGTAGAGGACAGAACACCAGTGCATATATATAATCAACATAGTGAAGATAATCATGAAGACATGTTGGGATTGAAGCCAAACCAAATGTGAAGACATTGCGAGGTAACGCCATGAATGAAACACTTCAAATAGAATGTTGGTGGTGGCGTTACCCACCGTATAGGAAGTATTAGACCCAGACACGGCGCACAATTATCGTGGCGCTCCGAAGTCTATTTCCGCATTAATGTATTCACACTTAGAGTGTATGTCTTCATTGATTGAAGATATACGTTACTTCGTGTGTTGCACACCTAAGTCGTCAATATGCATAAGTGTTAGGATGTGTGCCTGATCACAGGACATTTGAGGATTCCAAGATATTTAGCTCACACCGTAACTTGCAAAATCTCTTCTCATCCAAGGGCTTGGTGAAGATATCTGCCAATTGCTCTTCAGTGTTGACGTGTATGATATCAATATCTTCCTTTGCCACATGGTCTCTGAGAAAATGATGACGAATTTCAATGTGCTTTGTCTTCGAGTGCTGAACTGGGTTGTTGGCGATCTTGATGGCGCTTTCGTTGTCGCAGTAAAGTGGCACTTGCTTTAGATGAATGCCGTAATCCTTGAGGGTTTGCTTCATCCATAGAAGCTGAGCGCAGCAGGATCCAGCAGCAATGTATTCAGATTCAGCAGTGGAGAGAGATACACAGTTCTGCTTCTTTGAAGACCAACAGACAAGAGACCGGCCCAGGAAATGACATGTGCCTGATGTGGACTTCCGATCAACCTTGTCACCAGCGTAATCAGCGTCCGAAAATCCAACCAGATCAAACTCTGAGCCCTTTGGATACCATAACCCTAGAGTTGGTGTGTGAGCCAAATATCGAAGAATTCGCTTCACTGCTAAGTGATGCGACTCCTTTGGTGCCGCTTGAAACCGAGCACACATGCAAACACTAAGCATAATATCTGGCCTAGATGCACATAAATAAAGCAAAGAACCAATTATGGAGCGGTATACCTTTTGATCGAACTCTTTACCATTGTCGTCAGGACCCAGATGATGTTTGGCTGGCATTGGAGTCGTGAAGCCTTTGCAATCTTGCATACCGAACTTCTTCAGGCAGTCTTTGAGGTATTTCTCTTGAGATATGAAGATGCCATTGCGTTGTTGCCTTATCTGAAGACCGAGGAAGAATTTCAGCTCCCCCATCATAGACATCTGATATTGCTCTTGCATCATATATCCGAACTCCTCACTGTACTTCTGATTGGTGCAGCCGAAGATAATGTCATCCACGTATATTTGGCACACAAACAGTTCACCATCATATGTCTTCGTGAAGAGAGTGGGATCCAGGGAACCGGGTATGAAGCCTTTGCTCTTCAGGAAGTATTTGAGTGTGTCATACCAGGCCCGAGGGGCTTGTTTGAGGCCATATAGTGCCTTTTTGAGCTTGTATACCATGTCAGGATGTTTTGGATCTTCAAACCCTGGTGGTTGTGCAACATACACTTCTTCTTCAATCTTGCCATTGAGAAAGGCACTTTTCACATCCATTTGATACAGAATTATGTTGTGATGATTTGCATAGGCCAGCAGTATACGGATGGCTTCAAGTCTGGCTACAGGAGCAAATGTTTCATCGAAGTCAATGCCTTCCACTTGAGTGTATCCTTGAGCAACGAGACGAGCCTTGTTTCTGACGACTTGGCCATGCTCATCTTGCTTGTTGCGGTATATCCATTTGGTGCCTATTATGTTATGCTTCCGTGGATCAGGACGCTTAACCAACTCCCATACATCATTCAGCTCAAATTGTTGAAGCTCTTCTTGCATAGCTTGAATCCATTCAGGTTCCATAAAGGCTTCGTCAACTTTCTTGGGTTCTGAGATTGAGACAAATGCGAAGTGCCCACAGAAGTTTGCCAGTTGAGTTGCCCTTGAACGAGTCAGTGGACCAGGTGCATTGATGCTATCAATTATTCTGTCAATTTGCACTTCATTGGCAACACGAGGATGTAGGGGTCGAAGACTTTGCTCTTGCTGATCTACGTTGTCATGGGGAGGAATGTCTTCAGGCTGAGCATTGTCTTCATGTGGATCAGGTGCTGAGATGATAAGTTCTTCTTCAGGACGAGCTTCAGAAGGTATAATTTCTCCAGTTCCCATTAGCTTGATTGATTCACTAGCTGGAACTTCATCTAGCACATCTGGTAGTTGCTCTCTTTGTGACCCATTGGTCTCATCAAACCGCACATCCACTGTTTCAACCACTTTGTAGTGAAAGAGATTGAAGACTCTGTAGGAGTGCGAATCCTTTCCATATCCAAGCATGAAGCCCTCATGTGCTTTTGGAGCAAATTTTGCGGTGTGGTGAGGGTCCTTGATCCAGCATCTCGATCCAAATACTCTGAAGTAACTGACATTTGGCTTCTTGCCAGTCAGAAGTTCATAAGATGTCTTGTTCAGCAGCTTGTGAAGATATACACGGTTGATAGTATGGCATGCAGTGTCAATGGCTTCAGTCCAGAATTTTCTTGGTGTCTTGTACTCATCTAACATTGTTCTGGCCATCTCAATGAGTGTTCTGTTTTTGCGTTCGACGATGCCATTCTGTTGTGGCGTGTATGGAGCTGAGAATTCATGAGTGATGCCCAATGTATCAAGATATGTGTCAAGGCCAGTGTTCTTGAATTCTGTGCCATTGTCACTTCTGATGTGCTTTATCTTGGCGCCATAATTGTTCATAGCTCGATTGGTGAAGCGTCTGAAGACATCCTGCACTTCAGTCTTGTAAAGGATTATGTGCACCCAGTATATCTAGAATAATCATCAACAATAACGAAGCCATAGAGGCAAGCAGTAGTGTTAAAAGTTGAGTAGTGAGTGGGACCGAAGAGATCCATATGAAGCAGTTCGAAGGGTTGAGTAGTGGTCATGATTGTCTTCGAAGGATGTTTTGCCCTCGTCATCTTTCCCAGCTTCACAGGCACCGCATAAGTGATCTTTCTTGAACTTGACGCCCTCGATGCCTATGACATGCTTCTTCTTCGCAAGGGTGTGGAGGTTCCTCATGCCAGCATGCCCAAGTCTTCGATGCCAAAGCCAGCATTCTGAAGCCTTTGCGAGAAGACAAACTGCAAGCTGTGGCCCTGCTGAGAAATCTACCACGTACAAATCATCTTTTCGATACCCTTCAAACACTAGAGACTTGTCAGATTCCATTAGTACCATACAACGATATTTTCCAAAGATCACAATCATGTTTAAATCGCAAAGCATTGAGACAGACATTAAGTTGAAGCCAAGGGATTCAACAAACATGACTTTATCCATGTGTTGATCCTTTGAGATTGCAACTCTACCTAGACCCAGTACCTTACTTTTACCAGTGTCAGCGAATGTGATGTGGCTCTTGTCGGATGGACGTAAGGTTGAGTCCATAAAGAGACTTCTTTTGCCAGTCATGTGATTTGTACACCCGCTGTCAATAATCCATACTGAAGACTCCGAAGTTACTGGTGTCGTACCCTACAGTGCAGTTAGGGGGATAGGCTTCACCAAGAGTGTTGTGAAGCAAGAACATTTGACGAACCAGTGGATTATGAAAACTGAGATCCAGGTTAGGACAAGCAGGGAGAGTAGCATGCGATTCAGATATGAAATACATAGTGATGCCATTTGGGCATTTGATCTTGCGCCCCACAAGTTTTTTAAGGTCCCCAGCAATAGCATCAGAAGATTTTGGTTTTGAGCTGGAGACCTTTCCCTGCAAAAGAGAGTTAAGCTTTCTTAACCACCCACATCTTCAAGGGTGGCTTAGAAGCAATAAGTCTAAGTGCAGCATCTGAGAATTTTGGCTTTGGAGCCCTAGCAAACAGTCTAGCAGGTGGACAATAGTACTCATAAGAATAGGCAGAATAGTTCTTGGTCATATGAACATGACGGTTTGACGAACCGCTTCATATTCATATGCCTGAGTATGGTTTCCCTGCAAAGATTTGCGTTAGTGTGACTCAGTGAGTCCTCTGTCTGTATGAAGCCTTTGGACCGTATGAAGCCTTTGGTCTGGGGTTTGTCTTCTTCAAGTGAGGTGTCATGAAGACATTCACAGGAAGATTTTCCAGACACGTTTTTGGAACCCAGATCCTCTTCATAGGCGGTCCATTCCTGCAGTTAGTACCAATGTATCTGGCAAACACTTCACCATTCTGATTCTTAAACAGTTTATAGTTTGCATCAAAGGATTCATCAATAATAATGGGATTGGCACAAGTGAAGCCAGACAGATTGGATGGATCTGATGAGGATTCCTTTGCAGCAACCCATGTGGTTTTGGGGTACTGCTCAGGTTTCCAGTAAGAGCCATCTGCATTATTTTCCTTGTGAACCCAACACCCTCCTTCCTAGGGTTTCGGTTCAGAATCTGCTTCTTGAGGACATCACATAATGTCTGATGCCCTTTGAGACTTTTGTACATCCCTGTTTCAAGCAATGTCTTCAACCTAGCATTTTCATCAGCAATAGCAGTGGTATCCTCAGCAGAGGGGTTAGTTACCACTTCAACAGTTGAAGATATTGCAACAGCAGTAGCAGTGGAACATTCAGCAACAGAAACAGCATTATCACGCTCAATGCATTTAAGGCATGGTGGTTCAAATCCTTCTGGAGCGGAACTGATCTTTCGGCTCGAAGTGACTCGTTTTCTTTTGAAGATCTTCATGATCCGCTCTCAACTTCTCAAGATCTTGCTTCCTTTGAAGATAATCATAGGAAAGCTTTTCATGAGTAGTTGAGAGAGTCTCAAGACGATCTTCAAGTTCCTGATACTTAACGTGAAGATTTTTTATGTCTTCAATTAAGGATTCAGAACGAGTCATTTCAGCACCCAACAGATCATCGCTTCTTTCTAACAGCTTTTGAATATGTTCCATATCCTTTTGTTGTTCAGTTGCAATTTTAGCAAGAGTTTTGTAGCTAGGTTTCGAATCACAATCAGAGTCATCGTCACTGGATGTTTGATAGTGAGTAGTGCGTTTGGTTACCTTGGCACCACGTGCCATGAAGCAGTAGGTGGGAGTAGAGTCGTCCTTGTCATTTGCATTGGTGATGGTGATGGAGTCATTGTCTTCAGTGTTGAAGATGGACTTGGCGACATAGGCTGTAGCCAAACTTGCAATGCCTGAATCAGACTCCTCCTCAGACTCCACCTCTGCCTCCTCAGAAGCGGACTCCTCCTCTGAATCCATTTCCTTGCCAACAAACGCACGAGCCTTGCCAGATGAACTCTTCTTGTGTGATGAAGACTTTGAGGAAGACTTGGACGAAGACTTTGACAAAGACTTTGAGTATTTCTTCGTCTTCTTATCGTCAGAGTCATATTCCTTGCTCTTCTTCTTCTTTCTGTTCTCATTGTCCCACTGTGGGCATTCAGAGATGAAGTGTCCAGTTTTCTTGCATTTATGACAAGTTTTCCTCTTGTAGTCATGCGCAGAAGCTTCATCATTCCTTGAGCTTGATCGTGAAGACTTTCTGAAGCCTTTCTTCTTAGTGAATTTCTGGAACTTCTTCACTAGCATTGCAAGTTCCCTTCCAATGTCTTCAGGATCATCAGAACTGCTGTCAGATTCCTCTTCAGATGATGACACAGCTTTTGCCTTCAAGGCACGAGTTCGCCCATAGTTTGGACCGTAGATATCTCTTTTCTCAGAAAGCTGAAACTCATGTGTGTTGAGCCTCTCAAGTATGTCAGACGGATCGAGTGTCTTGAAGTCTGGACGTTCTTGAATCATCAGGGCTAGAATGTCAAATGAACTGTCAAGTGATCTTAGCAGCGTCTTGACGATTTCATGTTTGGTGATCTCAGTGGCGCCGAGGGCTTGAAGCTCATTTGTGATGTCAGTGAGCCGGTCAAATGTGTGCTGGACATTCTCATTGTCATTTCGCTTGAAGCGGTTGAAGAGATTGCGAAGAACACTGATTCTCTGATCTCTCTGGGTTGAGATGCCTTCATTGACCTTGGAGAGCCAGTCCCAGACCAGCTTGGATGTCTTCAAGGCACTCACACGGCCGTACTGTCCCTTGGTCAGATGACCACAGATAATATTCTTGGCAGTGGAGTCCAGTTGAGTGAACTTCTTGACATCAGCAGCAGTGACACCTTCTCCAGCCTTGGGAACGCCGTTTTCGACGACATACCATAGGTCGACGTCAATGGCTTCAAGATGCATGCGCATCTTATTCTTCCAGTAGGGATATTCAGTTCCATCGAAGACGGGGCACGCAGCGGAGACTTTAATTATCCCTGCAGTCGACATAGCTAAAACTCCAGGTGGTTAAACCGAATCACACAGAACAAGGGAGCACCTTGCTCTGATACCAATTGAAAGTGCGTTATATCGACTAGAGGGGGGGTGAATAGGCGATTTTTATGAAAGTCTTCAAAACGTGGAAGTTATGAAGACAAACAGTGAAGATATGCCTATCACTATGCAGCGGAAGTTAGATTACACAAGCAAGCTAAGTCAAGTATTCAATAGAGTGAAAGCACAGAACAATAGCTTCAGTGTAATTAGGATCAGGTAGGAAGAAGTTATGAAGCCAATCAAATCATACAGTTATGTTGTGAAGACAAAAGATTAGAGCAAGCATGCAATGGCTTCTCAATGAATAACAGTAAGTTGAAGGGAAGTGAAGATGAAACCAGTGACACGTTGAAGACAATGATTTGTTGGACCAGTTCCAGTTGCTGTGACAACTGTACGTCTGGTTGGAGCGGCTAGGTATTCAAACCAAAGGACACACAGTCCCGGACACCCAGTCAAGGACACTTAGTCCAAGACACCCAGTCCTCACCGTATTCTCCTTGAGCTAAGGTCACACAGACCTCGCCCAATCACTCAGGTAAGTCTTCAAGGTAGACTCCCAAACCTTCACAGACTTCGTTCACCGGCAATCCACAATTACTCTTGGATGCTCAGAACGCGACGCCTAACCGTCTGGAGGATGCACAGTCCTCAAGTGTAATAAGTCTTCAGATCACACAGACAAGAAGACTTAAGTGATGCCCAATTTACTCTGGCTCTGGGTGGTTAGGGCTTTTCTCCTCACAAAGGATTTTCTCTCAAAGGCTTCGAGGTGGGTTGCTCTCAAACGACAAAAGCCGTGCACTGAAATCTGAGCAGCCAACCGTTTATGGTTGTGGGGGTGGACTATTTATAGCCACTTGGCAACCCTGACCTGATTTGTCCGAAATGACCCTGGGTCACTAAGGAACTGACACGTGTACCAACGGTCGGATTTTGAACTCTCACGGCAACTTTACTTGGGCTGCAAGTAAAGCTGACTTGTCTGACTCTGGACAAGATTTTCTCTCATTGTCTTCACTCGAAGACATAGGATTTGAATTAGGCATCACTTCAGTCATCCTGACTGGTTTTCTTGGACCCCACTTAACAGTACGGTGGTTCCTATGACACAACATGAATAAAGTAAAGCTACGAAAGATCTAAGTCTTCGAGTTCCAAAAGCTTCATGGGGAGTCTTCATATGTCATTGTCTTCGACATGAATGTCTTCATGAACCACCATTGTCTTCAATATCTTCATACATTTTTGGGGGTCATCTCTGGTAGCTAAACCGAATCAATGAGGGACTTCTACCTGTGTTATCCTGCAATTCTCACAAACACATTAGTCCCGCAACTAGGTTTGTCGTCAATACTCCAAAACCAACTAGGGGTGGCACTAGATGCACTTACAAGCTTAAATAGTCTTGATCGCGAGGGTGCGAGATTGCTGAGTCCTTGTGGCTCACAGATTACTATATCACCAGATGTAGGGACCGATGATACTCCTACGGATGGCGCGCTCGAGCTGAAGTGGGAGTACGACGAGGACTCTCAGCGATACTATGTTTCTTTTCCGGATGATCAGTAGTGGTGCCTACTCGGGTTCGATTCAGGGATTAGTCGCATGTTGGGGGTCTTTTCTATTTTGGCGCCGTAGTCGGGCCATGAGTGTTTGTATGATGGATGCTATTTATGTACCTTGATGTGACGTGGCGAGTGTAAGCCAACTATTATATTTATTTCCCCCTTTATATTATATATGTACATGGGTTGTGTGAAGATTGCCTCACTTGCGACATATGCCTTCAATGCGATTATGCCTCTAAGTCGTGCCTCGACACGTGGGAGATATAGTCGCATCGAGGGTGTTACAAGTTGGTAATCAGAGCCTTCCCCGACCTTAGGAGCCCCATTGCTTGATCGTTTCTAGCAGCCGAGTTGTGTCTAGAAAAATGTTTTGAGTCCTTAGGAATTATATATCGGAGAGCTTAGGAATTCTTTTACTTCCCAGTCTCCTCATCGCTCTGGTAAGGCATCCTGACGTAGAGTTTTGACTCTTCTCTTCTCAAATTTCACTAAAAAAAATTTTTTAGGTTCACGCGAGTATCTTAGTTTTGTTCCGATGGCTTATGATGAGAATACTGTCTTGGTGCCTCCTGTCAGGGGTTTAGTGGAAGTGTCCCGGGGAGTTGAGCTCTGAGGTGTTGTCATCATAATTCTATCGTTGCAATTCTGGTATACTTGAGATATGTGCGCGACATCGAAAATCTCCTTTATGCAGTTCGTTGGTGAGATAACCTCAACGCCACCCAGTACTGGGGCGGGAGTTCGGGAGTATCGCCATAACTTGTATAACGGATGCTTTTCGAAGGTTGAGATAGATGGTTTCCGAAGGTTTCTTGGTTATGTGTTGAAGGATGGATGCAGCTGGATGTAGGATTTGCTAGCTTGGGTGAGATATTATGCTTCCCCTGTATCCTCAACACCTGATTGCATAACCGGAAAGTTTCGGGAATTTCATAGGTGGGAATTCAAGTAGCCTTAGGATATCTTTCCAACAGATGTGTGATATGAAATTGGGGTTCGACGTCTAGTGGTTCGCCTATTCACGGTCGATTTTACAGTGGCCTCGTTGTGTCTTAAAGAGTCCTTGGCTATGCTGACTCGGGGACGCTTCGTATGTCATGTGCACTGCCTTGTACATGATGGTGCTGTACGGTCGAGCCCGTGTAGGTCCTACCACGAACACTTCGGACGAAATTTCTATCATGTGTTTGTTCCGGCTTATTCCGCAAGCCAACCCTTGGTTTTATTTCGAGTTGTGGTATTCGTTCTTCTTCGACGTCATATGTTGATTCCATCCCTCGTTGATGTACCTCTTCTACCTGATTCTTCGTGGCTTCGCAATTTAGGAAGATGTGACCACTTCAAGAGAAGTGCATTCGTTCATTTTGTTCGGATGTGAAGACTTATGTTGCAATTTTCATTCCGTTGGTTTCACCTTCAATATTTCTCTATTTGTGTGCTAATGGTGGTCAACCTCTTCAGGATGGCTCCCGCTAAGAGCACCAGTCAGAACCAGAATCAAGATCCTCCGCCACCTCCGCCTCCTCCGGAAGCATGGCAGGCTGTGATGGCTGCTACTAATGCAAATACTCAGCTGATCATGCAAATCATCCAAGAGCGGAATCAAAGCAGTCAAGCGAATCAAGGCAACAACCAGAACCAATTTGCAACTCTGAATCAGTTCCTCGCAAATGGTCCAAAGACGTTCAGCAACTGCGTTGAGGCTACCGATGCTGATGATTGGTTAGTCGATCTGGGCAAGCATTTTGAATGTAGCAACGTCAGACCTGAAGATTTCGTCAAGTTCGCGTCTTTCCAGCTCAAGGATCAGGCCGCAGAGTGGTTTCAGCAGTACCGGGATTCCAGAGGTGGACGTTTGATCACTTGGGATGATTTCCGTCGTGATTTCGAGCTCATCACATTCCTCAAAGTGTGACTGAAAGCAAACGTGAAGAATTCCGCAATCTGAAGCAAGGCTCTTTGTCTGTCTATGACTACAACAAGTTGTTCCAGAAGCTCGCCCGTTTTGCCAAGCAGGATGTTCCTGATGAGAAGAGCATGATCTATCAGTTCAGGGGTGGTCTTCGTGAAGAAATTCAGCTCGCTCTTGTCCTCTTCGAGCCGCTGAGATACGATGAGTTCTACAACATGGCACTGAAGCAAGAGGCTGCTCAGCTCAGGTGTGATGCTTCCAGGAATCGAGTCAGAGACACTTCGTCTTCGTCCTCTACTCAAGTGACCAAGCAGCAGAAGTATTGGCTTCCTCCTCCTCCGTTCCGTCAGCCGTATCAGCAGAAGAGCAAAGGTGGCAGTGGTTCTTCCCACCCACCCAACCCAGGCTTTCAGAACAAGACTTCGTCTCAAGCTCCAAGATCGAGTGCTCCGTACCACCGTCCGCTCTCAGAGGTCACGTGCAACAAGTGCCAACAGAAGGGTCACTACGCCAACAAGTGTTTCAACCAGAGGCGTCTTCCTCCTCCTCCTCCTGTCAGGTCGGCAAGTACAGCTGTGGTCAAGCATAATCCCAAGCACGCCAAGGTCAATATGGTGAATGCAGCTCAAGCAGAGGATTCGTCAGATGTGATCATGGGTAACCTTCCCGTTAATGATATTCCTGCAAGAGTTCTTTTTGATTCAGGTGCATCGCATTGTTTCATGTCTAAGCCATTTTTTACCAAGCACGAGTTCGTTTCTTCGCATTTGGGTAAACAAATGGATATTGTTTCTCCTGGCAAACGATTGAGTGCAAGTCTGGAGGTGCCAGATGTCTCTATCACGTTGGGCGATTTCAAGTTCTTGGCTTCTCCAATGGTTCTTGGCAATTCTGATATCGACCTCATTCTTGGGATGGACTGGCTCTCTAAACATAAAGCTCAGCTGGATTGTGCAGCCAAGCAGATTCAACTGACTCATTCGTCTGAGGAAGTAATTGTCTTTGCTGCTCGGGATAATACCATCCGGTTGTTCTCTCTCAATGAGAAGGGTGAATTGGATGCTATTTCGCAGATTCCGGTTGTTTGTGAGTATCAAGATGTCTTCCCTGAAGAACTCCCATGCATGCCTCCAAACCGGTCTGTTGAATTCGTTATTGAACTTGAGCCCGGTACGGAACCGGTGTGCAAACGGCCTTACAAGCTCGGCCCCGAAGAGTTGAAGGAGCTGAAGAAACAGCTCGATGTGCAAGAAAGAATGGGTCTCATTCGGCCTAGTACTTCTCCGTGGGGTTGTGGTGTTCTTTTGTGAAGAAGAAGGATGGAACGGACCGACTTTGTGTTGATTATCGTCCATTGAACAAGAAGACCATCAAGAACAAATATCCACTTCCCAACATTAATGAGCTGTTCGAACAACTCAAGGGTGCCCAAGTATTCTCCAAGCTTGATCTCCGTATGGGTTATCATCAAATTCGCATTCGTGAACAAGATATTCCAAAGACGGCGTTCAGAACAAGCTATGGGTCATATGAATACACTGTTATGTCTTTTGGCCTCGCCAATGCTCCTCCGACGTTCTCTCGCATGATGAAATTCATCTTCAACCCCTACACCAACGACTTTGTTTTGGTCTATCTCGACGATATCCTGGTTTTCTCGAAGAACAAGGAAGATCATGCCAAACACTTGCGTTTGGTTCTTGACAAGCTAAGGGAACATCAATTCTATGCCAAGTTCTCCAAGTGTGAGTTTTGGCTCAATGAGGTTCTTTATCTTGGCCTTATTATCTCTGCCAAGGGCATTTCCATGGATCCTGAGAAGGTGTCTGCAATCGTTAATTGGGAACCTCCTCAGAATGTGAAGCAACTCCGTAGCTTCCTCGGTCTTGCAAGTTATTGCCGAAGATTCGTTGAAAACTTCTCCAAGATCGCGAAGCCTCTCTCAAATCTTCTTCAGAAGCACGTCAAGTACGTTTGGTCTCCGGAGTGTGATGTTGCTTTCAACGCTTTGAAAGAGAAATTGATCACTGCTCCAGTTCTAACTCCGCCTGATGAAACCAAGCCGTACGAGGTCTTTTGTGATGCCTCTCTCCAAGGTCTCGGTGCAGTACTGATGCAAGAGAAGAAAGTTGTTGCTTATACCTCTCGCCAGTTGAAGCCTAATGAGAAGAACTACCCCACTCATGATCTCGAGTTGGCGGCAGTTGTGCACGCATTGTTGACTTGGAGACATCTTCTCTTGGGAAGGAAAGTGGACATTTTCACTGATCACAAGAGTCTCAAGTACATCTTCACTCAGCCTAATCTCAACCTCAGGCAGACTCGATGGGTCGAAATGATTCAAGAGTACAATCCGAGTATCGAGTATACTCCAGGCAAGGCTAATGTGATTGCTGACGCTTTGAGCAGAAAAGCATATTGCAACAGTCTGATTCTCAAGCCTTATCAACCCGAGCTTTGTGAAGCTTTCCGCAAACTTAATCTGCAAGTTGTTCCTCAAGGTTTCCTCGCCAACCTTCAAGTTTCTCCTACCTTGGAAGACCAGATTCGCCAAGCCCAGCTTCTTGATGCTATGGTGAAAAAGGTGAAGATTGGTATTGCAAAGAGTCAGTCCAAGTACAAGTGCTACCGACTTGATGACAAGGACACTCTCTTCTTCGAGGATCGAATTGTTGTGCCCAAAGGTGAACTTCGTAAAGTGATCATGAATGAGGCTCACAACTCTCTCCTCTCCATCCACCCTGGGAGCACGAAGATGTATCAAGACCTGAAGCAAACTTATTGGTGGACTCGAATGAAGCGCGAGATTGCTCAATTCGTGAATGAATGTGATGTCTGCAGAAGAGTGAAAGCAGAACACCAAAGGCCAGCAGGTCTCCTCCAACCTCTCGCCATTCCAGAATGGAAGTTTGACCACATTGAAATGGACTTCGTGACTGGGTTTCCAAAGTCCAAGCGTGGCAATGATGCTATATTCGTTGTCATCGACAAGCTGACCAAAGTGGCTCATTTCCTGCCTATCAAAGAGTCAATCACTGCAGCTCAATTGGCGGAGCTCTACACCTCTCGCATTGTCTCTCTGCACGGTATTCCTCAAGTGATATCTTCAGACCGTGGCAGCATCTTTACCTCCAAGTTCTGGGATTCTTTTCAGAAGGCCATGGGCACCAACATTCGCTTCAGCACTGCTTTCCATCCTCAAACAAGCGGTCAAGTCGAGCGTGTCAACCAGATTCTTGAAGATATGCTCAGGGCTTGTGTTATCTCCTTCGGCATGAAGTGGGAGGATTGCCTTCCTTATGCTGAATTCTCGTACAACAACAGTTTCCAAGCAAGTTCCGGCAAGGTCCCGTTTGAAATTCTGTATGGTAGGAAGTGCCGTACACCTCTCAAATGGTCTGAAACCGGTGAACGTCAGCTGCTGGGTAATGACCTGATCACAGAGGCAGAAGAAATGTGCAAGGTCATTCGTGATAACCTCAAAGCAGCCCAATCTCGTCAGAAGAGCTACTACGACAGCAAGCACCGTGATTTGGCTTTCGAGATCGGAGATCATGTCTACCTCCACGTCTCTCCTATGAAAGGGACTCGTCGCTTCGGTATCAAAGGGAAGCTTGCCCCCAGATACGTCGGGCCTTTCAAGATTGTCAGCAAGAGAGGCGACCTCGCCTATCAACTCGAGCTTCCTGCAACCTTTGCCAATGTTCATGATGTGTTCCATGTCTCGCAACTCCGAAAGTGCTTCAAGACGCCTGAGCGCACCGTCAACTTCGAGGACATTGAGCTCCAAGAAGATCTCTCCTACCGTGAGCACCCAGTTGCAATCCTTGAAGAGACTGAATGCAAAACTCGCAACAAGTCAATCAAGTTTCTCAAAGTTAAGTGGTCACACCATTCCGACCGTGAAGCTACCTGGGAACGCGAGGATCACCTCCGTTCTGAGTACCCGGAGTTCTTTCAGTCCTAGATCTCGGGACGAGATCTTTTCGTAGTGGTGGAGTGTTGTAACGCCCCATATGTAACCTTCCCCAATTGTACTCCAACTCTTGCCGTTTCCGGCATTAAGTTATATTTAATTCTCGGGTTCGGGTCTTTGTCTCCGTGTGTTGTTTTGTTTTTCGTGCATCTCATATCATGTCATCACGTGCATTGCATTTGCATACATGTTCGTCTCATGCATTCGAGCATTTTCCCCGTTGTCCGTTTTGCATTCCGGCGCTTCGTTCTCCTCCGGTGGCCATTTCTAGCTTTCTTTCGTTTGTGGGGATTAAACATTTCCGGATTGGACCGAGACTTGCCATGCGGCCTTGGTTTACTACCGGTAGACCGCCTGTCAAGTTTCGGGTCATTTGGACTTCGTTTGATACTCCAACGGTTAACCGAGAGACCGAAAAGGCCTCGTGTGTGAGCAGCCCAACACCCCTCCATTTTGGCCCAAAACCCACCAAACTCAGCTCCATTGTCTCGGTCGTTCGATCACGATCATGTGGGCGAAAACCGCACCTCATTTGGACTCTCCTAGCTCCCTCTATGCCTATTTAAAGGCCCCCATTTTTCGGATCCCGTCTTCCTCCCCGTCCTCCTCGAAAAAAAACCTCAGATCTCCCCTCCACCGCGCCGACGGACGTGTCCGCCCCCGGCCGGACAACGTCCGCCGCCGCCGCAGGCCACTCAGCCGCCGCCACGTGGCCCGGGGGACCGCTTCGCCGCCGCCGGCCCGCAGGCCCACGCGGGGCCCCCCGAGGCCCATCGCCACCAACCGCGCCGACAGAGGGAGGCCGCGCGCCCGTGCCCGTCTTCCACGGCGCCGGACGCCGCCCTCGCCCGCCGCCTCGTCGCCGGTGCGCCTCGCCGGGCCGGAGCTCCTCGCCGGCGTCCTCCGCCGCCGCACGCCGCCCGGTCGCCGGATCCGGCCCCGGCGACCGCCGTCCTCGCCCGGCCGGCCTCGTCCCCGGCCCCCCTCGCCGCCGACCCCGCCGGCCGCCGCCTCGGCATCCGCGCCACCGGCCGTGAACAGTAACTCCGGCGACCTCGGTTTCCGTGCCCGATCCAGATCTGGATGTGGGATATTTTCGGTTGACTTTCTCCTCCCGAAACCCTAATTTTCTTGCTACTTTGACCGCTCATATCTCCTCATCCGTAGCTCCGTTTTGGGTGTATGATATGTCAAAATCTTCGTCTCGACGAGTAAATCATTTCATTCCATTGCATCATTTGCATTTGAGGTCATCTTGTTGCCCAAAATGCTGTTGGAAGGAGACATGTTGAGTTAAATTGCAGATCCGTTAGTTCAACATGCACTTTTGTCATTTTTTCCATATTTAATCCGTGCATGATATGCCTGTGCCCCTTTGGGATGAATTGTTAAGCATGTTGTCTTCTTTTCAGAGGTGCCTTCCATGTATTTTTAGGATGTGTGTGTTGTCTTGTGCAAGCTTGCGAAGAGGGCTACCTGAGATTACAGATTTCAGGGACTTGGTGATTTTCACAAAGTCTGAGCCGTTTTAGTTCACGATGCTATATGTCCGGCTTGTTTCCTAGTGATCCGTGCCTCTTTTGAGGATGATCAGTAAGAGTGATTTGTTATGCTTGTTGTGCTTAATCCATCCATGTCTTTACTTGTTATGTTGGAGCAACCTAGGTTGACACAATCGAGCTCAACTTTTGGAAAGTTGCTGTTTTGGGCAGATCGTAAACTCTTTTGCGATTTTGCCGGAGTTATTGCTAGTGATCCATGCATGCTATGCCATTGTTCTTGCCATGTCTAGCTAGAATTTTGTGCCTTCTTAATGGATATATGCTTGCCTTGCCATGACTTGCACCGTAGTGAGAGCATCGAGCTCGTTTACACGCCTCCGTGAGTTATTATTTCAGCATGTCCCAGTTTTCACTAAGTCTGAAAACTGATTGTGTTTCATCAATGTTCGTGTGCTCGGTAGAGTATTTTTGTGAACCCTTTTGGCCCCAGGTCATTTTGGGTGTTTTGTTAAGCTTGTTGAGTAGCTCCATGCCATGCTCTTACTTGCCATGTTCAGGTTTTCCTTCATGTTGTTTTTCTGCTCCGAAGAGAGCATCGTGGTCTGAAATTTCAGACTAGCGTTAATTTCGCTAAGTCTGAAATCTGTTTTGCTTAATCAGTTTTGCCATGCTTGTTTGAAGCCCTTAATGGATGAATTTGTCTATGCCTCAATCATGATGATTTGTTAAGCTTGATGAGTACATCACTGCCATGTAATTTGTTTTCATATTGGGTGGCTGTAGCATGGTCATTTTGTTGCATTTAGGAGCCTACTTGCTGTAAATCGCAGATCGGTTCGTTTAGTAAAACGCTTGCCATTTCTAAACCGTAGCTCCGATTGCCATGATCTTTATATCGTTTTCAGGGGATTTCTTCCCCTCTATCCAGTGGCACACTTGGATTTCCAAGTTGAGGCCAGGTTCATGCATTTCCTGTTACATGTTGCATTTTGCATCCCGCATCGCATCCCGCATAGCATATCATCTTTGCATCTTATTGGTTGCCTTTGCACGGGGTTGATTGTATCCTTGTTGCTTGTTTGTGTTGTTGGGTAGAGCCAGGAGACGAGTTCGCTAACGAGGAGCCCGTTGAGTTTGCTTTTGAGGATCCAGTCAATTCTGACAACTGTGCAGGCAAGATGATCACATCCTTGAAATCACTTCTATCTTTGCTATGCTGGTACGCTCGCTCTTTTGCTTTGCCAATGCTAGGATGCCTACCACTTGCTTGTCAGCCTCCCAATTGCCATGATTGAGCCTCTAACCCACCTTTGTCCTAGCAAACCATTGATTGGCTATGTTACCGCTTTGCTCAGCCCTTCTTATAGCGTTGTTAGTTGCAGGTGAAGATTGGAGCCGTTCCTTGTTGGAACATTTATTTACGTGTTGGGATATCATTATATTGCTATGTTATCTTTACTCATCTATATACTTGGTTAAGGGTGGAAGGCTCGGCCTCTCGCCTAGTGTTTTGTTCCACTCTTGCCGCCCTAGTTTCCGTCATATCGGTGTTATGTTCCCGGTTTGTTGCGTCCCTTACGCGGTTGGGCTATAATGGGAACCCCTTGATAGTTCGCCTTGATGAAAGCTTTTCCAGCAATGCCCAACATTGGTTTTACCATTTGCCACCTACCTTTTTCTTTCCCTTGGGTTTCCGGAGCCCGAGGGTCATCTTTATTTTAGCCCCCACGGGCCAGTGCTCCTCTGAGTGTTGGTCCGAACCAGGCAGCCTGCGGGGCCACCTCGGGGAAACTCGAGGGTTGGTTTTACTCGTAGCTTGACCTATCCGAGCGTGCCCTGAGAAAGAGATATGTGCAGCTCCTATCGGGATTTGTCGGCACATTAGGGCGGTGTTGCTGGACTAGTTTTGACCTGTCGAATCATCTTGTTGTACCGGGATACCAAGTCTGATCGGTGGGTCCTGGGTGGAGGTCTATTCCTTCGTTGACCGTGAGAGCTTGTTATGGGCTAAGTTGGGACCCCCCTGCAGGGATTGATCTTTCGAAAGCCGTGCCCGCGGTTATGGGCATATGGGAATTTGTTAATGTCCGGTTGTAGACAACTTGAACTTAATTAATTAAAATGAATCAACTGCGTGTGTTGCCGTGATGGCCTCTTCTCGGCGGAGTCCGGGAAGTGGACACGGCGTTGGAGTTATGCTTGCGTAGTCTACTCTATTTAGTTTCCGCTCGTGCTTTGCCTTCTCTTCTCGCTCTCCTTTGCGAATAAGCTAGCCACCATATATGCTAGTCGCTTGCTGCAGCCCCACTACATTACCCCTTCCTTACCTATTAAGCTTAAATAGTCTTGATCGCGAGGGTGCGAGATTGCTGAGTCCTTGTGGCTCACAGATTACTATATCACCAGATGCAGGGACCGATGATACTCCTCCGGATGGCGCGCTCGAGCTGAAGTGGGAGTACGACGAGGACTCTCAGCGATACTATGTTTCTTTTCCGGATGATCAGTAGTGGTGCCTACTCGGGGTTCGATTCAGGGATTAGTCGCATGTTGGGGGTCTTTTCTATTTTGGCGCCGTAGTCGGGCCATGAGTGTTTGTATGATGGATGCTATTTATGTACCTTGATGTGACGTGGCGACTGTAAGCCAACTATTATATTTATTTCCCCCTTTATATTATATATGTACATGGGTTGTGTGAAGATTGCCTCACTTGCGACATATGCCTTCAATGCGATTATGCCTCTAAGTCGTGCCTCGACACGTGGGAGATATAGTCGCATCGAGGGTGTTACAATGACGTTCAAAACGTCTTTGAAGTCCCGATTCTAAGCCATTAAGCATGGTGCACTAAACTATCAAGTAGTCATCATATTGAGCTAGCCAAACGTTCATAACGTCTGCATCTGCTCCTGCAATAGGTCTGTCACCTAGCGGGTCATCAAGGACATAATTTTTCTATGCAGCAATGAGGATAAACCTCAGATCACGGATCCAATCCGCATCATTGCTACTAACATCTTTCAACACAATTTTCTCTAGGAACATATCAAAAATAAACACAGGGAAGCAACAACGCGAGCTATTGATCTACAACATAATTTGCAAAATACTACCAGGACTAAGTTCATGATAAATTTAAGTTCAATTTAATCATATTACTTAAGAACTCCCACTTAGATAGACATCCCTCTAATCCTCTAAGTGATCACGTGATCCAAATCAACTAAACCATAACCGATCATCACGTGAGATGGAGTAGTTTTCAATGGTGAACATCGTTTATGTTGATCATATCTACTATATGATTCACGCTCGACCTTTCGGTCTCTGTGTTCCGAGGCCATATCTGCATATGCTAGGCTCGTCAAGTTTAACCTGAGTATTCTGCGTGTGCAAAACTGGCTTGCACCCGTTGTAGATGGACGTAGAGCTTATCACACCCGATCATCATGTGGTGTCTGGGCACGACAAACTTTGGCAACGGTGCATACTCAGGGAGAACACTTCTTGATAATTTAGTGAGAGATCATCTTATAATGCTACCGTCAATCAAAGCAAGATAAGATGCATAAAAGATAAACACCACATGCAATCAATATAAGTGATATGATATGGCCATCATCATCTTGTGCTTGTGATCTCCATCTCCGAAGCACGGTCATGATCACCATCGTCACCGGCGTGACACCTTGATCTCCATCGTAGCATCGTTGTCGTCTCGCCAATCTTATGCTTCCACGACTATCACTACCGCTTAGTAATAAAGTAAAGCATTACATCGCGATTGCATTGCATACAATAAAGCGACAACCATATGGCTCCTGCCAGTTGCCGATAACTTGGTTACAAAACATGATCATCTCATACAATAAAATTAGCATCATGCCTTGACCATATCACATCACAACATGCCCTGCAAAAACAAGTTAGACGTCCTCTACTTTGTTGTTGCAAGTTTTACGTGGCTGCTACGGGCTTAAGCAAGAACTCATCTCACCTACGCATCAAAACCACAACGATAGTTTGTCAAATAGACTCCGTTTTAACCTTCTCAAGGACCGGGCGTAGCCACACTCGGTTCAACTAAAGTTGGAGAGATAGTCGCCCGCAAGCCATCTATGTGCAAAGCACGTCGAGGGAACTGGTCTCGCGTAAGCGTACGCGTAAGGTTGGTCCGGGTCGTCTCGTCCAACAATACCGCCGAACCAAAGTGTGACATGCTGGTAGGCAGTATGACTTGTATCGCCCACAACTCACTTATGTTCTACTCGTGCAAATAACATCAAACCATAAAACCTAGGCTCTGATACCACTATTGGGGAACGTAGTAATTTCAAAAAATTTCCTAAGCACACGCAAGATCATGGTGATGCATAGCAACAAGAGGGGAGAGTGTTGTCTACGTACCAACGCGGACCGACTGCGGAAGCGATCACACAACGTAGAGGAAGTAGTCGTACGTCTTCCTGATCCGACCGATCCAAGCACCGTTACTCCGGCACCTCCGAGTTGTTAGCACACGTTCAGCTCGATGACGATCCTCGGGCTCCGATCCAGCAAAGCGTCGAGGAAGAGTTCCGTCAGCACGACGGCGTGGTGACGATCTTGATGTACTACCGACGCAGGGCTTCGCCTAAGCACTACAACGGTATGATCGAGGTGGAATTTGGTGGCAGGGGGCACCGCACACGGCTAAGGAACGATCTCAAGGATCAACTTGTGTGTCTAGAGGTGCCCCCTGCCCCCGTATATAAAGGATGAAGGGGGGAAGGCTGGCCGGCCAAGCTAGGAGGCGCAGGAGGAGTCCTACTCCTACCGGGAGTAGGACTCTCCCCCCCCCCCAATCCTATTCCTAATAGGATTCCCCAAAGGGGAAGAGAAAGAGAGAGGTGACCGGCCCCTCTCCTAGTCCTAATAGGACTAGGGAGAGGGGGGAGGCGCAGCCCTATGTGGGCTGCCCTCTCACCTTTCCACTAAGGCCCATGTTGGCCCATTTGGCTCCCGGGGGGTTCCGGTAACCCTCCCGGTAATCCGGTAAAATCTCGATTTCACCCGGAACACTTCCGATGTCCAAACATAGGCTTCCAATATATCAATCTTTACGTCTCGACCATTTCGAGACTCCTCGTCATGTCCGTGATCACATCCGGGACTCCGAACAACCTTTGGTACATCAAAATGCATAAACTCATAATAACTGTCATCGTAACGTTAAGCGTGCGGACCCTACGGTTCGAGAACAATGTAGACATGACCGAGACACGTCTCTGGTCAATAACCAATAGCGGGACTTGGATGCCCATATTGGCTCCTACATATTCTACGAAGATCTTTATCGGTCATACCGCATAACAACATACGTTGTTCCCTTTGTCATCGGTATGTTACTTGCCCGAGATTCGATCGTCGGTATCCAATACCTAGTTCAATCTCGTTACTGGCAAGTCTCTTTACTTGTTCCGTAATACATCATCTCACAACTAACATCTTAGTTATAATGCTTGCAAGGCTTATGTGATGTGTATTACCGAGAGGGCCCAGAGATACCTCTCCGACACTCGGAGTGACAAACCCTAATCTCGAAATACGCCAACCCAACATCTACCATTGGAGACACCTGTAATGCTCCTTTATAATCACCCAGTTACGTTGTGACGTTTGGTAGCACCCAAAGTGTTCCTCCGGCAAACGGGAGTTGCATAATCTCATAGTCATAGGAACATGTATAAGTCATGAAGAAAGCAATAGCAACATACTAAACGATCGGGTGCTAAGCTAATGGAATGGGTCATGTCAATCAGATCATTCAACTAATGATGTGACCTCGTTAATCAAATAACAACTCTTTTGTCCATGGTTAGGAAACATAACCATCTTTGATTAACGAGCTAGTCAAGTAGAGGCATACTAGTGACACTCTGTTTGTCTATGTATTCACACATGTATTATGTTTCCGGTTAATACAATTCTAGCATGAATAATAAACATTTATCATGATATAAGGAAATAAATAATAACTTTATTATTGCCTCTAGGGCATATTTCCTTCATGTAGTACTCCTTTATAATCACCCAGTTACGTTGTGACGTTTGGTAGTACCCAAAGTGTTCCTCCGGCAAACGGGAGTTGCATAATCTCATAGTCATAGGAACATGTATAAGTTATGAAGAAAGCAATAGCAACATACTAAATGATCGGGTGCTAAGCTAATGGAATGGGTCATGTCAATCAGATCATTCAACCAATGATGTGACCTTGTTAATCAAATAACAACTCTTTGTTCATGGTTAGGAAACTTAACCATCTTTGATTAACGAGCTAGTCTAGTAGAGGCATACTAGTGACACTAAGTTTGTCTATGTATTCACACATGTATTATGTTTCCGGTTAATACAATTTTAGCATGAATAATAAACATTTATCATGATATAAGGAAATAAATAATAACTTTATTATTGCCTCTAGGGCATATTTCCTTCAGTCTCCCACTTGCACTAGAGTCAATAATCTAGATCACATCACCATGTGATTAACATCGATAGTTCACATCATCATGTGATTAACACCCATAGTTCACATCGCCATGTGACCAATACCCAAAGGGTTTACTAGATTCAGTAATCTAGTTCACATCGCTATGTGATTAACACCCAAAGAGTACTAAGGTGTGATCATGTTTTGCTTGTGAGAGAATCTTAGTCAACGGGTCTGCCACATTCAGATCCACATGTATTTTAAATATTTCTATGTCAACAATGCTCTGCATGGAGCTACTCTAGCTAATTGCTCCCACTTTCAATTTGTATCTAGACCGAGACTTAGAGTCATCTAGATTAGTGTCAAAACTTGCATCGGCGTAACCCTTTACGACGAACCTTTTGTCACGTCCATAATCGAGAAACATATCCTTATTTCACTAAGGATAATTCTGACCGCTGTCCAGTGATCTACTCCTAGATCACTATTGTACTCCCTTGCCAAATCAGTGTAGGGTATACAATAGATCTGGTATACAGCATGACATACTTTATAGAACCTATGGCCAAGGCATAGGAAATGACTTTCATTCTCTTTCTATCTTCCGCCGTGGTCGGGCTTTGAGTCTTACTCAACTTCACACCTTGTAATACAGGCAAGAACTCTTTCTTTGATTGCTCCATTTTGAACTACTTCAAAATCTTGTCAAGGTATGTACTCATTGAAAAAAAACTTATCAAGCGTCTTGATCTATCTCTATAGATCTTGGAGCTCAATATGTAAGCAGCTTCACCGAGGTCTTTCTTTGAAAAAACTCCTTTCAAACACTCCTTTATGCTTTACAGAATAATTCTACATTATTTCCGATCAACAATATGTCATTCACATATACTTATCAGAAATGCTGTAGTGCTCCCACTCACTTTCTTGTAAATACAGGCTTCACCGCAAGTCTGTATAAAACTATATCCTTTGATCAACTTATCAAAGCGTATATTCCGACTCCGAGATGCTTGCACCAGTCCATAGATGGATCGCTGGAGCTTGCATATTTTGTTAGCACCTTTAGGATTGACAAAACCTTCTGGTTGCATCATATACAACTCTTCTTTAATAAATCCACTAAGGAATGCAGTTTTGTTTATCCATTTGCCAGATTTCATAAAATGCGACAATTGCTAACATGATTCGGACAGACTTAAGTATAGATACGAGTGAGAAACTCTCATCGTAGTCAACACCTTGAACTTGTCGAAAACCTTTTGCGACAATTCTAGCTTTGTAGATAGTAACACTAGTATCAGCGTCCGTCTTCCTCTTGAAGATCCATTTATTTTCTATGTCTTGCTGATCATCGGGCAAGTCAACCAAAGTCCACACTTTGTTCTCATACATGGATCCCATCTCAGATTTCATGGCCTCCAGCCATTTCTCGGAATTTGGGCTCATCATCGCTTCCTCATAGTTCGTAGGTTCGTCATGGTCAAGTAACATGACCTCCAGAACAGGATTACCGTACCACTCTGGTGCGGCTCTCACTCTGGTTTACCTACGAGATTCCGTAGTAACTTGATCTGAAGTTACATGATCATCATCATTAGCTTCCTCACTAATTGGTGTAGTAGTCACAGGAACAGATTTCTGTGATGAACTATTTTCCAATAAGGGAGCAGGTACAATTACCTTATCAAGTTTTCTACTTTCCTCCCACTCACTTCTTTCGAGAGAAACTCCTTCTCTAGAAATTATCCATTCTTAGCAACGAATGTCTTGCCTTCGGATCTGTGATAGAAGGTGTACCCAACTGTCTCCTTTGGGTATCCTATGAAGACATATTTCTCCGATTTGAGTTTGAGCTTATCGAGATGAAACTTTTTCACATAAGCATCGCAACTCCAAACTTTAAGAAACGACAGCTTAGGTTTCTTGCCAAACCATAGTTCACACGGTGTCGTTTCAACGGATTTAGATGGTGCCCTATTTAACGTGAGTGCAGCTATCTCTAATGCATAACCCCAAAACGATAGTGGTAGATCGGTAAGAGACATCATAGATCGCACTATATCTAATAAAGTACGGTTATGACGTTCGGACACACCATTACACTATGGTGTTCCATGTGGCGTGAGTAGTGAAACTATTTCACATTGTTTTTAACTGAAGGCCAAACTCGTAACTCAAATACTCTTCTCTATGATCAGATCATAGAAACTTTATTTTTCTTGTTACGATGATTTTTCACTTCACTCTGAAATTCTTTGAACTTTTCAAATGTTTCGGACTTATGTTTCATCAAGTAGATATACTCACATCTGCTCAAATCATCTGTGAAGATCAGAAAATAATGATACCTGTCACGAGCCTCAATATTCATCGGACCACATACATCAGTATGTATGATTTCCAACAAATCTGTTGCTCGCTCCATGTTTCCGAAGAACAGAGTCTTAGTCATCTTGCCCATGAGGCATGGTTCGCAAGCATCAACTGATTCATAATCAAGTGATTCCAAAAGCCCATCAGCATGGAGTTTCTTCATGTGCTTTACACCAATATGACTTAAACGGCAGTGCTACAAATAAGTTGCACTATCATTATTAACTTTGCATCTTTTGGTTTCAATATTATGATTATGTGTATCACTATGATCGAGATCCAACGAACTATTTTCATTGGGTGTGTAACCATATAAGGTTTTATTCATGTAAACAGAACAACAGTTTATTCTCTTACTTAAATGAATAACCGTATTACAATAAACATGATCAAATCATATTCATGCTCAACGCAAACACCAAATAACACTTATTTAGGTTCAACACTAATCCCGAAATTATGGGGAGTGTGCGATGATGATCATATCAATCTTGGAACCACTTCCAACACACATCGTCACTTCACCCTTAACTAGTCTCTGTTTATTCTGCAACTCCCATTTCGAGTTACTAATCTTAGCAATTGAACTAGTATCAAATACTGAGGGTTTGCTATAAACACTAGTAAAGTACACATCAATAACATGTATATTAAATATACTTATGTTCACTTTGCCATCCTTCTTATCCGCCAATCACTTGGGGTGCTTCCAGTGACCAGTCCCTTTGCAGTAGAAGCACTCAGTCTCAGGCTTAGGTCCAGACTTGGGCTTCTTCACTTGAGCAGCAACTTGCTTGCTGTTCTTTTTGAAGTTCCCCTTCTTCCCTCTGCCCTTTTCTTGAAACTAGTGGTCTTGTCTACCATCAACACTTGATGTTTTTCTTGATTTCTACCTTCATCGATTTCATCATCATGAAAAGCTCGGGAGTCGTTTTCGTCATCCCTTGCATACTATAGTTCATCACGAAGTTCTATTAACTTGGTCATGGTGACTAGAGAATTCTGTCAATCACTATCTTATCTGGAAGATTAACTCCCACTTGATTCAAGCGATTGTAGTACCCAGACAATCTGAGCACATGCTCACTAGTTGAGCGATTCTCCTCCATCTTTTAGCTATAGAACTTGTTGGAGACTTCATATCTCTCAACTCGGGTATTTGCTTGAAATATTAACTTCAACTCCTGGAACATCTCATATGGTCCATGACGTTCAAAACGTCTTTGAAGTCCCGATTCTAAGCCATTAAGCATGGTGCACTAAACTATCAAGTAGTCATCATATTGAGCTAGCCAAACGTTCATAACGTCTGCATCTGCTCCTGCAATAGGTCTGTCACCTAGCGGTGCATCAAGGACATAATTCTTCTGTGCAGCAATGAGGATAAACCTCAGATCACGGATCCAATCCGCATCATTGCTACTAACATCTTTCAACACAATTTTCTCTAGGAACATATCAAAAATAAACACAGGGAAGCAACAACGCGAGCTATTGATCTACAACATAATTTGCAAAATACTACCAGGACTAAGTTCATGATAAATTTAAGTTCAATTTAATCATATTACTTAAGAACTCCCACTTAGATAGACATCCCTCTAATCCTCTAAGTGATCACGTGGTCCAAATAAACTAAACCATAACCGATCATCACGTGAGATGGAGTAGTTTTCAATGGTGAACATCGTTTATGTTGATCATATCTACTATATGATTCACGCTCGACCTTTCGGTCTCTGTGTTCCGAGGCCATATCTGCATATGCTAGGCTCGTCAAGTTTAACCTGAGTATTCTGCGTGTGCAAAACTGGCTTGCACCCGTTGTAGATGGACGTAGAGCTTATCACACCCGATCATCACGTGGTGTCTGGGCACGACGAACTTTGGCAACGGTGCATACTCAGGGAGAACACTTCTTGATAATTTAGTGAGAGATCATCTTATAATGCTACCGTCAATCAAAGCAAGATAAGATGCATAAAAGATAAACATCACATGCAATCAAAATATGTGACATGATATGGCCATCATCATCTTGTGCCTTTGATCTCCATCTCCAAAGCATCGTCATGATTTCCATCATCACCGGCATGACACCATGATCTCCATCATCTTGATCTATATCAATATGTCGTCACATGGTCGTCTCGCCAACTATTGCTCTTGCAACTATTGCTATCGCATAGCGATAAAGTAAATCAATTATTTGGCGCTTGCATCTTATGCAATAAAGAGACAACCATAAGGCTTTTGCCAGTTGCCGATAACTTCAACAAAACATGATCATCTCATACAACAACTTATATCTCATCACGTTTTGACCATATCACATCACAACATGCCCTGCAAAAACAAGTTAGACGTCCTCTACTTTGTTGTTGCAAGTTTTACGTGGCTGCTACGGGCTTAAGCAAGAACCAATCTTACCTACGCATCAAAACCACAACGATAGTTTGTCAAATAGACTCCGTTTTAACCTTCGCAAGGACCGGGCGTAGCCACACTCGGTTCAACTAAAGTTGGAGAAACTGTCACCCGCAAGCCACCTATGTGCAAAGCACGTCGGGAGAACCGGTCTCGCGTAAGCGTACGCGTAATGTCGGTCCGGGCTGCTTCATCCAACAATACCGCCGAACCAAAGTATGACATGTTGGTAGGCAGTATGACTTATATCGCCCACAACTCACTTGTGTTCTACTCGTGCATACAACATCAAACCATAAAACCTGGCTCTGATACCACTGTTGGGGAACGTAGTAATTTCAAAAATTTCCTACGCCACGCAAGATCATGGTGATGCATAGCAACGAGGGGGAGAGTCTGATCTACGTACCCTTGTAGATCACAACGGAAGCGTTGACATAACATAGAGGAAGTAGTCGTACGTCTTCTTCCCGATCCGACCGATCCAAGCACTGTTACTCCGGCACCTCCGAGTTCTTAGCACGCGTACAGCTCGATGACGATCCCCGGGCTCCGATCCAGCAAAGCTTCGGGGAGGAGTTCCGTCAGCACGACGGCGTGATGACGATCTTGATGTTCTACCGATGCAGGGCTTCGCCTAAGCACTACAACGATATGATCGAGGTGGAATATGATGGCAGGGGGCACCGCACACGGCTAAGGAACGATCACGTGGATCAACTTGTGTGTCTAGAGATGCCCCCTGCCCCCGTATATAAAGGAGCAAGGGGGAGGAGGCCGGCCATAGGAGAGGCGCGCCAGGTGTGGAGTCCTACTAGGACTCCAAGTCCTAGTAGGAGTCCACCAAGAGGGGAGGAAGGGAGAAGGAAGTGGAGGAGTAGGAAAGGTGGCCGGCCCCCTTTTCCCTAGTCCAATTCGGACTAGAGGGGAGGGGGGCGCAGCAGCCTTTTTCCTCTTCCCACTAAAGCCCATCAAGGCCCATTACTTCTCCCGTAACTACCCGGTACTCCGAAAAATACCCGAATCACTCGGAACCTTTCCGATGTCCGAATATAGTCATCCAATATATCGATCTTTACGTTTTGACCATTTCGAGACTCCTCGTCATGTCCCCGATCTCATCCGGGACTCTGAACTCCTTCGGTACATAAAAACTCATAAACTCATAATATAACTGTCATCGAAACCTTAAGCGTGCGGACCCTACGGTTCGAGAACAATGTAGACATGACCGAGACACGTCTCCGGTCAATAACCAATAGCGGGACCTGGATGCCCATATTGGCTCCTATATATTCTACGAAGATCTTTTATCAGTCAGACCGCATAACAACATACGTTGTTCCCTTTTTGTCATCGGTATGTTACTTGCCCGAGATTCGATCGTCGGTATCCAATACCTAGTTCAATCTCGTTACCGGAAAGTCTCTTTACTCGTTCCGTAATACATCATCCCACAACTAACATATTAGTTGCAGTGCTTGCAAGGCTTATGTGATGTGCATTACCGAGAGGGCCCAGAGATACCTCTCCGACAATCGGAGTGACAAATCCTAATCTCGAAATACGCCAACCCAACATCTACCTTTGGAGACACCTGTAGTACTACTTTATAATCACCCAGTTACGTTGTGACGTTTGGTAGTACCCAAAGTGTTCCTCCGGCAAACAGGAGTTGCATAATCTCATAGTCATAGGAACATGTATAAGTTATGAAGAAAGCAATAGCAACATACTAAACGATCGGGTGCTAAGCTAATGGAATGGGTCATGTCAATCAGATCATTCAACCAATGATGTGACCTTGTTAATCAAATAACAACTCTTTGTTCATGGTTAGGAAACTTAACCATCTTTGATTAACGAGCTAGTCTAGTAGAGGCATAATAGTGACACTAAGTTTGTCTATGTATTCACACATGTATTATGTTTCCGGTTAATACAATTTTAGCATGAATAATAAACATTTATCATGATATAAGGAAATAAATAATAACTTTATTATTGCCTCTAGGGCATATTTCCTTCAATTGCAGCAGTGTTTAATTGTGCGTTCAAAAGAAGTTAACATATACTCCCTCCGTTCCTAGATATAGGGTGTATAGTTTTTGGCACAGAAATTAAAGAACGCACGTGGAATGAAAATTTTACAAGTTTTGGGCGAGATTACACCTGACTAATTGACACGAGGAAATAGAGGAGCTTGCCCGATATAAGGAAATGTAATCAAATCCCTACAAAAATTATCCAAATGAGTGGTGCAATGCAATACACCTTATATTTCAGACTTTTTCTCAAAAATCTATACACCTTATATCAAGGAACGGAGGGAGTATTATGTAAGAGTTAAAGAAAACCCGGATCCTGGCCGACTTTACTGTAAGGATGTGCCTAGGTTTCAGTCGACTGTGATTTAACCAAGTCTCAGTCAAGTGACATAACATGCAAGAGAAAAAAAAGAAAAACTAAAAAGAAAATCTTACACTGATCTAAATGCAAGATCTCATGGATATAGTATTGGTCGAGACTTAACGAAGACTCAATCAACTGAGACTTAGCAAAACTGTTAAAAGGTAGGTATTTTGTCAAGACTATGCACGGGGTGCATGGCTCATGAAACGGCGAGTGCTAGTTGGTAGAGAGGGTTCATCCCTTTTAATTTGTAGGAGAAGAAGTACATGCACGAGGGAGCGCGCGGCCGGACCAAACAAACGTACAAACGTATGCCCATCCCATCCCAGAGAAAAGAAAACGTAAGTTGCGGGCATGTGATAGACAGACGACGGGGCCGTGAGGATCATGGACTGCCCAAAAAGTTTGCATTTGCATCTTCCTCCTTCCTTCCTTGCCTAAAAACGGAAAGAAGAAGGATCGACCGGCACTCTGCACAGCCGACCCAACCGTCGCTTCTTCACATGCATTCCTCTTGTCATCTACTCCGCTCCAGTCCAGTCCAGTACTCATCTTCTTCATAACAGAGCGACTGATATGAGCCAGCGAGCACTCTCTCTGAGTCTGAGTTACCGTGCGTGCGGTGCGGGACTTGGATTCCTCGCCGCACGCCATGGCGACCGCGAGCACCGACCCCTCGTCGACGCCCGCGGCTTCGTCCCCGTCATCCTCGACCACAACAACTCCACCTAGAAGGTCTGCTTCCGCCGCTACTGCCTCCTCGACCACGTCGTTGCCTACGCACGCGCGAGTCCTCACCACGTCGTTGCCGACGATGACACCGAGTGGCGCGCCATCGACCTCCTCGTCCTCCAGTGGTTCCGCGCCATCATCTCGCAGGGCATCCGCGGCCTCGTCGCCCGTGAGCGTGAGGCCTGGACGGCCATCTGCGGCCTCTTCCACGACAACCACCTGGAGCAGGCCTGTGCTTGCTTGCTACCCAAAGCGTATCTATCTAGTCAGATACTACTACGTGCCTACCTACACAGATACCACACAACAACAACAATAATAATAATCTCCAAAGCAGACACACATCTCACGACCGAACCACATATTTCATCATCAGGTAACTTCTGTCGGTGCCAAAACTTCATTTACGACGATGGTAAAGAATAGAATTCAACGCGACTGACAGCTAGGAAATCTTCTGCAGGTACATGGACTGTTGACTCTCACATATGCATATGCAGACAGAGAGGGTTATGGCAGCAGGATACAACTGCAGGTCCATGACCATGTATACCCACCTAAACAGCCAAAACATTTACCAGGAGGACAACAACATCTTGTTGATGAGCAGCTAACCACGGCAACACACAGCATGTCTGACTATGAACAACAACCAACAACATTACACTCCACTCCTTTTGGCTTCACTTCTCACATCACATCACATCACATCAGATTGAACCAGGTGGTGGTGGTGGCCCTGCATGCACAATTAAACACAGCAAAGTACAGCAGTCAGTGCCTCAGCCTTCCCATTCCCGCATGTAACTATTCATGCAAGGGGATTGCTTAGAGGGGTGCTTGCTTGTAAAAATAATACCCGTCCTGTTTTCGGTTAAGCACCGCTGCTGGTTTCTATAGCAGACAAGAGGTGCTTAGTAAGTACTCGGCTGCGCTATGCAAATAAGGACCGGTGGCGCTTATGAAAAAACCAACCGCTTCGGTTTTACAAGCAATTTGCACCATTGTACAAGAATTCCTACACCGGATAATCATCACTACGTAAAAAGGACACATGGATGCAACAACAGACCCAGGACGAAACAATCTTCTACTATCCTCTGATTATATCCACGCATTACCGAATAAATACTACCAATTTGTTTTTCTTTAAGCGGATTTTAATGATGTCACAAGCGAAACAATCATAGCAGTACTTGTGTTTTAAGGGAAAAAAAGCAAAGCACGTTAGCCCCCTCTTGTGTTTCAGGTATGAACCGAGGTGTGAAATTCAGCGAGAAAAAAAAGAAAGGCCCTTGTAAAGTCTTTAAAGAGAGAGTCGACGAACCTCTAGGCGCACCACCGCCTTCATTGGGGCCCATCTGCGGTCCAAACATCTGCATCACAGCTCTCAGAGCCTCAGCAGCCTGCTCTGGGCTCACCATGCTCTCCCCAATATTTATGTGGATGCCAGCGTCTGTCTGGGCACCTGGTTCACTGTGCCCTCCTCCATGTCCGCCTGAAGCCTGCTGTGCATGGTTTGCTTCGGTGCCTGAGCCCATGAAGGGAAAAGCTGGAGGGACTCCAGCGCTGGCTGGGAAAGGAGCTGATGGGGTATGGGTGCCTGGATTCCCGGACGGTGGTCCTTGGGCATTCCCATTGACGCTTGCATGACCAAAGAAGTCGTTCAGATTTATATTTACGGAGTGCGGAGGTGGCTGTTGCCCATTACCAGACCCACGGTTCATCATATTGAAGAATTCAGGAGGAGGTGGAGCACTTCCAGGAGGGAATACTGTGAAAGGAGCACCACTGCTCGCCTGGCCACCAAACCATGAATGAGGTCCATGTGTGTTCTACAAACAAGGAGATGGATTACTCGGTGATTTTGAGAAGTCCAAGTGAAGAAATTAAATCATACACACGTAGCCAAACAATATCAACATTCTATACATATTAACATATCATGGAGGTTCCAAGTAGGAGCCCTGATCGTGCACATTGTTATAAGAAAAACAACGGTCCTGATTTGTTAAGCCAATGGGATATATTTCATAGTTCATTTCAAAAAGCACATGTAGATTTCTGATTACAGTACCTGTCCTGGTGCAGTTTGCTGTTCAGCCAGCTTCCTTTTGGTGGCCTAAAGTTTTCGATGCAGAGGAAAATAAAAGTTCAATAGTGATTAGTGCTAACAAAAGGAAAACAAACTCTATCCAGATCCCTGCTGGAAAAGAGAAGAGAAGAACACAAGTCTACCTCAATATTCAGTCGAACATTTTCATTGCCAGGCTCAAGTTCAGAGGCTGCAGGAAGAACAGAGTTGAGCACAAGATGAAAACAATTATTACAGCTAAATATTACAATCACTGTCACTGGAATGTGAAGAGAATATACCCAATAAATAAACCAGAGTTTACACAGTACTGAATGCAAGCCACCATCAGATAACATGGCACGAAAAGTAAATATCTGTTCGACTTGATTGGTTGTATGGTAACACTATAAATGTATAAAATTAGAGTCACATCAATCTAGTAGGTTGTGGGACAACAGGTCATAAGAGAATGATCTACATAAAATACAAAAAAAATACTGTACTTAGGTTAGGTTGGATACTAGTGAAGTTAAAAGTTAGGAGAAGGCTCAATGTTTGAGCCCAAAATTCAAATAAACAATTCTTACCAAAAGAACTAGTTAACACTTAATACACAACTGTACCAATAAGGACTTCCATATGCATCTCATAATGTAATACGTAGCATTATACATCACTATTTCAACAAAATCAACTAAAAGTTTCTACTCTGCCCACCTTTCAAGTATCCCTTGTGTAAAGCATCATGAAAATTCCCCATTGCAAAATAAGCAGATCCAAGTCGGCTATATGCTTTGCTGTAGTTCGGATCAATTTCAATTGACTTCAGGCAGTCCTCAACAGCTTCATTGCACATATTAAGAAGCGTATATGCAGCAGCCCTGAAAGAAGCATGTACTTTTCATGTTACATGAAAGCATGAATAGAATAAATGATCTTGTGAACAGCAATCAAGAGTACTTGTTATAAGGGTTCATAACACCGCTACCGGAACAAGAATTAGCATAAAGTTCACTCTGGCAACCAGAGACGAAGCCAGGGAAAAAATGGCCAGTGTTCATTCTTCTAAATAGACCGGGGTCACTGCACATGTGTAACAGTACTTTGTCACTACAGAATAGTAGTACAAAATCGTTGGTAATCATTTCACACCATAAATGATTTATGCTAGCTTTACCCCTGCTGGCATAAGAAATCAGCCAGTATCTAAGGGAGATCATTCATTCCATTTCATGAATTCTGAAGTGCCAAGCTTGTTTTCCTAAGCACTCTATAATCTCTAATATCAGATTTCCAGGAGTTTTCTGGTGAAACAGCCCAAGAGATGTAAAGTTTGTAACCAGCTGTAGCTTGGTTTGAAGTGGTTTTCAGAACTCTTAGGGTGTGTTTGGTTCAGGTCATCAAGTGGAATGTAGTACCAGCAGCCAAGATTAGGAATCAATAAGAGACTCATCACCACATCGCAGGCTATATAAGCAGTAGGAATAAGAGTGCAGGAGCAGGAATTTGGGGGCAATGTAGCAATATGCATTTAAACTAGTTTATGCTGACAGGCAGAGTTGATGCTTATAAAGAAGCACTATTAGATACTTGACTAATTAAGCCATTCAAAAATTCCATTACACGTTACTAATGAAAGATCCACTTTTAAAGTTCCACCCATTCTGATCATCATCTCTGAAATTACTCGGCGAAGTTCAACTTGGTACGAGATTTCACAATTAGATCCAACAAGCTGCAATTACACATTCATGAGCTACGCGTTTACTAAAACAGTCATCCGAAATTCCAGTAAATTAATGCATACCTGTTACAATAGTAAATGGCATTTTTTCGGCTCAATGCAATGGCACCGGTGTACAGCTCTACAGCTTTTAGGTGTTGTTTTGATCTCATGAAGTCATTGCCTGATGAACAAATATGGAGTTAGCTACTAAAACTCTGCACATCCGCAGAAATAACATAATGCACATAGAAGGCCTGAACTGCAAAGCTCTTTATGACAAAAGAAAAAATAAAGATTTCTAAGTCATGCTATGCGCCTATGCTGTAAATTTGCTCCACAAACTAATGAACGGACAAAAAAGATTGTGACACCAAAACTTACATATGAAACAACCAAGGATTCTAGCTAAGTACCTTTTGATTTAAAGAATTCTGCAAGGTCTACTAAGCTTGCCACTTTTCTTCCCGACTTGCGCACCTCCTAAACAGAGATAAACTATACTTTATCACTAACACAATGTAAATAATGAAGTGGAAAAGTAATAGTCTTCCCTTAGGCCTGAAGATGCTAGACAAGCAAATAACAAAAACAACACATCATACCAGTAATGCATCATCGAAGAATTGTGATGCTTTTGAAAGTTGATCAGGATCCTCAGCACCAGCTGGTGATGTCTTGAAGAAATTTATTTCATCAAGCGCGGCAAAGAATTTTGCAAACAGCTCATCTCCTGCATGATCTGACAAAAAAATTAAATGCCCTGAGACAAACTCATTCTTTCTACATCCCTCATTAGGAGATAATGACCCCGAGACCCTACAAATGGAATCAAGTAGCACAATGGCAGCAAAGATTTACAAAAACTTGAAAGTTTCCGACAATGTATGGACAACTTGTTATGGATGGTCTACAGTTTAAGCCATAGTCATACCTAGGTCAAAGGTTTCTTCCGCTTGGCCTTCACTCTGATGAGAAGATGCAGAGAATATATCAAAAGCTCATATCTTATGAAGGGTATTTCCGGAAGAAAATAGTAAAAACTGAGCAAATAAAGCATAATGAATATATCTAATTGATGCGCAATGGCATGCCAATTGAAGAAAAAGGCATGCATTGATATGTATTAATATGAAAAGGATAGGTGATGATGGGAGATATATATATATATATCATATAACATGAAAATCGTGTGACAAATGAGAGGGGACATACATTTGATGTTGTACATTTATTTGACTCTTCTTGGATACTGGGAGTACTTGCACTGCAGGAAGGTTTGTTTGACACTGATCGTGACACGGGATCTGGTCTTGCCCTATCTTGTTCATTAGCTTGCAGAGAAGTAAAGAGTTCAAGTAGAAGTCCTGGCTGTATCCTCTCGCTAGTTGATGATGAGTTGATGCTAAAAAGGGACTCCAGGCAATCCTTAGCGACTTCAAGAGCTTCAGGGTCAGCCCCAGGAGCTAACTCAACTGCATTCCATATATGCTTCCAATGTCACAAGGATCGATGGTAAATAAACATATATAAAAGGAAAACATAGAGTAGTAATGTGCCTCAGCTATGACCCTTTTCTTTCTCTGTGTGCAAGTTATGTTATCAACAAATTTGCCTCTTCTGATTAAAAAAAAATCAGCTGGTGGTTTGTTCACTTTTTTCTCGGAAAACAGTAAGGGAGTTCCCTGCTGAAACATATTAATAGATAAAACAAATTTACTATTGTAACAGACTGCAAGGCTTCATTGTCATAAGAAGCCTACACAATCTGGAAACTAAAATAACCAAAACCTAAAACTGAAACCAGCAACCAAAATAAGAACGCTAGAAGAACAAAAAGTGCACAAGAATGCCTTTATTCATCCTAAATAAACTCAATATCTCAGCCAATTAGACAAAGCATCAGCGAACTGTTGAAGCCCCACGGTATTGCACCTAGAACTCTAAGTTAAACCGAAGGAGAAAAGGGCCCAAACCCTGTCAACGACCCGTAGGGCCCGTCCCCACCGTCACCCGCTCCCAGGAACAGGCCAGCGCAACAGCAACTAACAGGGAGCCAGCGAGGGGCCTTTTTTTTGGTTCCACAAATCATTGGAGCCACCTGGGTTCGAGCCCTGGCTGGCAGCTCCTTCACTCGGGAGCCAACCGTTACGCTATACGAGAGTTTGCGCCTCTTCTAATTACAACTGTAGCAAGAAGCCAACAAATCTAGCTGGTAGCTTTTGCCAAATTCCATGCGATTTTAATGAAATCTGACTTTTTCGTCTAGAGACAGAAAAAAGAAACAAGAAATACATACTGATTGCAGTAATGATTTTAACACCATATATTTTTAATGAGAAAAAAAGAGGTACGCAGTTGTATACGATGCATCCACCATCTATCGCACCAGCTATATATAAACGTGTTAAAACTAATCCTATACCCTGTGAATATGATAAACTTCTATTAGTTTCATGTTTGGCAAGTCGGCATAAGATCAATAACCCCCTTAAATTTTCAAAGTATAAGGCCATACCCCCATTAGGGCTCCACGAATCCAGATTTTAGGCGGTTTGCCAAGCATAGTATGACCTTGCGACAATTGTTGACCATGAAAGGCTTTCTGCAAGTCAGCGGGTTGTGGCTCGATTTTCTAACTCGTATTTGCTCACCCATAACCACCATTTAAGATCCATATCCCTTTTCACCGATTGAAAGCCACAAATGCGAAAAGGCACAGAGCAACACGACACAATGACATCGCTAGCCTGCACAAGTGACAAGTAAATGTATCACGAGGACCGTGACCGCAGATTCCATTTTCAGCCAGATCCATGGTATGGCCTCATAACACGGTACCACGTGCCCGATAAGGCAAATAGACGGAGATTAACAAGTGGCATGTGCACATGAACCGTCTAACCAGCCAGCGTCCCCTCGGCAAGCCTCCGCTTCCTAAAGAAACCTATAATTGCCACTTTGAGCAATGCAATCTGGCCATACGCATGAATACCAGCGGTATCACACCAAACAGAGCCCAATTCCAACATCGTGAATTCTAGTCAGTTAAACTGCCTGACAAAGGTCGCGGGATCCGAAATCGAGCCAGGCTACCTAGTCGGCGTGGCTACCTGAACCCTAGCATATCAGAATCGCTTGGCCTGGCCGGCGCAGGCGATCCGATTCCCTCCCGCTCAGGAAGCAAGCCACGCATCAATCTACCAGCGCGGGGAGCTAATCGAAACGACGGCGCGAGCTCCGGCAGCGGCGGGCAAAGGTAGAGGGGGGCGGGGAACCGGGTCCGGGAGGGGGGAGGGGGGGCGGTGGCGGTGCTGACCGGAGTTGAGGAAGTCGAGGAAGGAGAGGACGATGCGGCGCGAGACGGGGGAGTCCGACCGGGTCATGTTCCCCATTCCCCCGCCGGGTCGGGCCGGAGCGGGCGGCGGCGGAGGCGGCGGGCGATGGCGACGGACGCGCGCAGTGGAGCGGAGAAGTCAGATTTTTTTTTTTTGAGCGGAGAAGTCAGATGGCTGACGGGGAGACGGGGACGGGAAGGCAGTTAGATTCGGGAGCTGGGCCGAGGACGGCGCAGACTGGACTGGGCTTTCGGTGACCCGTCCAGCGCAGCCCAACGTTCGCCCAAGTGTGCATCTCCAAGTGGATCGTCACAAGATTCTCAAAAACCAAAAAAGTTTCTAAAAAAAAGTGGATCGTCACACGGGCGAAATCACTAACACTGCGTTTGGATGTCTCCATTGGAGCCCAGGAAATGGATTTGGTAATCATCTGGGGTCAATACGGATGTTTGGCTGGACACTGAATTCGTATTGGAAATGAAAGAGCAATTTAGGCCCGTTTTCGCTCCGTGAAAATCTTCCTCCCACGTTTCGGAGGGGTGGCGCTCCGAATTGGCCCGATTTCGCTGTCTCCCGCAAAACTTACCGCTTCAGCCCACCAAAGAGAAATAGAAGGCAGCGAAGGGGAGCGGGAGGGGCGAACTCGAGCGCTGACCTAGGTCGTGGCGGCGGCGACCTAGCAGCAGGTGGCGGCGGCGACCACCACGGCGGCAGGCGGCGGCGCAGGCCCGCCCCTCCCCTCTTCCCCACCCCATTTCCCGTCGCCCCTCGCCATCTCCCGTCGGCCTGTGCTGCACCCCGCCATGGAGGTCGACGGCGGCCCAGGACCGGCGCGCCCCGTCGTCAGCTCCGCCCTTCTGGCCACGTGTGGCCGTCGTCCTTGCCTATCGTTGCCGGGCTCAAGTCCTCCTTTCTCCATGAGCTGCAGCTCCTCCTGTACAACACTCCACCATTATGCACGAGCTACTCCTCTTTTTGTGCAGCCACAACACTGCTCCACCATGGATCCATGGCTACGGCCTAGATCTTTTTGTCAAACCCCTCCAAATCCTGAAAATCCCTCTGTCTTTGCACCATTTTTAATTTTTTTCAGTTTTGTCTACTGTGCAGATCAAGGAAGTTTTATTGATTCCGCTTTTTCTGATGTATTTCTAGAATATTTATTTATTTTCATTGCTATATATTCATTCGTATTCAGATTACATTTTTGAGTCATGTAGGGCAAGGTATAACCTGGTAAGGTAATGTAGCTATGCAATTTCAAAGTTTGTCATCCAAACATGATTTGGTATTAAAATCTCAGAGGCATTTCAAGGGCCAATTCACTGGACAACCAAACAGGTGAATTCGTATTCGTGCCATTTCAGTTTCCTCACTGATTTGGAATTCAGACCAATACAATACGGAGCTCCCCAATGGAGACATCCAAACGAAGCATAACTGAGGATGAGGCACTCCCACCTCCCTAGATTGTACAAGGGGCGTGTTGTATGTTTTTTCATAAGAAAATGGACGAAAAAACCAAATTGGGAGCACATTTTTTCTTTTCTGGAAGCCGTTTCTGAGAAGCACGACCGTGCCTCTCGCGACCGAAAAGAAGAAACGAAAAAGGCAAAAAAAGGCCATGCCTCTCGCGAAAGCAAAACCATGGCTCTCACAGAAGAAAAAAAATGTGAAAACGCATTTTTCGTTTCCTGTGCCTTTTGCAGAAACAAAATCATGTCTCTCATGGAAGCAATACCATGCCTCTCACGGAATCAAAAAACGTGTTAAACAAATTTAAAATTCTTTTTGTCGAAAAGTTAAGAAAGACAGCTGAAAAACCAAAAAGTTAAAAAAGAAAAGAAAAAAACACATATAACAAAACCGAAAAGGCATGCGAAAAAATAAAAATAAAAAAACAGGAGGGAGCACCCAAGGCGCAACATGTGACGGCGGCTGAGAGCGCATCAAGTTGCGAGGCTCCCGAAGGAGAACTCGTCAACTAATTGCTCCCTCGCACGGACATTCATCAAATGTCTGCAGTGTCTCAAATAGATAAATCAAATGTCTGTGGTCCGAGGACAGCAGGCCATGAAGCCTATTTGCATAACATATCAGCTAGATTGAGCCCCCCCTAAAAAAAGCCAAATTGAGCTCGATCCATATAGAATTTACTTTGTGTTGTATACATACTTATAAAAAAATTATGGTCACCTAAAATGCAAATAATTATTGTCTCTTTAACTAAAAAGATAATAAAAAGTTGAAATAGAAAACACAAAATTGCAATGTGATATCAACTCAAATTCTACTTGGTTGAATTCTTACCAAATTTTGTCTTACTGCAACACAAAAAAAAAGGAATTTACTTATGAGAGATTTGACTGGATTGGAAGTTATCTTTGAAATGTAGTGAAAGTGATTTTTTAGGAAAATTCCAATTGTTCTAAAAAAAATCTCAGATAAAACACAGAATTTTGGTGTGATATCGACTCAAATTCTAAGTGGTTGAATTTTGTACCAAATTATATCTGATTGCACCAAAAAAGCGAAACCATTTCTCAGAGATTTGAGTGGGATTGGAAGTAATCTTTGGAATGTAGCAAAAGTGAATTGTTAGGAAAAAATTGGGTTGTTCTAGAAAAAGTAAAAACCTCCCATCCTCCAAAAATTAATTAAAAAATATCTGAAACAAATACTGTAATGAAAGAGAACATATTGCCCACAACACAAAAGCAAAAAAAAGTGATGGCACGATATAGAAGATTAAAAACAAAATCCCATGCAACTAAAGCAAACCTAATTGAAAGAAATAGGATATAGAAGATAAAATTGAGAAAAAAAGCTTCAGTATCAAGGATAGATTACATAGGCGAATGCATCATGAGCTTAATATACTAGTGCACAATTTTGTGGGTGTTTGATCTATAGTGTATAGACGATTATTATGCTAAGTAAAAGTATATAGCGAGATTGACAATATTATTATGCTAAGTAAAAAACTAAATGAAGAATATTACAACACCAAAATGTAAATCTTTCTCAACATGTTACAGTAAAATGAACGAAGTGTTATAGAAGTGGTTGATTAGGAGCAAAAATAAAAATCAAAGTTTTTGTATAAAAAATATAGTGCCTATGCCTAAAATGCTTTTCACATAATCGATCATACGCACATGGTTTAATTAAGGAAGTGGTATGAATCATGATTCGTGACCAAATATAGTTGTGTACAATACTACAAGTATTTGAGCTATAAGTTCTAGATGATTATTTTGTTAATTCATATTATAACGATATTATAATTTGAATTGAATTCGAACAGTGAACAATGCCTTCTAGACCAACAATTAAGGAACTAGGTTTGCTCATAGTAACATTACATGATAGCATGTTTTCTACAATTAATCAAACAAGTCAAACAAACCATTAAGCTTATTCTTATGGGAAATCTTCCAAAATTCAACACATCCCCTTTCTTTCTTTATGTGTTACCTCTCTAATCAAGTAACCCTAATATACTCACAAATTTGAATTGTGTCTACTTAGAAATTAATGTGTTTTATACATGAATTTCATATGTGTCGGACAATATTGCTATGATAAAAAAAATGTGGACAGCGAGCGAGAGAGAATATTTATCAATTTTTAGTAACTATACCAATAATTGCATTTCCTTAGATGATCAAACTATACAGGAAAATGTATGATGAGCATACATGAAAATACCTTGTGGGATGGTATATTGGTATTGCACAAATAAAAAAACACAAGTGCATACAACCAATATGTGTGTAGAAGATAGCATTTAGTGTTTAGTTTTAGTTTTTGATGGAAGATAGACACGAATGGATGATAAAAAAAATCGAGTGGAAGCTAAAGTAGTATGCGGGCTAATACTTTTGCATATAAGCTACTAACATATATTTTGTCTTTTACAGTACTGGCATATCAGGATCCTTACCAACAACTCATTCAACTAAAGATAATGTTTTAACTAAAGTTCAATAATTGTTTCACAAGATATGCATGTTGTTGTAATCATTCTTATATATTGAACACTAGATTAACTGTAGTGTAGCAACAATTACCTGAATAAGATATAACAAAATAAGTGCTCGCATGGTGTATTTAGGCTATAAGTAAATTTACAAAAGCGCAAACACAGCAACCTACAAATCTAAATCTAGCCGCGCAAATGCGCGGGTAACCATGCTTGATTTTTTTTTTACAGAGAAGGAAGATAAAACATAAGAGTTCACGATGACTATCAATTATGCTTTACACGGTCTTCTTGAATTATCATGTGTGTTGTGCGTAAAAAGACTACCATATTGCTTTGGAATACAAAGCGGAGGAAACCCTTTTTCGATAAAAAAAGACTACCATACATGGTGTATATTGAGTACATACCTTTGAATTATTCTAGCTCCGCCCCTGCCCGAAGTATCAAGAACCGATGAGTTGTTGATGACAAATATTCCCGGAGGAGACTAGCATAGGATCTGCCCTTTAGGTGATCCGCCCAAATATTCCTACTGTGGGATATGAGTTGTTGATGTGTGTGGTGGCATTGGGGTGGCTGAAGATGAATCAGGACAAGGATTCAGGGGAAAAAACGACGACTTACACTGCAAATGGACTTTGCACAAATGACTCGAGACATGTATCCAAATCCAAATCTAGCAGGATGGGATGGGAGAGATGTCGCTGTGTGGAATCAACACTGTCATAGTCGACAGTAACAAGATGAGGCAACGTTGCAAAGCTGGTTGTTGGCCTGTCCTACTCCTACTCATGGCATTGGCATCACATCGCATCATCTACAGGGTTAGGACAACTAGGACGACTAGGATGGATGGCGATGCAGCAGCACGCAGCTACGTACTACTCTATCAGCTCCAATGGCCACCACGTTAATTCTCATCTACCAGCTGAACATAATTGTTTTTAGAGGAAGCCAGCTGAACATAACCCACTCCTAGCAAAGCAATGGCGCACCGCTGGCTGCTGCTGCTGCTGCTGCCGTTCCAGATTCAGCTGCTCCTGCCCTGCGCCGCTAGCGCTGACGCTGCCACGCCGCCGGTGATCACCACGAACGCCGTCACGAACCTGCCCGGGTTCAGCGGCCCCCTGCCTTTCTCCCTCGAAACAGGGTGCGTACTCTGCTCTGCTCTCCGTTTTGGTATCTCGGAGTCGGAGTGGCTGATGACGCGACGGCCGTCGCTGCCGCTGCAGGTACGTGGAGCTGGACGACCACGGCGTCCGCTTCTTCTACTACTTCATCCAATCGGAGCGCAGCCCGGAGGACGACCCCGTGCTGCTCTGGTTGACGGGCGGGCCCGGCTGCTCCGCCCTCTCCGGCCTCGTCTACGAGGTCGGACCTCTGGCTTTCGACTTCGATGGCTACCGAGGAGGGTTGCCTAGCCTGCTATACACAGCAGACTCTTGGACTCAGGTTAGCCTAGTATCCCTTTTTGTAGTATAAAGAATATAAAGAATCCATCTGTTAATTAGTTTGTCAAATTACTGCCCAGTAAATTTAGGTTACTCTTCTCAATTTGGTTCTTTCTATATTATTATCCTGCCTTTTTTTTCAAATTATTTGGATTGCTTACCACATATGTCATGTGGCTATTACCCTGACTCCTGGACTCTAGGTTACTCTCGTATATCTTTTTTTTATAAAGAAAACGGGGTTTCTGTAGTACAATTTACTAGTGCTACAGGAAATATTTTCTCAAGCGTGTATTTGGTTTTGTTTGATCCAATGGGCTCAGTAATTCAAAGCCTTGTGAGATGCCCCTCGTGTTTCTCTCTCGCTCCTCATGTGGTCTTGCTCTAGCACTGGCCATCGCTTTATCCCATTTCTGCGTTCGGCTACTCTAATTTCTACTCCCTCCATCCGAAAAAGCTTATCCCAAGCTTGTTCCTTAAATGGATGTATCTAGCACCGAGTTAGTGCCCAGTAAGTCAAAAGAATCCATCTGTTAAACAGATCGTCAAACTACCACGCAGTAAGTATAATCAATTACCTAACTTGTGCTACTCTTATACTGTACTTAATTTTGTTGTTGTTGTCTTCTTCTTCTTCTTCTTCTTCTTCTTCTTCTTCTTCTTCTTCTTCTTCTTCTTCTTCTTCTTCTTCTTCTCTCTTAATTTTTGTTTCAATCGATGACTATAGGTTAGCAACATCATCTTCGTGGATTCTCCAGCAGGGACTGGCTTCACCTACGACCCCACGGACAACAAAATGACGCCCAGTGACACCATCATTGTTCGCCAGCTGCACACTTTCCTTGAAACGGTTTGTCACATCATCTAAAAAAGATAGTTTGTTACATACAAACTCTCCATGTATACGACTCCCTTCTTTGTATGATTTACATGCAAATTGTCCATACTTTGTAGTGGTTTGATGAACACACAATGTTCTTGTCAAACCCTCTCTATATTGCCGGCGATTCGTACAGCGGCATGGTCATACCTTCTCTCACTATAGAAATTGCTAAAGGTAACTAAACTTCCCTCGGTGTGGAATATTTTGTCTTCCAAGTTGTTCACTGATTGTTTCAAATACATGTTGCTTTAATTTTAGGTATAGAATCCGGTGACCAGCGGCTTCTTAACCTCAAGGTATTTCATATTTATTACCATGACTTCTCTACCCCCACTTCTTAAACAAATCGTGTTATGTTTAGCGCTGTTGGAATGCTTATTCTCATTGTGATACTTAAAAAAGCCGGTTCTATTTGTACCATCCTGGGACGGTTCACATGGTTCTAAGGGAAGTCCCAAGGAGCCATCTTTGATAACTTATGCATCATGAGTTTGCAGAAATGACTAAATCTGATAATCAGGGATTCACCCTTTTACGTTCATTGTTTGGTCAATCTTCATATATCTCTGCATTGCGAACTATCCAATATTTTATCATCTTTTGTGAAATGAAATCTACCAAACGTAGCGTGTGTGTGTGTGTGTGTGTGTGTGTGTGTGTGTGTGTGTGTGTCTTTTTATTGCTTTTTAAGTTAGTAAAAAGGCTGAGGACTAGAATGTCAATATGTTGGAGCTGAGGGAGTGTATATATGTGAAATCCCCATAATATCTTTATAAGCAATGCTTAATACTTGGGAAGAAATTTATCTGACTTTTTCAGGGTTACATTGCTGGCAATCCGGTGACTGATTTGGCACGGTTTGACGGCAATTCTAAATTCCCATATCTTCATAGGATGGGATTTATACCAGATGAACTCTACAAGGTGAAAAAATTAAAAAAGGCTTACATATATATAAATCTCCTTTTATTTATTTTGTGCTATGTCAGACAAAATGATATGTACAAAAATTCTGCACGTCATATTTATGTGTTGCTTGGTTTTCTAGCTAACTCCTAAAACAAATGTACTCCCTCCGTTTTTATTTACTCCGCATATTAGAGTTGACTGAAGTCAAACTTTCTAAAATTTGACCAAGTATATAGAAAGGAATATAAATATTTACCATAATAAATCTATATGATGTGGAAGTACTTTCAACAATGAATCTAATGGTATTGATTTGTTATTGTATATGCCAATATTTTTGTCTATAAATTTGGTCAAAATTTATAAAGCTTGACTTTGACCGAAGCTAATACGCGAAGTAAATAGAAACGGAGGGAGTAAATTATAATGCTTGTCATTATATTGCTATAAATACCGATGCTTTTCAGTTAGGTTAAATGAAGACATATTGATTTCATATTAAGTTTGGTTCATGTAATTTGGAATAGCACAAAATGTACCAATTGAACTGATCTAATTTGCGCACGATCATATTGACTTGTATATATCCACCTATTAGGTTGCTTCGGAGAGTTGTGGGGGGAAATACACCAGCCCGTCGAATGCTCTATGTGCCAAGTCCGTCCAATCAATCTATTACGTAAGTAATCCATTTACTACTTTCTACAACCTCCTAATGTTGAGAATTTTATGTTGAAAACTCCAATAGAACTTGCACAAGATCTATGTAAACTTATTAATCAGAATAGTTGGTGGGATGCAGCTCATAAAGGATTTAAATGGTATGCACATTTTGGAGCCAAGCTGTGATGCATATCCAAGCCCCACCCTTCACAAGGCCGCATCCCAAGATGAAAGGAAAAGGCTACAACAATTCCCATTCTAAATTTTATCTAGCCACTCTTTTCATTCAACATCCTAGTGTTTTTAGTCTTATGATTAATTGTGCATAGTTTTATGCATCATCTTTCCGTGCTTCATTTTGTTGCAGAATGCCACTTATGTTCTTGCCGACTTATGGGCAAACGACGTACATGTGAGGGAGAGTTTGGGTATTCACCAGGTATATATACGCACTCCTATTTTTTGCTGCGGATTTTCCCCTCTTTGCTGCATTATTTCTAATTTGTTCCGAGATGTTGTAAGAAATATGTGCAAGTACGTTCTAGTTAATGTTTCTTTTCAAGATCATGGGAACTGAGATGCTTCCCAATCCGTATTTGAATGAAAGGGCATTAACAAATGAAGAAGAGCCGTTTGACAATGATCCTTACCTATCAATTCATTAAATTGGAGTTTGATCTTGTGTTGTAAACGAAATGTTCATTGAAATGGAAGACACGGACAGTATAGATTAGTTAAATATTTTGACACATACTTTGATGTCTCAGTTTTTATCAAGATAAAAAACTTGACTCTTTTTCAGGGAACCGTTCCATCATGGAGAAGACATGCTCATTTCCCTTACATACAAGACATCGACAGTACAGTGGGGTACCATTTAAGCTTGATTACCAAAGGATATAGAGCCATGGTATACAGGTAAGAGTGAGATTATACTAGCTAGTGCTTATGAAATGCTTATAAGTTACACTAGAGTAACTCTAGCAGATCCATGCCTAAAGACTGCCAATATAGGGTATACGAAAAATCTAGCAAACATCTTATTACAGATATGCAACACCCATATTGTGAAATTTTCATCGACATGGCGTGCAAGAAGTTCAACCCACCATCACCCTCCGAACTTTCCATCCATTGTCTTCCATATTGCCTCCCATCGGCCGCTAATCTCCCTCTCATCCTCTTGTGCACCTTCCCGCCTACCCCCATTGGCTCGCCGTGTCGTTAGCGGCACTCCTGCAATGCCATCATATGTGTCCCCATGGCCACTAACAATGCACACTTTTGGCACTCGGCAAAGTTGTCAATTTTGGTAGTGGATTTTGGCACAGACTTTGTTACTCAGCAAAGACATTAATTCCGAGCGTGATGTCATCTCCAACCACAAATTATCTCCATTTTTACCGGCACACTTAGGTTACCATCAACCCTAGGAGGAACCCCGTTGCTCGGACCTCCATCATGGCAGGGAGAGGACGCCAAGCACAAATGCCACCCTATCTCTCCCGAACTTCTTCTCATCGCACTCTCGTGATTGCTGGAACCTCACTGTTGTGCCCGCCTACAACCTCTCAGACCCCTTTCACAGAAAAATCATGCCATGAAGCAAAACTCACCGACAGTTGGAGGAATAGGATATCATTGTCGTAGGAGCAGAGGCCCATCACTGATGGCTCTAAAGTGGAAGTATTGCTTCTTGGGTGGAGGCTGGGAAGCCGAACATTGTGGTGGCAGGGAGAGAGGCGTAAGCATGATCTACAGATTTTGGGGAGGACATACACAAGATGAGCCATAGGTGCAGGGCTATGAGGAGCTTTAAAGGAGGTGTGTGGTTGCGAGAGTCGAAGTAGAGGTGGAGTGAAATTCACTAACACAATGATGAGTGGGCTCCACATTTTTTTGGATGTGAACATCAACGAAAATGTTCTAGCAGCTTACCCTAAACAGTCTGAAAAGGTTTTGGGGCAATACCCTAAAATCAATTATAGGGTGTGGATTTTAAGGTATCTCCTAGATTGGATTCTAGTTTTGGCACGATAATCAGATCTATGTACGGCTAACTATTAGGGAATCACAACTAATATGCATGCCTAGTTCAATCACTTGTAGGTAGGTAATGGCGGAGGCAGGGGGACCGGTCAGGGCCAGGGCATAAACCCATAATCATACATTAGCTTGTAATATGCATGTGAACAACAACACTTTACAAAAAAATTCCTTCCATCCCCTTCCTAAACATGAGGACTAATTTAGGCATTCCTTTCCCCACCACTACTTGTAGGTTCATTTGTTTTCTCCAATTTTTCTGTTGATCAAATGTGTTCTTCCAATGCTACAGCGGTGATCATGATAGTGAAATATCTTTTGTGGGCACGCAAGCATGGATAAGATATCTTAACCTATCCATCACAGATGATTGGCGACCATGGTATGTCGATGATCAAGTTGCAGGGTAAGAATGGTGCCATTGGTTTTATACATAGATGTATATACATACTCGTCTCAAGCATACTAATGATAAAGAGGTTTGTTACAATTAGTGGGCCCTATAGAATATCCAATACACTCTAACTTCAGACATAATTAACCTAGACTATGTGTAATGTTCAAAATGATATTTATCCATGATAGGTGAGAGGGTAATTGTGCTAATACTAACTAGTTACATTTTCAAATAACTATTATTGACATGTCTTACACCATTTTTGTAACGCCCCATATGTAACCTTCCCGAATTGTACTCCAACTCATGCCGTTCCCGGCATTAAGTTATATCTAATTCTCGGGTTCGGGTCTTTGCCTCCGTGTGTTGTTTTGTTTTTCGTGCATCTCATATCATGTCATCTCGTGCATTGCATTTGCATACATGTTCATCTCATGCATTCGAGCATTTTCCCCGTTGTCCGTTTTGCATTCCGGCGCTTCGTTCTCCTCCGGTGGCCTTTTCCAGCTTTCTTTCGTGTGTGGGGATTAAACATTTCCGGATTGGACCGAGACTTGCCATGCGGCCTTGGTTTACTACCGGTAGACCGCCTGTCAAGTTTCGGGTCATTTGGACTTCGTTTGATACTCCAACGGTTAACCGAGGGACCGAAAAGGCCTCGTGTGTGTGCAGCCCAACACCCCTCCATTTTGGCCCAAAACCCACCAAACTCAGCTCCATCGTCTCGGTCGTTCGATCACGATCGTGTGGGCGAAAACCGCACCTCATTTGGACTCTCCTAGCTCCACTTATGCCTATAAATAGACCCCCCGTTTTCGGATCTCTTCCTCCCCCCGAAACCCTAAAATCGCCCCCGCACCCGGCCGGACACGTCCGAATCCGGCCGGATGCGTCCGCCCACCGCCGCCAGCCAGTCGCCGCCCGCCACGTGGCCTCCCGCCGTCTCTCCCCGCGCCGGCCCGCGCGGCCTAGGGGAGGCCCTCCCCGGCCCGCGAGACGCCGCCGCCCCCTCGCCCGGCTCGGTGCCTTCTTCCCCGAGCCCGGCCGTGCGCCGCCGCCGCCGTGGGTGCTCGCCGCCGCCGACCTCGCCCACCGAAGCTCCCTGCCGCCCCGTCCAGCGACTCCGGTGGCCGGATCCACCACGCCGCCGCGCCGGCCACCGCTCCTCCTCGCCGCCCGACGCGCCGGCCATCCCCGCGCCACCCCGGCGTCCTTCTCCGGCGACCCCCGCCGCCTCCTCAACTCCGGCCGGCCGGATCCGAGCTCCGGCCGCCGCACCATCACCGGATCCCGCGCGAGCTACAGTACCACGATCCGGATCCGATCGGATCTACAGTAAACCCTAACCCCCGTTGACTTTCTTCTCCGTTCATAGATTTTCGTGCAACGTTTGACCAGTGATATCTCCACAACCGTAGCTCCGTTTTGGGCGTATGATATGTCATAATCTTCATCTCAACGAGTACATCATTTCATTCCATTGCATCATTTGCATTTGAGGTCATCTTGGTGCCCAAAATGCTGTTGGAAGGAGGCATCATGAGTTAAATTGCAGATCCGTTAGTTCAACATGCACTTTTGTCATTTTTTCCATATTTAATCCATGCATGATATGCCTGTGCCCCTTTGGGATGAATTGTTAAGCATGTTGTCTTCTTTCCAGAGGTGCCTTCCATGTATTTTTAGGATGTGTGTGTTGTCTTGTGCAAGCTTGCGAAGAGGGCTACCTGAGATTACAGATTTCAGGGACTTAGTGATTTTCACTAAGTCTGAGCCGTTTTAGTTCACGATGCTATATGTCCGGCTTGTTTCCTAGTGATCCGTGCCTCTTTTGAGGATGATCAGTAAGAGTGGTTTGTTATGCTTGTTGTGCTTAATCCATCCATGTCTTTACTTGTTATGTTGGAGCATCCTAGGTTGACTCAATCGAGCTCAACTTTTGGAAAGTTGCTGTTTTGGGCAGATCGTAAACTCTTTTGCGATTTTGCCGGAGTTATTGCTAGTGATCCATGCATGCTATGCCATTGTTCTTGCCATGTCTAGCTAGAATTTTGTGCCTTCTTAATGTATATATGCTTGCCTTGCCATGACTTGCACCGTAGTGAGAGCATCGAGCTCGTTTACATGCCTCCGTGAGTTATTATTTCAGCATGTCCCAGTTTTCACTAAGTCTGAAAACTGATTGTGTTTCATCGATGTTCGTGTGCTTGGTAGAGTATTTTGTGAACCCTTTTGGCCCCAGGCAATTTTGGGTGTTTTGATAAGCTTGTTGAGTAGCTTCATGCCATGCTCTTACTTGCCATATTCAGGTTTTGCATCATGTTGTTTTGCTGCTCCGAAGAGAGCATCGTGGTCTGAAATTCCAGACTAGCGTTAATTTCGCTAAGTCTGAAATCTGTTTTGCTTATTCAGTTTTGCCATGCTTGTTTGAAGCCCTTAATGGATGAATTTGCCTATGCCTCAGTCCTGATGATTTGTTAAGCTTGATGAGTACATCACTGCCATGCAATTTGTTTTCATGTTGGGTGGCTATAGCATGTTCTTTTTGTTGCATTTAGGAGCCTACTTGCTGTAAATCGCAGATCGGTTCGTTTAGTAAAACGCTTGCCATTTCTAAACCGTAGCTCCGATTGCCATGATCTTTATATCGTTTTCAGGGGATTTCTTCCCCTCTATCCAGTGGCACACTTGGTTTTCCAAGTTGAGTCCAGGTTCATGCATTTCCTGTTACATCTTGCATTTTGCATCCCGCATCGCATCCCGCATAGCATATCATCTTTGCATCTTATTGGTTGCCTTTGCACGTGGTTGATTGTATCCTTGTTGCTTGTTTGTGTTGTTGGGTAGAGCCGGGAGACGAGTTCGCTAACGAGGAGCCCGTTGAGTTTGCTTTTGAGGATCCAGTCAATTCTGACAACTGTGCAGGCAAGATGATCACACCCTTGAAATCACTACTATCTTTGCTATGCTAGTTTGCTCGCTCTTTTGCTTTGCCAATGCTACGATGCCTACCACTTGCTTGTCAGCCTCCCAATTGCCATGATTGAGCCTCTAACCCACCTTTGTCCTAGCAAACCATTGATTGGCTATGTTACCGCTTTGCTCAGCCCTTCTTATAGCGTTGTTAGTTGCAGGTGAAGATTGGAGCCGTTCCTTGTTGGAACATTTATTTACTTGTTGGGATATCACTATATTGCTATGTTATCTTTACTCATCTATATACTTGGTAAAGGGTGGAAGGCTCGGCCTCTCGCCTAGTGTTTTGTTCCACTCTTGCCGCCCTAGTTTCCGTCATATCGGTATTATGTTCCCGGATTGTTGCGTCCCTTACGCGGTTGGGCTATATGGGAACCCCTTGATAGTTCGCCTTGATTAAAGCTTTTCCAGCAATGCCCAACATTGGTTTTACCATTTGCCACCTACCCTTTTCTTTCCCTTGGGTTTCCGGAGCCCGAGGGTCATCTTTATTTTAGCCCCCCACGGGCCAGTGCTCCTCTGAGTGTTGGTCCGGAACGTCAGCCGCCGGTGGCCACCAGGGGCAACTCTGGGCTGGCCTACCGGAAGTTTGGACAATCTGAGTGTGCCCTAAGAAAGAGATATGTGCAGCTCCTATCGGGATTTGTCGGTGCATTCGGGCGGTGTTGCTGGACTAGTTTTGACCTGTCGAATCATCTTGTTGTACCGAGATATCAAGTCTGATCGGTGGGTCCTGGGTGGAGGTCTATTCCTTCGTTGACCGTGAGAGCTTGTTATGGGCTAAGTTGGGACCCCCTGCAGGGATTGATCTTTCGAAAGCCGTGCCCGCGGTTATGGGCAGATGGGAATTTGTTAATGTCCGGTTGTAGATAACTTGAACTTAATTAATTAAAATGAATCAACTGCGTGTGTTGCCGTGATGGCCTCTTCTCGGCGGAGTCCGGGAGGTGGACACGGCGTTGGAGTTATGTTTGCGTAGTCTGCTCTATGTAGTTTCCGCTCATGCTTTGCCTTCTCTTCTCGCTCTCCTTTGCGAATAAGTTAGCCACCATATATGCTAGTCGTTTGCTGCAGCTCCACTCACATTACCCCCTTTCCTACCGATTAAGCTTAAATAGTCTTGATCGCGAGGGTGCGAGATTGCTGAGTCCTTTGTGGCTCACAGATTACTATTACACCAGATGCAGGGACCGATGATACGCCTCCGGATGGCGCGCTCGAGCTGAAGTGGGAGTACGACGAGGACTCTCAGCGATACTATGTGTCTTTTCCTGATGATCAGTAGTGGTGCCTATTCGGGGTTCGATTCAGGGATTAGTCGCTTGTTGGGGGTCTTTTCTATTTTGGCGCCGTAGTCGGGCCATGAGTGTTTGTATGATGGATGTTATTTATGCACTTTGATGTGACGTGGCGAGTGTAAGCCAACTATTATTATTATTTCCCCCTTTATATTCTATATGTACTTGGGTTGTGTAATGATTCCCGACTTGCGACATTGCTTTCAATGCGCCTATGTCTCTAAGTCGTGCCTCGACACGTGGGAGACATAGCCGCATCGAGGGCGTTACAATTTTCTTTGTTTTTCTTATTTTGCTTAGATACACAACAACTTACTCCAGTAACTTAACATACGCAATAGTGAAGGTACGTGGTTTACGTTTGACCGCTTTCTGTTAGATGGAACACCATGAAACAAATTAATTTCTTGAATATTGTCCTTGTAGGGCGCTGGCCACACAGCTCCTGAGTATATGCCCAGGGAGTGTCTAGCTATGATTGATAGATGGCTTTCTGGTGAACCTCTTTGATCGATCCGAGTAACCTAGATATTGATTATCATATTGTTAAACTAATATTACACAAAGTTGTCTTGCATTTGAATATAAGATTTTCATGTATTTCAATAAAGTTGCAATGTATTTGAATGAAGCACCACCACCCTCATCATTCTTGTGTGGCGGCCACGCATATGAGCGCTCCTCCTTGTGTTGTCTGGGAGGTGGCGCCACTGCCCTTGCACTTCCCGTATGGTGGTAATGTCATGGAGGAACCCTTCAAATCGTGTGATACCCCAATTTTTGCTCCATTATTTTTCCTTGGATTTTATTTCCATTTTTACTTGGATATTGATTCTTCGATCTTTTTCTAGAAAGGTCATTTGGAATCACTTATTTTTCTTCCAACCTTTACTAAATGGTTCCAACCTTTCTTGAACTTCTCAAGTCATTGCCATTCCCATCTCAAGTTACCATAAATTTCTTTTCCCTACTAGCTTTATTTTCTACTACAAAGAATGCCATTTCCATGTTGATTACAAAGGAATCTCCATTTCTACTTATCTCCAGCCTCTCCAAAAATTCCCATATATTATACTACATATATAAACACTATCTACACCAGAACACATGATTCACACGTGCAAATTTGGAGTGGATAATTGAACCCTAGATTTTGCCACCATATCCACCATTGTAAATCAAGTACTATTTCTCCAGATCCAGTTGAGCAGGAATTTTGTCACATTGGTCACCCTAGCAAGCTGCCATAACTGACAAAAAATCAGCTCAACTCTCCAATCCAATCTCTCAGAAATAAGTACAAACACCTTGCATCTAGAAGCTATCATCTAACTTAGCCATCACCACACGCCACCATTCTTGCGAAACCTCACCAAAGCATTGTATGAGCAACGAGGCAGTGGAGGCCCTGGACCTCCTCTATGCTCTCTCAGCCCCTGGCTCTGTACATGCTGAAAAACATCAGACGTATTTTAACACTAACACTTTCGACGACGCCACTTCCCGATCTGATGCGATCTTCGTTTTCTCCCTGTTCTGGCACCCTACTGGAGGTGGCAATTGATCTTCTTAGACCTTTCCAGCATCCCTTGCTTCTTCTATGGTAGAGAGAGAGAGAGAGAGAGAGAGAGAGAGAGATAGATTAAACACATAGCTACTGGTACAAACCCTCAGCCCCGAGGGTGGACTACTCCCTCCTCATCATGGTGGCTGCCGGGATGAGGAAGATGGCCACCGGTGATGATTTCCCCCTCCGGCAGGGTGGCGGAACGGGGTCTAGATTGGTTTTTCGTGGCTATAGAGGCCTGCGGTGGCGGAACTTCTGATCTAGGGTTATCTTCGGGGGTTTTGGAATATTTGAGAATTTATAGGGCGAAGAGGCAGTGCGGGAGACCACCGAGGTGGGCACAACCCACCAGGGCGCGCCTGGGCCCCCAGGCGCGCTCAGATGGGTTGTGCCCCCCTCGGGGCACCCCTCCGGTACTTCTTTGGCCCACTAGATGTCTTCTGGTCCAAAAAAAATCTCCAAAAAGTTTCGCTGCGTTTGGACTCCGTTTGGTATTGGTTTTCTGCGAAGTAAAAAACAAGAAAAAAACAGCAATTGGCATTGGGCACTATGTCAATAGGTTAGTCCAAAAAAGATATGAAGTTGCTATAAAATGATTGTAAAACATCCAAGAATGATAATATAACAGCATGGAACAATCAGAAATTATAAATACGTCGGAGACGTATCAGTGCGGTGGCCTAGATGACGGAGAAGTTCGAGGAAATATCATGGCGAGGAGGAGGCATGTGCCAAAAGCAATGAGCTCAAGAAGGAAAAGAAGGCGGAAATATTTAACGCTTTCATAAAACTACAAAAGAAGAAGATGAAGCTCGAGGAGAGGAAGCTTGTGATCAAGCAAGCATGTGAGGAGCAAAAGATCTTGTATGTGAAAACCGACTACTTGGATCCCGGTGTGGCAAATTTTGTTCACCAAATGTGTGGTGGAATGATCTATGCACGCTATGCCCAAAAGGAGGGGAAAAGGAGTCCGAAAAGTGAGTGATTCGATACATACATCCGATGCTTTATTTTTGGTTATATGGATGTATACAACTTAGTGAAGATCCGATACTTTTGCTATTAGATGCATTTGATTGCAACTATTAAACAGTATTGTCAAATTGTTATTAGTTGAGAAAATTTGACAAAGAAGGGGAGAAGAGAAATAGGAAAATTGTGAGGGATAATGCTGGATCGCCGATGCTCGGCGAGATATTCATAGACACATCCTTGTGTTGTCTGGAGGTGGCGCCTCAGCATATTTCTCCAAAAATCGGTGCAAAGTTAGTTGTTGGCCTGTTATACTCATGGCATCACATTGCATCATGTCGCCACACTAATTAGCGGTCCGTCAGTTGCAATCGTGAACCAGTACTGAGGTTTGTGGTCACGTACGAAGTGCAACAGTACTCTGTTCGAGGTGTGACCGTGAACAGTTGGCAGTTGTCGGTTGATTAGTTGCTCTCAGGCTAGTCATAGTAGGAGTAACTTAGATAGTAACATAACGCATCTCAAAATATATATGCTTATGTGGCATGGAGTTAATGAGTAGAGAGGTGCTAGTGGTAACATAGGCCATGTTTGGTTCATAAGTCCTACTCCCTCCTTCCATCTATATAGGGCCTAATGCATTTTTTGAGGCTAACTTTGACCAAATATTAGAGCAATAATATATGACATGCAACTTACACAAAGCACATCGTTAAACTCGTGTGTGAAAGGAGCTTTTAATGATATAATTTTCACATTGTGCATGTCATGTACTATTAATCTTGCCAATAGTCAAAGGCGGTCTTAAAAAACGCATTAGGCCCTATATAGATGGAAGGAGGGAGTAGGACTTTTTCTAGTCCCAACTAAAAAGTCCCTCCCTGTTTGTTTTCAGAGACTAAAAAGTCCTTAGTCCCTTCCTAGAGGTTATTAAATGACCATGTTGCCCCTAGTATATAGAAAAATAACAATGAAACAACACCATGGGGTGTCGGGCCATTGAATGCATGGAGGGGCATTTGTTGGAAAAGTCCCAAAAAAGACTCTCCTTGAGAGTCTTCTTCATTTAGTCCCAAATGTCTAGATTAGTCCCTAAAAAGTCCCTCCCGTTTGGTAAAAAAGTCTCTAAGAGGGACTTTTTCTAGTCCCTACATAAAAAAGTCCCTGAAAACAAACACCCCCATAATATGTTACCACAACATAACGCACCCCAATGTAAAATGAGTCTACAACATAATAAATGAAGGCTTGCATGACACTACACTTATGTTACTACTCACTATGATGATAGTAACATAGACTAGTAACATATGCATGTTACTAGTCTAAGTTATTCTCCACTATGACCAGCCTCAGGTACGGAGTGCAGTAGTGCTCTGTTCGAGTTGCAACTGTCAACCAGTGGGGAGCGTTGGTGGTTGATTGATCAAGCCATAGTGGGAGTGACTTAGGTAGTAACATAACGCATCCCAAGACATATATGCTTATGTGGCATGAAGTTAATGAAGAGAGAGGTGCTTGTAATAACATAATATGTTACCGTAACATAACGCACCCCAATGCAAAATGAGTCTACAACATAATAAATGAAGACTTGCATGACACTATACTTATGTTACTACCCACTATGATGGTAGTAATATAGACTAGTAACATATGCATGTTACTAGTCTAAGTTACTACTCCCTCCGTCGGGTTTATTAGGCCTCTCAGCATCACAAGCATGTCCCTTTTTTATAAGGCCTTGCTTTGAAAAGGTGCATGCATGCAACCATTTCATTGGTTGCATTGAAAGTCATTGTTGTTGGTGCCATGGCTAGGAAATTAATACACTTCATGCAAGCTTTTTCATTGGCTACATGCATGTGAGAGAGTGCATTGGGAGTGGAATAGAAGAATTAATATAAGCAAATTACTATGTGTCTTGGTCTAAGAGAAGTTATCTTTAGGCCTAATAAACCCGGACGGAGGGAGTACCCACTACCCACTATGACTAGCCTCAGTCCCTCTCGTCTATTTACTTCTGTCCTGATTTATTGATCCCTTTTGTAATTTGTATTAAATTTATTTAAAGATTTTAACTAATAGAATAATATTGTATGTCAATAAAAATTATATCATTAAATTCATATTAAACATAGTTTTCAATGATATAATTTTTGATGACATACAAAAACATTTTGTTAGTCATATCTATGGTCAAAATTGACACGGAACACAATAAGGACCCATAAATAGGAGGTAGTACCTTCGGAGTGCATGGAGTGGATGGTTTGGAGGGATTGACGAGAGTACGCATCGCCAGCAAGTCGCAGCCATGGATGCCAAAGGCTCCTCTTCGGCTATGCCGCCGCCGCTGCGGGTCGTGATCTGCCCCTGGCTCGCGTTCGGCCACTTGCTGCCCTACCTGGAGCTCGCCGAGCGGCTGGCCTCGAGGGGCCACCGCGTGTACTACGTCTCCACGCCGCGCAACATCGCGCGTCTCCCGCCGCTGTGCCCCGCGGCCGCTCCTCGCGTCGAGCTCGTCGCGCTCCCGTACCCGTGCGTCGACGGCCTCCCCGACGGCGCCGAGTCCACCAACGACGTGCCCGCTGACAAGCGGGAGCTGCACTGGAAGGCCTTCGACGGCCTCGCCGCGCCCTTTGCGGAGTTCATGGCCGCCGCGTGCGCCCGCGAGGACAGCAAGCCTCACTGGGTCATCGCCGACGGCTTCCACCACTGGGCCGCCGCCGCCGCCGTCGAGCACAAGGTTGGTTGCTTGTTTACATCTCATTGATCACATGTGTCTCGTTGGCCTGATTATCAATCAATCCATGGATCGGTACATCAGGTGCCGTTCGCACAGCTTCTCCCTACTGCTGCGATGATGGTCGCTGCTACCTCGTCGTCTACGCCCCGTTACGAGCGCGAGGGAGCACGGTTCTTCACCGACATTGACGCGTCTGGTATGTCCTGTGCCCAGCGCTGCTCCTTGGCAGGGGAGAGGAGCACGCTGATGGCCATCCGGAGCTGTCCGGAATGGGAGCCCGAGTGCTTCCAGCAGGTGGCGGCGATCTGCGGCAAGCCAGTTGTCCCCCTTGGCCTTCTGCCGCCGTCGCCCGACGGAGGCCGACGCGCGGCATCAAGCGCGAACGAGATGGAGAAGGAGGCCACCATTGGATGGCTGGACGCACAGCCGCCCAAGTCAGTGCTGTACGTGGCGCTGGGGAGCGAGGTGCCGCTGCGCACGGAGCAGGCACACGAGCTGGCTCTCGGGCTGGAGCTCGCCGGGGCACGCTTCCTCTGGGCTCTGAGGAAGCCGCTAGGTGCTGCCGGCGGCGCCCTCGAGGCCCTTCCTCCTGGCTTCCAAGAGCGCACCAGTGGCCATGGGCTGGTCACCACGGGGTGGGTTCCTCAGATGAGCGTGCTGGCGCACGGTGCCGTGGGGGCGTTCCTGACACACTGCGGCCGGAACTCGCTCATCGAAGGGCTTCTGTTCGGGCACCCGCTCGTGATGCTGCCCATCCAGGGGGACCAATGGCCGAACGCGCGCCTCATCATGGAGGGGAGGAAAGTCGGGCTGCAGGTGGCACGGGACGAGAAGGACGGGTCATTCCATCGCCATGGCGTCGCCGCCGCAGTCCGGGCCGTCATGCTGGAGGGAGAAGCCAGGAGGGGCTTCGTGGCAAATGCTCTCAAGCTGCAGAAGATTGTGGCCGATGAGGAACTCCATGAGAGGTACACCGATGAGCTCGTAAAGCAGCTCAGATCTTACACCTAGCACCGCGTGAAACCGGCTGATCCATGCCGACTTCACTAGTATCTCGGCTTGGTTGTTCGATATTTTGTTATTTACGCGTCCTATTATTGTATGTGTGTTGTTGTTTTATTTTTCGGGGAATCGCACCTGAATGTATGTCATCTCACTCACACAGAAGTGAGGATCAAAGCCTGATTTTAAGTATTGCTGTTAATCATGCTTGTGGCATATTCTTGCCATTTACGTGCAGTTAGCATTAGTCCTTCAACGTGTTTAGTTAGGCTCATTAGAATTAGAGAATGAGATTTGATGGGTACGATACTTTAAGGGTGTGACTGGATCTTAGTCGACTCAGACTTAACCAAAAGAAGAAAGAAAAAATTAAAAGAAAATTTTGCACCAATCTTTCACGTAAAATACACGAATATAGCATTGACTGAGACTTTATTAAGTCTCAATCAACTTAGATTTAGCAATCCCGATACTTTAAATCTATCATTTGATTATGGAATTGAGAACTGAGAAGAGATTAGGCATGAGAATTGAGACTCCAACTCCTGATGTTTTATTAACATGGGAGGGATGGTAGTTGGAAATGAATTATTTTAGTGAGGACACGAAGTATCTACACCAAGCTCAAATGCACCTCGATGAACAATAAAATCAAAAAAATAGTAAGAAAAGATTATGTGCTTGCAAAAACTTATCATAAAAGAACATTTCTGGAAGTCATGCGAAAAAAATAGATACTCCAAAAATGCTATTTTTTAAAGCATTTGAGAGTGATGATTTTTTTTTTGCGATGCCTTTCAGAAATGTTGTTTCCGGCTGAAAATTTGCATGCACTGAGAACATTTGTGAAAGTTTGCACCCAAACAAATCAGATTTTGTTTCATTTTATTTCATTTTTTGGAGTTTACTGTTCATCCCGGGCTCAAATGAGCATGGGAGTAGAAGGATACTTTCGTTTTAGTGAGTCCATCTTAACCCTTCATCATTAGTTCATAACCTACATTATTTTTCATAAGTCCCTCCTCAATCCCCATGAATCAAACAAGTGAACAAAGTTTTCCCTCACATTTCCACACACGTCATCCTATTATGCGACTAACAAAGGATTGGAAAATAAAACACATCACCTCTCCTATCTAATTTCAATACAACTCCCTATTGTAAACTTCGACCCCCCACCCCCCTTCTTCCCAAATGTTGTCAGATGCATAGATCCAGTCACTAGAGTCAAGCTTGGTCTACATGGTAGTGAGCTCTTGGATAAAAGCAGGAGCCTATTGCCTTTTCTCTAGAAAAATGGGTAGCATTTTCTATGACAGCCTTCGCATCGAGTGCTAGCGATCGGATCGGACTAAGATAGTTGGCTTCCCACTAGACTACTAGTGCAGTTGTTGGATTGATGTCTCCTACAACGTCATTGGAGACGTGGTTCTAAGAGCATCTTCAGCCGTTGGCCCCCAGGCGACGATTTTACGCGGGGTGAGTCGGCGCTAAAATCGGCACGGGGGCGAGCGGGTTCCCAGCCGCTCGCCCCAGGGTCGCCCCAGATGCGGTTTTTTAATTAAAAAAAACTGAATTCGGCAAACTTCGGCAAATTGGACCAAATGTTCGGCAGATTTGACATAATATTCGGTATGTTCAGCATTACATAAATTATTAAAAAAACACAACTTCTACGGGGCGAAGAAGTCACGGAGCGCGGCAAAGTCGCTGACGTCGCCGCCGTCCTCGTCGTCGGCTGCGGCGGCCTTCTCCTTCTTGATGGCGCGGCCTCCCCTACTGGGCCCCTGCCCGGCGTCTCCATGGCAGACAGGTGGCGGCGGCGCGTCGTCGTCGTCGTCGAGGACGACGACGCCTCCCTCGTCCCGGCCATGTCGCCGAGCTTCAAACCGCACGTAGGCGGCGCACTGACGCTCCAGCTCCGTGTATGCCCAGTCTTCGCGCGCCTATTTGAGGGCCGCTTCGTCATCGAGCTCCTCCTCCTTGACGCCGCCAGCGAGCCCGGGCTCCGTCTTGACGATGGGGAGCCCCGGCTCTGGCTTGACGGTGGCGAGCCCCGGCACCGTCTTTGGCTTGACGAAGCGCGGAGGAGCCGAGGAGGAGGCGCGCCAGCCGCCCTCATTGATGACGATGCCGGCGCTGCGGGTGCGCCAACCGAGCAGCGTCTCCGCGGCGGGCTCGGCCTTACGCCGAAGAGTGCCGGCGAGCCGAAGGAGTGGGAGGAGGAGCGGGAGGAGAAGGAAGAGGAGGAGGAGCCGAACCTCCTGGGCACCCACGGCCCGGCGCTCCGGCAGGGGGTCGGGATGGCCGCCGCGGCAGGGTATGCCAGCGGCGGGTTATTGCCGCCCTCGAGGTACTCCAGCACCTCGTGCAGTGTGCAGCCGGGGACGCCCCACCAGACGCGGTGGCCATCGCTGTTCTTGGCGCCGCCCACCACCGGTGCCCCGTTCGTGGATGCCAGCTGCTGCGCCTGCCGCCGCTGGAAGTAGTCCGCCCATGCCGTATGGTTGTCGGCGGCGTACTGGGGAGGGCGCGCTACTCCTCCGTCAGGGACGACCGCACGCGGTTCACCTCGGGCACCGGGGGGATGGGGCCACCGCCGTTGCTGAGCCTCCACCCCATCGGCTCGGTGTGCATGTCCGGCGGCGCTGGGATGTTGGCCCCGAATAGGAGCCACGCCTCCCACCCCTGGAGCGAGCGGCGGCCGAATCCGTTGGCCGCCGCGGCGTCGCCGGGGAAGCATTCGACCATCGGAGGGAAGGGAAGGAGAGGAAAAGGAGTTGGCAGAGCTCGAGGCGGACGGGAGCGAGGTAGCGATCGGCGGCGGGTTTTGGGCTCGGGCTGGTGTGGCCAGCTGCGAGGGGGAGCCGCTGGTTTTATAGCCCGCGACGTGTGTACGTGTGGCGGGAGGGGAGGCGTCACCGCGCCGCCCGTGACGCGCCGCCCGTGAGGAATCAATGGCAAGGCTGACCGGCGGCAGCCTTGCCACTGATTCCCCGCGGGAAACCGAGGCACTTCTGAGGGAAGACGAGGCATCGTGTCGCTGACGCGGCTGGCCCACAGCTCTTTCTTGCCAAAATGGCTCGCCCCGGCGCCTCCGGGCACCCCCAACGCGCCAGGTTCGGCCTGGGTCCGCCGGCGCCAGTTTCGGCCCAAACCGGCGAAAAACGGGCTCCTGGCGGCGCGACTGGGTCGATTTTTGGGCGCCGGCGCAGCAAAAACGCCTGGGGAGGTCCTTTTGGGGGCGCGGCTGGAGATGCTCTAAGTAGTTTCATTGGAGTCGTGCGCCGAGCATCAGCAGGCCTATGGAAGCATTCGTCGCCGGCAACTAGGTGGTGGTGATGGGTCTTGTTCCCACATCACATTCACCCTCCCCCAAACTCCTCGCCGCCACCGCCGGGTCACCACTAGACAAAGGCTGGCGGCAGAGCCTTCCTCCGTTGTCGCTCTAGGGCGTGGTTGCGGCAGATTCTTGTGCGTGTGCCCTGGTCTCCCCTTGCGCGTTTGGTCCCCACCACAGTTACACATTGAACCAGTGGTGGTGGCTCGACCCGACGGCGTGACTCAGTGCTCCTTCAACCGTGACCAGTGACCTTCCTCGTGGCCGGTGGCGCGCGCGATGGGTAGGATGGCATCTCCCACATCCCTCTCCGTGGAGTTCTTGACTCTGGAGGTGTTGCCGTATCACATTTGTTTCGGCCGGGTCTTGCCTGATCTAGCCCATTGATGGCTGCCGACGGCGTGGATGTGGAGGAACGACTGTCGATGTAAACTGAGCCGACCTCTGTCATGGCGGACAATGGTGGCATCTTTGCGTCGTTACCCTGATGAAGGCATCACGTCTTGCAGTTCTCGCCTCCTCACTCGGGCTACTCTAGGGGAAACCCAAGATCTGGATTTTCTACATTGGACGACGGCGACGCGCAGCATCGTTATACCTCCTGGGGGCATCGTCTTGGAGTAAGCGCTGAAGGGGTCAGAAGGCGAAGCAGTGTGGCATCTCCCGCATCAACGGCGACAGTTCTCGGCGGCGTGGCATGGCGGGGTCTCGCGATAGATGCGAGATGATGGACGCGTGCAGGGAGGTGATGTTTTCTCGCGTCATGGCAGCGTCGACAGTGGTACATCCTGACAAGGTGAATGTGTTGGTCGCTCCTGAAGATGCGATGATAGAAGATGGCGATGACAGATACAGAGCACGCGCATGCGGTGCACGCTGCGGGTTGGCCAGACTGGGTGGTGCTCTCGGCCCGATGCAGGGCAGCTGCGAGAGGCCACCGAATTAGATATGGCATGCTCATGCGGTTCGGGCACAATATCAAGAGTGTAGGTGTTGCGACTTTGTCCATATATAGGAAGCTTTGAGTGGATCTATCTATTCATGTTGTCAGACTCTGTTGAAAGTTGTGTGCATCGATTTATGCAGAGGTCAGGGGTAATCCTCCTTTAAAAAAACAACAACCCTATGTTTCAGGGCATAACCATTTTATTGTAGCAAACGCAAAATCGTGCTGCATGGACGCTAACTGTCGCCTTCCCGACATTCCCCCTCCAGCGCCGGCACCGCCCAGATGAGTCCACCAAGATCTGGCCACTCCCGCCCCAGCCGCACCACCTTGCCGCCCGGACCCGCCGCCACCCTCATCCAATCGACTGCACTGCACCCACTGTTGCGCCACATTTGCTACCCTACCACACCGCCGAATGGCACTGAAACAAGCGAAGGGGCAGTCTGGCTACCCCGATGTTCGGTCGCGGCCATCTGACTGCTTTGGCATTGAGTTTCAGGGCGACGACCGGCGGTATTGGCTCGATGTTGGGGAACGTTGCATGGGAAACAAAAAATTTCCTACGCTCACGAAGACCAATCTAGGAGATGACCATCTACGAGATGAGAGATTGCATCTACATACCCTTGTAGATCGCTAAGCGGAAGCGTTAAGAAACGTGGTTGATGTAGTCGAACATCTTCGCGATCCAATCACGACCCGTCCCGCGAACTCCGATCTAGTGCCGAACGGACGGCACCTCCGTAGTCAACACACGTAAGGCTTGATGACGCCTTCACCTCCTCGATCCAGCGAGCGATGGTGAAGTAGTAGCTCGAGTCGTCTGGCAGCATGACGACGTGGTGGCGTTGGTGGTGGAGAAATCTCAGCAGAGCTTCTCTAAGCACTACGGAGAAGAAGATGGCTATGAGGAAGAGGAGGAGCAGTGCCGTGGCACATATAGATGCGTATGGGTGCGGTTGCCCTCTCTCCCCTCCTCTATATATAGGGGGAAGGGTCGAGGGAGGGGCGCCCCTAGATCCCATCTAGGGGTGGCGGCCACCAAGGGGAAACCCTAGATGGGTTTGGGCGCCTCCTCCTAGGTGCCTTGGCCCCCAAAGCAAGTGGAGGAAACCCTAGGGAGGCACCCTGATGACCCACAAGTATAGGGGATCTATCGTAGTTCTTTCGATAAGTAAGAGTGTCGAACCCAACGAGGAGCAGAAGGAAATGATAAGCGGTTTGTAGCAAGGTATTCTCTGCAAGCACTGAAATTATAGGTAACAGATAGTTTTGTGATAAGATAATTTGTAACGAGTAACAAGTAACAAAAGTAAATAAAGTGCAGCAAGATGGCCCAATCCTTTTTGTAGCAAAGGACAAGCCTGGACAAACTCTTATATAGAGAAAAGCGCTCCCGAGGACACATGGGAATTGTCGTCAAGCTAGTTTTCATCATGTTCATATGATTCGCGTTTGGTACTTTGATAATTTGATATGTGGGTGGACCGGTGCTTGGGTGCTGTCCTTACTTGGACAAGCATTCTACTTATGATTAACCCCTATTGCAAGCATCCGCAACTACAAAAGAAGTATTAAGGTAAACCTAACCATAGCATGAAACATATGGATCCAAATCAGCCCCTTACGAAGCAACACATAAACTAGGGTTTAAGCTTCTGTCACTCTAGCAACCCATCATCTACTTATTACTTCCCAATGCCTTCCTCTAGGCCCAAATAATGGTGAAGTGTCATGTAGTCGACGTTCACATAACACCACTAGAGGAGAGACAACATACATCTCATCAAAATATCGAACGAATACCAAATTCACATGACTACTAATAGCAAGACTTCTCCCATGTCCTCAGGAACAAACGTAACTACTCACAAAGCATATTCATGTTCATAATCAGAGGAGTATTAATATGCATATAGGATCTGAACATATGATCTTCCACCAAATAAACCAACTAGCATCAACTACAAGGAGTAATCAACACTACTAGCAACCTACAGGTACCAATCCCAGACTTAGAGACAAGAATTGGATACAAGAGATGTACTAGGGTTTGAGAGGAGATGGTGCTGGTGAAGATGTTGATGGAGATTGGCCCCCTCCCGATGATAGGAGCGTTGGTGATGATAATGGCGATGATTTCCCCTTCCCGGAGGGAAGTGTCCACGACAGAACAGCTCTGCCGGAGCCCTAGATTGGTTCCGCCAAGGTTCCGCCTCGTGGCGGCGGAGTCTCGTCCCGAAAGCTTGCTTATGATTTTTTCTTGGACGAAAGACTTCATATAGCAGAAGATGGGCACCGGAGGGCCACCAGGGGGCCCACGAGGCAGGGGGCGCGCCCAGGGGGATGGGGCGCACCCCCACCCTCGTGCCCAGGGTGTGGGTCCCCTCTGGTATTTTCTTCGCTTGGTATTTTTTATTATTTCCAAAAGTAACTTCCGTGGAGTTTCAAGACTTTTGGAGTTGTGCAGAATAGGTCTCTAATATTTGCTCCTTTTCCAGCCCAGAATTCTAGCTGACGGCATTCTCCCTCTTTATGTAAACCTTGTAAAATAAGAGAGAATAGGCATAAGTATTGTGACATAATGTGTAATAACAGCCCATAATGTATTAAATATCGATATAAAAGCATGATGCAAAATGGACGTATCACGCCCCACCTCCTCAAGCAACGTGGGAAGGGGGATTGGGGCGCAAAACCCCTTAGTGGGCTGCTGTGCCCCCTCCTCTAGGCCCATGAGCGCCCCAACACTTGCGAGGGCCTCCCGAAACCCCTTTCGGTCATGCTGGTCATCACCCGATACCCCCGAAACACTTCCGGACTCCAATACCCTTCGTCCAATATATCAATCTTCACCTACGGACCATTCCGGAGTTCCTCGTCATGTCTGGGATCTCATACAAAACTCCGAACAACCTTCGGTAACCACCATAATGACTCAACTATACTTATATCATCACCAAACGTTAAGTGTGTAGACCCTGCGGGTTCGAGAACTATGCAAACATGACCGAGACACCTCTACGGTCAATAACCTATAGCTGGACCTGGATGCCCATATTGGTTCCCACATATTCTACAAAGATCGTATTGGTCGAACCTCGATGTCAAGGATTCAATTAATCCCTTATGCAGTTCCCTTTGTCTATCGGTATGTTACTTGCGCGAGAATCGATCGTCGATATCTCCATACCTAGTTCAATCTCGTTACCGGCAAGTCTCTTTACTCGTTCCGTAATACAAGATCCCGTGGCTAACTCATTAGTCACATTGCTTGCAAGCTCATTGTGATATTGTATTACCAAGTGGGCCCTGAGATACCTCTCTGTCATACGGAGTGACAAATCCCAGTCTTGATCCATGCCATCACAATAGACACCCTCGGAGATACGTGTAGAGCACCTTTATAGTCACCCAGTTACGTTGCGACGTTTGGTACACATAAGGTACTCCTCCGGTGTCAGTGAGTTGCATGATCTCATGGTCATAGGAACATATACTTTACATGCAGAAAACGATAGCAATAAACTTGACACGATCATATGCTACGTTCATAGTTTGGGTCTTGTCCATCACATCATTCTCCTAATGATGTGATCCCGTTACCAAATGACAACTCATATCCATGACTAGGAAACCATGGCCATCTTTGGTCAACGAGCTAGTCCGGTAGAGGCTCACTAGGGACACATTGTTGTCTATGTATCCACACATGTATTTGAATTTTCGATCAATATAATTATAGCATGGATAATAAACGATTATCATGAACAAGGAAATATGATAATAACCAATTTATTATTGCCTCTAGGGCATATTCCCAACGCTCGACACCTTTGAGACGGTAGAGATGGCCGCACGTGCCTATGACATCCGCGTGTGGAGGCTCAGCCGACCGTGACATGAGCTCAACTTCCTAGAGATTGAGACACAAGCGGATGCGGAGTTCATTGGGCCGCCGGTGACCATTGAGTCCTGCCTTATGAGGGAGACCCACATATTCCTAGAGCAGCGGGACGCCTGGGAAAGCGATGAGGCGGCGATGGCGAGGTTCGCAAAGGATAATCTGCACCTAGTGCAAGCGGAGGTGGAGTGGTTCTAGAAGCGTCACCATGAGAAGAAGAAGGCAGAGGACGAGGTAGGGAATCAAGAAGGGGGAGGAGGCAGGCCTATGGGTGATCGATGGTGAGGACATCGACGATAACTTCGACGCATACTACAATAGTGGCGACGAGGGTGCCGACATTGACTGAGATGGCCTTGCGCATGAGAGTGATAGCGAGTAGTTGTCTAGTGTGTGTTTATGAAAGGATCGAGAAGACGTGTCTAGAGGGGGGGGGGGGGTTGATTAGACACTAAGTACCAAAAGTTGCAGTTTTTAATTTCTTTAAGTTGAAGTGGAGTTTAGGCACAAGTTTAACAAACACAATACATATCAAGCAAGCATGCAAAGAGTATATGAGCAGCGGAAAGTAAAGCATGCAATTTGTAAGAACGTAAAGAGAAGGGTTTGGAGAATTCAAACGCAATTGGAGACACGAATGTTTTTGTCGTGGTTTCGATAGGTGGTGCTATCGTACATCCACGTTGATGGAGACTTCAACCCACGGAGGATAACGGTTGCGTGAGTCCACGAAGGGCTCCACCCACGAAGGGTCCACGAAGAAACAACCTTGTCTATTCCATCATGGCCATCGCCCACGAAGGACTTGCCTCACTAGTGGTAGATCTTCACGAAGCAGGCGATCTCCTTTCCCTTAAAAACTCCTTGGTTCAACTCCACAATCTTGTCGGAGGCTCCCAAATGACACCTAGCCAATCTAGGAGACACCACTCTCCAAGAAATAACAAATGGTGTGTTGATGATGAACTCCTTGCTCTTGTGCTTCAAATGATAGTCTCCCCAACGCTCAACTCTCTCTCTCACAAGATATGGATTTGGTGGAAAGAAGATTTGAGTGGAAAGCAACTTGGGGAAGGCTAGAGATCGAGATTCATATGGTGGGAATGGAATATCTTGGCCTCAACACATGAGTAGGTGGTTCTCTCTCAGAAAATGTGTATTGAAGTGTAGGTATGTTCTGATGGCTCTCTCCACGAATGAAGAGTGGGTGGAGGGGTATATATAGCCTCCACACAAAAACTAACTGTTACACACAATTTACCAATCTCGGTGAGACCGAATTGAAAAACTCGGTCGAACCGATTTAGTAAACCTAGTGACCGTTAGGATTTTCGGTGGGACTGAGATGCAACTCGGTAGGACCGATATGGTTAGGGTTAGGGCATAACGTAATCTCGGTGAGACCGATTACACAATCTCGGTGGGACCGATTTTGGTAATAGTTAAACAGAGAGTTGGTCAGGCAAACTCGGTGAGACCGATTACACAAACTCGGTGGGCCCGATTTTGGTAATAAGCTATCCAGAGAGTTTGCATTGTAATCTCGGTAGTACCGATTGCTCAAACTCGGTGAGACCGATTTTGGTAATGGACATACACAGAGAGATTACAATCCCATCTCGGTGAGACCGAGATCCCTATCGGTGAAACCGATTTGCCTAGGGTTTGTGGCAGTGGCTATGACATTGAACTCGGTGGCGCCGGATAGAAAGAATCGGTGGGGCCGAGTTAGACTTTTGGTTTAGGTCAAATGTGGATGTGGGAAGATGGTTGAGGGTTTTGGAGCATATCACTAAGCACTTTGAAGCAAGAACCTCATTAAGCAACACCTCATCCCTTCTTGATAGTATTGGCTTTTCCTATGGACTCAATGTGATCTTGGATCACTAAAATAGAAAATGTAGAGTCCTGTACTTGATGCTTGAGCCAATCCTTTGTCCTTAGCATCTTGAAGGGGTTCCACATCCTTTAGTCCATGCCACTTAATTTGTTGAACTTGTCTGAAACATACTAGATAAAAGTGTTAGTCCAACAAGAGATATATTGACATTAATTACCAAAATCACCCAGGGAGCACTTGTGCTTTCAATCTCCCCCCTTTTGTAATTGATGACAACATACATCAAAGCTTTAGATAAAGATATAGAGAATAGCAAGTAAAGCTTTGGAAAGACATGTAACATGCATAGGCTCCCCCTACATGTATGCAATCATGTGAATATGGAATAGAGTGGTATGTGAGAGCATAACCATGACAGAGTAGACAATGTGTTACATGTATCTTGGCTATATGCATCAGAGCGAAGGATATGAATATGGGAAATGTACTTTCATGCCCATGAGTCCTTCTTGCAAACAATATGTACATTAGCAAGAATTTATCATACACATGACTATGATGCATATACTTACCTTGTGGTCTTGAGTTGGCTAGGATGAGATGAGCCTGCGTAAACAAGGTTAGATAACACAGATGCACCTACTAGCCAGAGCAAACAAAAGAAACCACAAGAGTACCAAGACTGGGATGACATGTAGAATGGGTATAGAGTACCACAATCGATATTGACATGTCCCCAAAGGTAAAGATGTGCAATGAATTTGAGAATTTTCTTTCCCTTGGAAGTCTTGCTCCCCCTAAATCTTGCATGGGATATTTGGAGAAGATAGGGAACAGAAAATCAGAGCTCAAAGAAACAAATGAACAGAGCTAATGCAAATAAGCACATATGAACATGTCTTTCCCCTAAGAAGACATGTGGCATCTCTCCTCTTGAACATCAAGCATCTGGGATCCTTGAAGATTACTCTTTCCTGGAGTATTCCCTCCCCCTAGAGATCTCTCCCCCTAGAGATAAGATTAAGCTTTGATGTGATCTCTCTCTCCCCCTTTGACATCAATTTCCAAGAAGGGTCTTCTGAAATTTGTTGTGAATGGGTTCGGTCCTTGAATCACAGTACAAAGCATTAAGGAAAATGTGATGCTTGTAGAGGACAAGATTCATTGAGTGGAGCTGGATCAAGAATAAAGCAGGAATAAATGGCAAAATGTTTTTCCTGTTGAGAAATCGGTGGCACCGAGTTGGATGTTTCGGTTGCACTGAAAGGCTTCGGCTAGATCGGAGACATGAAACCGGTGGAACTGAGTTCATCACAGAGAAAAACACTTGTCACCTCATCTCACTCGACAAATAAGATCTCACAAAGATTTGCAATGAATTAACTGAAAGATTTGCAATGAATTGGATGCAGAAAATGCAGAACAAAAAGCAAAGAAAAGAAAAGAAACCAAAAAGGTCTAGATGAAGTTGCATGAGACAAATGCAAAAGCACAGAAAAGAACACAAGAGAACTTCATCTAGAGTTGGGCGGTGACAAAGTCACCTATGTTAGAGTACATTGACTTAGGAGTCAAGTGGGATCACTTGATCATAGGTCGTACTCATCGTTTAAGCTCAAAATGGGGTTACCATTTTTCGTTTAAGCATCTTGATGTATTCACATCTTGTCGAGTTGCTTTGACTCATGACATGGAGTAAAGCTCCTCTAAGATGGAATAACATACCTTGGGTGGTGGTGTTGATCGTGATCATGTAGTTGAACTTGTGTGGGTTGCTCAAGGTTGATGTAGCTAATCAAGAGTTGGGAGCACCACTTGGAATTTGAGGTCATCTACCTACATGGGTTAGTTTTCGCAAGGAAGAGCACTTGTGTATCCAAAATGACAATAATGAAACTCAACATAGAATTTGTCAAAGGATATGTTTGAATGGTTTCGTGCTTCCTTGTCTTCAACCACCATTGTGTAGAGACTTGGTGATGTAGAGATCACTCAAGATGTAGTGAGTTGCAATCTATGTGAGTGAGTTACAGTCTCATAGATTTAGATTCATCCAAGTACCTACAAGGGTTAGATAACATGCAAGATGCAAATTTTCAAGACATAAGATAATCATCATAGGAGAAATATCAAGGATTAGTCGTAAGCTCAAGTCTTGCATGTATCCAATGGAGTTCCTACTCCAAGTTTGAAGCATCAATAATGTTCAATTCACCTCTTAACCTGCAAAACATTTTCTCATCAAGTGGTTTAGTGAATATATCCGCTAATTGCTTATCGGTGCGAACATGCTTAAGGTTTATGTCACCCTTAGCAACGTGATCTCGAATGAAATGATGACGAACTTTAATATGCTTAATTCGAGAGTGTTGCACGGGATTGTGAGCAATCTTGATAGCACTTTCATTGTCACAAAGTAATGGAACATGTTTCACATATATCCCATAATCTTTAAGAGTTTGGGTCATCCAAAGTAATTGAGCACAACATGAACCAGCGGCAATGTATTCCGCTTCGGCGGTGGATAAGGATACCGAGTTTTCTTTCTTGGAAGACCAAGACACAAGAGATCTACCAAGGAATTGACAAGTACCCGAAGTAGACTTTCTATCAACCTCGTCACCGGCATAGTCCGAGTCGGAGTAGCCAACAAGATCAAAGGAAGCCCTCTTTGGATACCAGATGCCAAAATTTGGTGTATGCATTAAGTATCTCACTATCCTTTTCACGGCCTTAAGATGACATTCCTTAGGAGCAGCTTGATATCGTGCACACATGCACACACTTAGCATGATATCGGGACGTGAAGCACATAGATATAATAATAAACCAATCATAGAGCGATAAACCTTTTGATCAACCGGTTCACCATCTTTGGTCAAATCAAGATGTCCACTAGTAGGCATGGGTGTGGTCATACCTTTGCATTCTTGCATATTGAACTTCTTGAATAAGTCCTTGGTGTACTCTGTTTGAGAGACAAAGGTACCTTCCTTAGTTTGCTTGATTTGCAACCCAAGAAAGAATTTGAGTTCACTCATCATAGACATCTCAAACTTCTACGACATTAGCTTCCCTAACTTTTCACTAAAATGAGGGTTAGTTGATCCAAATATAATATCATCGACATAAATTTGGCATACAAATAGTTCTCCATTAACCCTTTTAGTAAAAAGAGTAGAATCTATTTTTCCAATTTCAAAGCCTTTTTCAATAAGGAACTTGGTCAAGCATTTATACCATGCTCTAGGAGCTTGTTTAAGACCATAAAGGGCTTTGTGAAGTTTGTAGACATAATTAGGTTTCTTAGGATTGACAAAGCCGGGAGATTGCTTAACATAAACTTCCTCCTCAATTTCACCATTTAGAAAAGCACTTTTAATGTCCATTTGGTACAAAGTGATATCATGGTGATTAGCATAAGCAAGTAAGATGCGAATGGACTCAAGTCTAGCAACGGGAGCATATGTCTCACCATAGTCCATACCTTCGACTTGTGTGTAGCCTTGGGCGACGAGACGTGCTTTGTTGCGAACTACTTGTCCATCTTCATCTTGCTTGTTGTGAAACACCCATTTGGTACCGATGATATTATGGTTGTTGTCGGGCTTCTCGACCAATGTCCATACTTGATTTCTCTCAAAGTTGTGTAGCTCTTCATGCATAGTGTTTATCCAGTCTGGATCCTCCAATGCTTCTTCAACCTTCATAGGTTCAATGCTAGAGATGAATTAGTAATGTTCACAAAAGTTAGCCAAACGAGTTTTAGAGCGAGTAATTCTCCCGGTTTGGATATCATTGTAGATTTGCTCCACGGGATGATCTTTAGCAATTCTTGCTCAAACTCGTGAAAGCTTTTGCTTGGGTCTTGGTTGAACATCTTCTTCATCTTGTTCTTCTTCTTGGCCTTCTTCATTGTTAGCGTTGTCGTTCTCTTGTCATGGTGGAGAAGGAGGTTGTTGACGTTCGTCTTGGTGCACTTCCTCGTTTTCTTCATCTTGGTGTGTCCCACTTATGGATGCTTCCGTATCAACTCTTGGTTCACCTTGTCGTGAGGTAGAAGCTTCCACTTGGACGGACGAGGTGCTTTCCTTCATCTCCGTTGGACAAATCTTGCCAATAGACAAGTCTTGGATTGCTTTCGAGGGATCTTTGTCTCCTACATCAATTGGCAATTTCTCTACTTGCGAGCCATTAGATTCATCAAACTTCACATCTACCATTTCTTCAACCTTTCGGGTGAAATTGTTGTAGACACGGTATGTGTGAGAGTTTGAGCCATAACCAAGTAGGAAACCTTCATGAGACTTAGGAGAAAATTTAGAACGACGATGCTTATCAAGAATGTAGCACTTTGAGCCGAATACTCGAAAGTATCCAACTTGGGGTTTGTTACCGATGAGGAGCTCGTATGCCGTCTTGCCGAGTAGCTTGTGAAGATACAAGCGATTTGTTGCATGACAAGCTGTCTCAACCGCTTCCGCCCAAAAGTGTTTTGGCGTCTTGTACTCATCAAGCATCGTTCTTGCCATCTCAATAAGAGTTCGATTCTTTCTCTCAACGACTCCATTTTGTTGAGGTGTGTACGTAGCCGAGAACTCGTGTGAAATCCCTTATTCTTCAAGAAAGGCGTCCACATTTGCGTTCTTGAACTCCGTTCCGTTGTCGCTCCGAACCTTCTTGATCTTCACGTCAAATTGATTTTGGGCCTTCCTAGCAAAGTTTTTGAAGATCTTTTGGACCTGCGATTTGTCATCAAGAAAGAACACCCACGTAAATTTTGAAAAATCATCAACTATGACTAGACCAAATGAGTTACCACCGAGACTCTTGTAGGCATTTGGACCAAAGAGATCCATGTGAAGTAGCTTGAGTGGTCTTCTTGTGGTCATGATGTTCTTAGCGCGATGACTTCCTCCAACTTGTTTCCCTGCTTGACAAGCACTACAAAGTCTATCCTTGTCAAATATGACATCGTTAACACCAAGGATATGATTTCCTTTAATGAGTTTGTCAAGGTTTCGCATGCCCACATGGCCTAGCCTTCTATGCCACAACCAACCTTTAGAAGATTTAGCAATTAAGCAAGTTCTAGGTTGAGCCTTTTTAGTGAAATCAACAATGTAATGATCTCCTCTACGTATACCGGTAAATACTGTTTTATGATTATCTCTACGAAACACTTGGCAGTCTACTTCAGTAAATAGGACATTGAAACCGAAATCAGCAAGTCTAGATACTGAAAGTAAGTTGTAGCCAAGAGATTCAACGAGCATGACATTTTGTATGGAGCTATCATGTGAGATGGCCACCTTACCAAGGCCAACCACCTTACCCTTTGAATTATCACCAAAAGTGACATACTTTCGAGGGCCGTTGTTTCCAGCAAGCTCACGGAACATGTCTTTATCTCCGGTCATATGATCAGTACATCCACTATCAAGGACCCATTCCTTTCCTCCAGCCATGTAGCCGCGAAGATTTGCCATAAGAACAAAGTGTCTCATCGCATCATCAAGACCATGGTCACTATCATCATCCTCATCATAATATCCATGTTCAACATCATTTTGTGATTGATCGATTCCTAGAGAGGGTAATTCATTAGACAAAAGATCATCACAATGGTCACCTTTGTGAATTCTAGTAGCTTCGGATATGATATCGCTAATGATCCCAACATTTCCTATGGCACACATGAGATTGGTAAGCTCAACTAGACAATACCAAAGCTAGGATCACTAGAATTCATCTTACTCAAAGCAATAGACTTATGGAGAATTTCGTCTAAATTTTTCAAGGAATAATCTGGAAATCATTCCTCAAGAAGTTTCCAAATAGTATAGGCACAATCAAGAGTAGGCAAACTAGCAATCAAATTTTCGGGCAATCCTCTTATGATAAGATTGATGGTTCTAAGATTGCGAATCATGTCAAGATCCTCTTCGGGTGTGGGATGCAATGGATCAATATGAGGTGCACAAGGGCTAGCAATGTACTTGTTCAAGTGATATTCATTGAAAATCTCAAGCATTTCATTTTTCCATTCATGAAAATATTCTCCATCAAGAATAGGCACTTTATGTCTAAGACTCCCCAAAGTAGACACATCCATCTTCCTACAAAGGTGTTTAAACCAAAGCAATGGAGACCAAAGCTCTGATTCCAATTGAAAGGATCGAGAAGAGGTGTCTAGAGGGGGGGGGGGTGATTAGACACTAAGTACCAAAAGTTGCAGTTTTTAATTTCTTTAAGTTGAAGTGGAGTTTTGGCACAAGTTTAACAAACACAATACATATCAAGCAAGCATGCAAAGAGTATATGAGAAGCGGAAAGTAAAGCATGCAACTTGCAAGAATGTAAAGAGAAGGGTTTGGAGAATTCAAACGCAATTGGAGACACAAATGTTTTTCTCGTGGTTCCGATAGGTGGTGCTATCGTACATCCACGTTGATGGAGACTTCAACCCACGGAGGGTAACGGTTGCGCGAGTCCACAGAGGGCTCCACCCACGAAGGGTCCACGAAGAAGCAACCTTGTCTATTCCATCATGGCCATCGCCCACGAAGGACTTGCCTCACTAGCGGTAGATCTTCACGAAGTAGCCGATCTCCTTGCCCTTAAAAACTCCTTGGTTCAACTCCACAATCTTGTCGGAGGCTCCCAAATGACACCTAGCCAATCTAGGAGACACCACTCTCCAAGAAATAACAAATGGTGTGTTGATGATGAACTCCTTGCTCTTGTGCTTCAAATGATAGTCTCCCCAACACTCAACTCTCTCTCTCACAAGATATGGATTTGGTGGAAAGAAGATTTGAGTGGAAAGCAACTTGGGGAAGGCTAGAGATCGAGATTCATATGGTGGGAATGGAATATCTTGGCCTCAACACATGAGTAGGTGGTTCTCTCTCAGAAAATGTGTATTGGAAGTGTAGGTATGTTCTGATGGCTCTCTCCACGAATGAAGAGTGGGTGGAGGGGTATATATAGCCTCCACACAAAAACTAACTGTTACACACAATTTACCAATCTCAGTGAGACCGAATTGAAAAACTCGGTCGGACCGATTTAGTAAACCTAGTGACCATTAGGATTTTCGGTGGGACTGAGATGCAACTCGGTAGGACCGATATGGTTAGGGTTAGGGCATAACGTAATCTCGGTGAGACCGATTACACAAACTCGGTGGGACCGATTTTGGTAATAGTCAAACAGAGAGTTGGTCAGGCAAACTCGGTGAGACCGATTACACAAACTCGGTGGGCCCGATTTTGGTAATAAGCTATCCAGAGAGTTTGCATTGTAATCTCGGTAGTACCGATTGCTCAAACTCGGTGAGACCGATTTTGGTAATGGACATACATAGAGAGATTACAATCCCATCTCGGTGAGACCGAGATCCCTATCGGTGAAACCGATTTTCCTAGGGTTTGTGGCAGTGGCTATGACATCTGAACTCGGTGGCGCCGGATAGAAAGAATCGGTGGGGCCGAGTTAGACTTTTGGTTTAGGTCAAATGTGGATGTGGAAAGATAGTTGAGGGTTTTGGAGCATACCACTAAATACTTTGAAGCAAGAACCTCATTAAGCAACACCTCATCCCTTCTTGATAGTATTGGCTTTTCCTATGGACTCAATGTGATCTTGGATCACTAAAATAGAAAATGTAGAGTCTTGTACTTGAAGCTTGAGCCAATCCTTTGTCCTTAGCATCTTGAAGGGGTTCCACATCCTTTAGTCCATGCCACTTAATTTTTTGAACTTGTCTGAAACATACTAGATAAAAGTGTTAGTCCAACAAGAGATATGTTGACATTAATTACCAAAATCACCCAGGGAGCACTTGTGCTTTCAGTTTACTAGAAGTTTGCATGTTTAAAACAATTTGAATGTTCGACTGTTTGGATGTGTTTGAATGTTTGAATGAGATCAACTAGTTTGGCCAGCATGTCTGAGTGCTCTAAAATAGGGGCACTGCTACGCGTTGGCCGACGGATCGATCTTTTAAAAGATCCGCCGCCTCGCGAGACGTCAGATATAATAGATTGAGCGGCGAGCATCACCCTCTATCACTGCAACAAAGGTCGTGTTGCGGTAATTTTCGGCAACACGGGTCACGTTGATTTTTTTCAAAAGAGTAAAATGCACTGGCGGTACTTGAACTTGAGAAGAAAGCACACTTTGGTCACTGTACTTCAAAATACGACCAATACGGTCACTCAATACGCATACACGTGATTGTACGGTCACTGTTCACCGTATGCCACTCGTCGCCGCTCCATTTGACCACTTGTTGACCAATCCGAGGAGACAGCTGGCGTTTGCGGGGGTTCTCCTGGGCTTTTTACAAGGAAACCCTTGGCTGGCTCTGTAATTCCTCCAGCTCCTTGTCCATTCGGCTTCGATCATAACGAAAGGGGAGGAGGTGAAAGGGGAGGAGGGAAGGGCGATCGTCGGCGGCACCGCACCGCACCACCACCACCACCGGAGTCACCGCACAAGGGCGAGAGGCGCCGCGCAGGCACGGCGCATCTCATCGCTGGAGCTGGTTCGCCGCGATGTCGCCTGTTCGTCGCCCCGATGGCGGTCCGCCGCCCAACTACAGTAAGCCCTCACATCGCCCCGCCATGGTTCTTGCGTTGTAAGCTACAGGGTCGAAATTTAGAGATGGGCATTGTGCATGGTGTGTTTGTTAGTCAGATATGCCCATGTGTATTTTGGAGATTTGGCTAGGGTTTTCGACCATGATTTGGGGGTTTCTGCCTATAGGGTTTTGGGTTTGGAGAAGGTGGCTGTTTGTAGGTTATTTGGTGCTGTAAGGTGCTATATTTTTGTGCATGTTGAAGATGTTGGTTGTATAGGTGAATTACATACTGAAAGTTGGTATCTTGCATCTATTTCTTGGAGTTTATGCGGAACAGAAATTCTGAAACTCTGTTTTGCTCTGTTTTCATGTATGTAGACAAGCGCAGCAGGAAGTTTTCAGTGCATTTTAACCATGGTGGTTATTTCCTTGGGCAAGGTGCCAATCGTTCATATGTCAATGGTCATCAACTGTGGTATGATGAAGTAGATGCAGATACTTGGTCTCCAATCATGGTTGAAAACCTAGTTGAAGGGATAGGATATGAGATGGCAGGCAGGCTGAAGGTATATTACTGCATTCCCATTCTGTCAATCAATAGGAATGGGTTGAGAGAAATCAGAGGAGATGGTGACACAGATCAGATGCTCACATTTGTATCAATTGGGCATTACTCATTTATTTGTATCTTGACCATGAGGATAGTTTGAATGCTAACCTGACAGAAGATGATGTGGTCAATTTCCCAATAAGGCAGCTACCTCAAGTGTTTAGTCCCTCCAAGAGTAAACCAAATGAGCCAGAAATTGCAGATATTGATGTTGATACTGAAGATGCAAATGTGACACACCCAATTCCTATACAGGTAGTGTATCCTCCAGAGCATGCACCATATGATGGTGTAAGCAAGTATGTGTTTGCAAAAAGGAAAGCATCTGATGGCAGTGAAGATGTTAGTGTGGAGGAGCCAGCTGTGATTCAGACATCAAGAAATGGTGTTGAAGATGCTGTTGAAGGTCAAGGTGAAGGTGTTAGTGTGCAGGAGCCAGCTGTGACACAGACAACAAGAAATGGTGATGATGATGATGATGTTGAAGGTGTTAGAGGAAGATACTTAAAAAGGACAAACAAACAGTGCAACTGATCTGGAGCAGCTAGTTATGAAATGGAAACAAATGAGAGTGATTCAGATGACTCTGACTTTGATCCTGGGGCCATAGTGGACAGTGATTATGATATTAGTGATGGTGATGATGATCTGTATGCTGATAATGTGGATATGGATGAGCCTGAAGACAGAAAGTTGAAAGAGAAGCAGAAGGAACAAAAAAAGAAAGTGCATGTTAAAGGAAATGAGAAAGAAGCACATGAGCCAGTAGCAAATGATCCTGAAGATGAGTTGTATGAGTCAGAAGGAGATGACTTGTGGGCCCCTGACTCAGATGATGAAGAAATTTACATGAAGTTCAAGGCATTTAGGAATGAGGACCTACACTGCCCCAAGTTTCATGTTGGGCAAGTCTTCTAGACTGTTGAGTTACTAAGGAAAGCAATCAAGGAATACAGTTGCAAGAACAGAGTAGATGTGAAGCTCCCTGTAAATGATAAGAAAAGGGTGAAGGCAACTTGTGATGAGGATTGTACTTGGTACCTTTGGGCCTCTTATGATAGTAGGACAAAGTGTTTCATGGTCAAGAAATATGTACATGAACACACATGTACCAAGAAGTGGAAGATCAAGGCTTTCACTGCTCCTTTCTTAGCACACAAGTACCTTGAGAGCTTTAGAGCTGACCAAGATATGAATCTGAGGAACTTTTCAAGAGTAGTTCAGAAGGAATGGCATATGACACCATCTAGGATCAAGTTGCAAAGAGCTAGAAGGATAGCAATGAAGATTATATATGGTGATGAAGAGGCCCAGTACAATATGCTGTGGGACTATGGAAATGAACTTTGGAGAAGTAACCCAGGCACCTCCTTTTTTGTCCAACTTGATGATAAAGCAAGGTTCTGCAAAGCATATATGTGCCTGGAGGCTTGCAAAAGAGGTTTTGTTCTGGGGTGTAGACCAATGATATTCCTTGATGGATGTCATATTAAGACTAGGTATACAGGACAACTTCTAACTGCTGTGGGAATTGACTCAAATGATTGTATTTTCCCAATTGTTGTTGCTGTGGTTGAAGTGGAGGACAAGCCCAACTGGTGTTGGTTCCTTGAGAGGCTTAAGAATGATCTAGGCATCATCAACACCAACCCATGGACTATTATGTCTGATAAACAAAAGGTAAATGATGTTGATCTTCATAACTTGCTGTAGATGACCTTATTTCATTTAGTTCAGCACCATAGGAAGTAGTTGTTACTTATTTTGCAGGGCCTAATAAATGTTGTAGATGAGTTGTTTCCACAGTCAGAACATAGGTTCTGTGTGAGGCACATGTGGCAAAACTTCCAGCAGCAATTCAAGGGTGATGTACTAAAGAATCAACTTTGGAAGATAGCAAGAAGCAACACTACTGTGAAGTATGAGCAGTACATGATTGAGATGAAGGAAATTAACTTGGATGCCTACAAATGGTTGCATGAGCTTGAACCTAACACTTGGGTTAGGGCATTTCAAAGTGATCTACCCAAGTGTGATATCTTGCTCAACAACAATTGTGAAGTATTTAACGAGTAAGAACCAACTGCTCTCATGTTCTCATATGCTATCTGGTACTCTATTCAAATATTTATTGATGTGTCATTTACATGGACAGGTACATATTAGATGCTAGGGAGCTACCAATATTATCAATGCTTGAAAGAATTAAACAACAATTGATGCAGAGGCACTACAACAAGCAGATAGAAGGAGATAAGATGAAAGGAGACATATGCCCTAAGATCAAGAAAAAGGTTGATACGCTAACTGAATGGGCAAACACCTGCTATGTTGATGGGGCTGGTGATGGAGTCTTTCAGGTTGGTGATAGAGGGACTGACTACATTGTTGACTGGCACAGTAATGAGTGTAGCTGCAAGAGGTGGCAGAAGAGTGGCACACCATGTGTACATGCTATAGCATGTGCTAGACATGAGAGAGTTGATCCCCTCCTACTGGTGAACCAATGCTATTCTGTTGGGATGTTCAAGAAAGCATACAAGAACATCATCTATCCCTGCAGAGATAAGACAGAATGGGAGAGGATGAATGGACCCTCAATCAAGCCACCATTGTACACCAAGTAGGTAGGCAGGCCATGCAAGAGCAGAAGAAAGGCCCCACATGAAGTTTCTTGCAGCAATGGTGGCAAAAAAATGTCAAGGCATGGTGTGATCATGCATTGCAACTATTGTGGAGAGCCAGACCACAACATCAAAGGCTGTAAGTACCTCAAGGATGGTCTGCCCCCTCCAAATGTGCAAGCTACACCACAACCACATGAAGAAGGTGCTCCAAATGTGGAAGTTGATCCAAATGTGGAAGCTAGTAATGCAGAAGGTGCTCCAAATGTAGGAGATGATGAGCAAGTTATTACTCAGGTATGTCTTTCATCATTTGTACTGTAGGTTTTCTAGCACTGTTGCCTAATCATTCAAAATTACTTGCACTTCAACAAGAGCACAACTGTCCAGAAAATCATGTCACAGAAGATCTTATGGTTGATCATATGGTTCAAAATGTAAGTTAATGTGCTTCTTTCCTGTAATTGATGTTAAGTTCATAGATAAAACATGTTATTAATCAACTTTCATATGTACTTTTGCCATCCAGAGGCCTTTGCCAAGAGTGGTTGCATCAGGGCCTATACCAGAATCAACTTTCATATGTGCTGCAAGGGCCATGCTCAATCAAAACATGGGAGCTACATCACAATCCAGCAACAATGGGAGCTCAAGCACAATCCAGCAAGGTGACTTGGCCAAAAAATTGCTTCTCCTCAAGAGGCAGAGAGACAAAGAACTGGAAGATAAGAAGGAAGCACTTCTTGCAGCAAGAATGGAGGAACAGCAAAAGAAAGCAGAGGAAGCTGCCAGGAAGAGACATCAGCAAGAGGAGAAGAAAGCATTGGAAGCAGAGAGGAAGAGGAAGTCACAAGCTGAGAAGAGAGAGAAGAGAAAAGAAGAAGCTGCAATAGCAAAGATGGCTAAGGAAGAAACAAGGCAGATCATTATGGAGACCAAGAAAGCTGTGGCTGCTGAGAATAAAGCAAGGCAGCAAGCTCAGAAGAAGGCTGAAAAGGAGGAAGCTGCAGCCAAGAAGAGAGCAGAGAAAGAAGCTGCAGCAGCAAGAAAAGGAGCAGACAGGGTAGCTGCTGCTGAGGCTAGGAAGGAGGAAATGAGGCTAATAGGTATTGCTCTTGGCAAGAGGCCTGCAGGTCCAGAGCTTGATTCAGATGATGATCTTGTGCTTCCCAGTAATACCAGAGGCACTTCAATGTTTGACATCTTCAAATGATGTACTTTTTAAGCTCCAAGGCATGAGAAATCTTATAATTGATCCACACTGATGTGTACACATGAGTATGGATCAATTGTTGATCATTTTGTAACTGAATGCTGGATATGTTCTGAATTTTGGTACTTCCCAGATCATTTTGTAAGTGAATGTTGTTATGTTATGAATTGTTGGTACTTCCCAGATATGTTATGTTCTGAATTGTTGGTTATTTCCTTGACTTTGATGCTGCTTCCTATCTTCATATGACAACAATACTGGTTATGCATATGTTCATATATGTCAATAATAACTTCAACAACTTCAACCATTATCTTCATATGACAACATCAACAAGTTCAACCATTCACTTCATATGACAGCAAGATGATAACTTGCAGCACATTAACTTCATATGACAGCAAAATGTACACATAATCAACTTCATGTGCCAAATTAACTTCCATTTGTAGCAAAAGATAGGCACTTGCTTACATGGTGGCAAAAGCATCTCTTAGAATGCTGGATAACTACATCAACTACAGCTGCAAACTGGAAACTACATCAACTTCAGACTTACAACGCAAAAGCATCACATAACAGACTAGGCATCAACTACCAGTTCATCTCCAAACAAACTACATCAACTACCAGTTCATCTCCTAACAAACTAGGCAGCATGCTACTGGAAACACTGCATCAACTCCATCACTTCTTCAGCATAGAAATGCCTAGCAGCACTGCAACTACAATGAGTGCTGCCACCAGTGCCTTCATCATCACCAATATTTGATTGCCTAACCCTATGAGTGCCTCTGCTTGCTGATTGGAGATTTGAGCTGCACCTCCACCTGCATATCTTCTTCCATCTTGAAAGCCTGGAAGATCTACTGCACCTCCACCTACATATCTTCGATTATTTGCTCACGTCAGCTCTTCCCTCTTATCCTCTGCAGCTCCTAATGCATCTACGGCTTCATTGCCAACGAGAAAGTGATTATCCAGCAAGTAGCCAACATACTCCAACTCCCAATGCCAGAAATGGTCCTGAAGATCAAAAGAAAAGAACAGACGCCAGAAATCACCATCACAACTTCCACAAAAGATCCACCAAAGTTAGCAAAACGGCAACGGCAAAAATAACTTACACTAACAGGACACCTGTAGAAGACCCAGCCCTCGTGCTTCTCCGTGTTCGACACATAGAACTTCACACGAGCAGGGCAAAGAGGGCATCTTATGAGCGGCACCACCACCGAACGGCCGCCGAACGATGACCTAACCGAGCTTGTCGACATGGCGGAGTGGTGAAGAGGGCAACGGCGACGGCGGCAAGCTGTTGGAAGAGGGCGGCGGCAAGCAGCAGGGAGATGGGGGCGGCGGCGGCGGAAAGCAGCAGGGAGATGGGGGCGGCGGCGGCGGCAAGCAGCAGGGGAAGGGCGTCGGCCTCGGCGCAAAGCAGCAGGGGAGTGGGGAATTAGGGATTCAACACTCCTATTATAGGGTGGTGGATGAAATTATATGCGCCGGGCTAATTTACATACCCCCCCCCCCCCCGCAAACGCCAGCTGTCGCTTCGGATTGGTCAACAAGTGGTCAAATGGAGCGGCGACGAGTGGCGTACGGTGAACAGTGATCGTACAATCACGTGTATGCGTATTGAGTGACCGTATTGGTCGTATTTTGAAGTACAGTGACCAAAGTGTGCTTTCTTCTCAAGTTCAAGTACCGCCAGTGCATTTTACTCTTTTCAAAATATAGGTTAGGTTGCAAATTTATTTTTGCAATAGAGCTCTTGTTACATTTCTTTGCAAGGGAGGTCATGTTACAGTTTTTTTTTTTGCAATAGAGGTCTTATTATGGTTTTTTTTTGCAATAGAGGACTTGTTTCAATTGTTTTTGTAATAGAGGTCTTGTTGCAGGTTTTTTTATTTTTTGCAACAGAGGCGTTGTTACATAAACGAGAAATCATAGGGTCCGGCTCACCACGTCACGTGGGACACACGGTGTGCAATCAAGGCGGTAGACACAAGGTTGTTAATCCGCCGGTTGAACCATAGTGTTTCCCCTAAAATAGGGCTGTCTTTGGAGATGGACTTGTTTTTCGTGCCCAAGAAAGCATTCTTCGATGCCCTAAACTTTCCTTCATCTACTTCTTTTTGCCCTAAAATAGGGCTGTTGTTGGGATACTCTAATTGCGATTGTTTCTATGTAGTGCACTAATTGTGATTGTTCTCCGCCAACTACTCTCTGGGATGTCGGACCGACGCGGTGGCCATAGCTGGGTAGAGTGTAGAGCCAACGCGGCGATGAGCAGTGTATGGGACCATGCACGCATTCATGTACCAGATCAGCAGCACGGCATTGTAGGACGACAAGAGATTAATTGAAGGACCGGTTGGCAATGTACTCCGTCGGCTTCAGGCTATAGCGAGCATACAGTAACACATGTGATTATGACTGAATTGGAATGGTAGCTGCCCCATCACTCGCGCATGCGTTGTCATGCCCGCCACACGCGACGCTAGCTTCTCAGGCCGGTGCCCGAGAAAGGCAGAAGAGCACCGTCGGCGGGCGAGAAAGCCACCGACGGAGCGTGACGGTGCAGGCGATGGCTCCCAGGCTCAAAGCAAAGAGCATCTTCTCCTATCCTATCACGACAAACACATCATCCAACATATGACCAAGTAGGGAAAAAAAATAGGAGCACTAGGCACCATTGGCCAATTACAGGCCATCAAATAGTTCAAAAGCATGCCACGCATGCCGGCAGGGACTACTAGCATGGCTAATAATGCTCCTCTCAATGCTTCACCTTGTACAGATGCGAAGGTTGCCATGTAGACAAAAAAAAATTCTGATGTAGAAGGTAATAAGAGGAGAGAGATGAGCGTGATGACCCAGGAAGAAACTATGCCAAGCACGAGAACCTAGGCAATACACTTAAATGAAAGGAACCCATCAATGCATGAAGAACTTTAGTTGCAAAATCATTAAATGAAGGATACTTAGCATCAACAAGTTAGCACCTATGCATTGGGGGCATTGGTTGCTAATTTTTTTAATGTGCTTAGCACCCCATATAAGCACCGATGCATTGGAAAAGGCCTTAATGCTACTCATAGTGGGGAGTAACATATACTAGTATCATGCATATGATACTAGTATATGATACTACCTTCATAGTACATAGTATCATAAAGTAGTATCATAGATTACCATATTTATTGTCATGCATGACACAAAGTAGCATAACATTTAACATGATACAGTATCTACTCCGTCCGTCTAGGTGTGTAAGTCACCTTACGAAAACCAAATAATCCCAAAACACTTAGGCACGGTACATTGACACCCTCCTCGTTTTTTGTTTTGTGACATATCAACCAATAAGAGATGTGGGTCGTGCATACTTTCAATGACTTGAGACTACCAAACATGACATGCAGTGGTTAGTTCATTGCATGCAATGCTATTAATTAGCAAAAAGACATTAAGTTTTCTCGTTTTTCTCTTCGCCTTGGTCGCGGTGCACAATGTAAGATGACTTACACACCTAGACGGTTGAAGTACCTATGTTACTATAACCCTCTCTCTCTTATTTAATTGTGTGCCACATAAGCATGTTTGCTAGTCCCAAGTGCATGTTACCGGTTATGTTACCCCACTATGGCTAGCCTAATATAGCCAACTGTTGGCTATAACATGTTGACATGCATTTATAGCCAACGTAATAGTCAACACGTACTACTCCCTCCGTTTCTTTTTACTCCGCATATAAGATTTGGTTAAAGTCAAACTACACAAAGTCTGACCAAATTTATATAAAATTATATGAACATCTACAATACTAAAACTATATAGTATGAAAATATGTTTCATGGTGCTTCTAATAATATTGATTTTATATTGTGAATGTTTATATTTTTTAATACAAAGTTAGTCAAACTCTACAACGCTTGAATTTGACCAAACCTTATATGCGGACTAAAAAGAAACGGAGGGAGTACAATAGTTAGCTATATGGAAGTACTTGGGACTCGCGAACATGCTTATGTGGCAGGCAATTAAAGAAGAGAGAGATGGTTATAGTAACATAGGTAGATACTGTAACATAATAAATGTGGTGTTACTATGTGTCATGCATGGCAATAAATGAGACCATCTATGATACTAATCTATGACAATAGAGGTAGTAACATAGGCTAGTAACATATGCATGTTACTAGTCTAAGTTACTCCCCACTATGACTAGCCTGACCCATCTTTCACTCTCATAAAACTTTTTGGAACTTGTGCTACAGCCCGCGGCTCCGAATGGGCGAGGGAGGAGGCAGTTACACCTATCTTGGTGTCATTCCAGAGATAGCATCGACATCCACTGAAGGAAATATGCCCTAGAGGCAATAATAAAGTTATTATTTATTTCCTTATATCATGATAAATGTTTATTATTCATGCTAGAATTGTATTAACAGGAAACATAATACATGTGTGAATACATAGACAAACAGTATGTCACTAGTATGCCTCTACCTGACTAGCTCGTTGATCAAAGATGGTTATGTTTCCTAGCCATAGACATGAGTTGTCATTTGATTAACGGGATCACATCATTAGGAGAATGATGTGATTGACATGACCCATTCCGTTAGCTTAGCACTCGATCGTTTAGTATGTTGCTATTGCTTTCTTCATGACTTATACATGTTCCTATGACTATGAGATTATGCAACCCCCGTTTGCCGGGGGAACACTTTGTGTGCTACCAAACGTCACAACGTAACTGGGTGATTATAAAGGATCTCTACAGGTGTCTCCAAAGGTAGATGTTGGGTTGGCGTATTTCGAGATTAGGATTTGTCACTCTGATTGTCGGAGAGGTATCTCTGGGCCCTCTCGATAATGCACATCACTTAAGCCTTGCAAGCATTGCAACTAATGAGTTAGTTGCGAGATGATGTATTACGGAACGAGTAAAGAGACTTGCCGGTAACGAGATTGAACTAGGTATTGGATACCGATGATCGAATCTCGGGCAAGTAACATACCGATGACAAAGGGAACAACGTATGTTGTTATGCGGTCTGACCGATAAAGATCTTCGTAGAATATGTAGGAGCCAATATGGGCATCCAGGTCCCGCTGTTGGTTATTGACCAGAGACGTGTCTCGGTCATGTCTACATTGTTCTCGAACCGTAGGGTCCGCATGCTTAAGGTTTCGATGACAGTTATATTATGAGTTTATGAGTTTTGATGTACCGAAGGATTTCGGAGTCCCGGATGAGATCGGGGACATGACGAGGAGTCTCGAAATGGTCGAGACGTAAAGATCGATATATTGGACGACTATATTCGGACATCGGAAAGGTTCTGAGTGGTTCGTATATTTTTTGGAGTACCGGGGAGTTACGGGAATACGGGGAAGAGTATTGGGCCTTAATGGGCTTTAGTCGGAAGGAGCGAGGAGGTGGCGCACGCCCCTCCCAAGCCCAGTCCGAATTGGACAAGGGGTTTGGGGCGCGGCCCCCCTCTCCCTTCCTTCTCCACTTCCCTCCTTTCCCCCCTTCTCCTAGTTGGACTAGGAAAGAAGGAGTCCTACTCCCGGTGGGAGTAGGACTCCCCTTGGCGCGCCCTCCTCCTAGGGCCGGCCTCCTCCTCCCTTGCTCCTTTATATACGGGGGCAGGGGGCACCCCAGGACACACAGGTTGATCTTCGTGATCGTTCCTTAGCCGTGTGCGGTGCCCCCCTCCACCATATTCCACCTCGATCATATCGTTGCAGTGCTTAGGCAAAGCCCTGCGTCGGTAGAACATCTTCATCGTCATCACGCCATCGTGCTGACGGAACTCATCCCCGAAGCTTTGCTGGATCGGCGCCCAGGGAGCGTCATCGAGCTGGACGTGTGCTAAGAACTCGGAGATGCCGGAGTAAAGGTGCTTGGATCGGTCGGACCGGGAAGACATACGACTACTTCCTCTACGTTGCGTCAACGCTTCCGCTTCGGTCTACGAGGGTACGTAGACAACACTCTCCCCTCTCGTTGCTATGCATCACCATGATCTTGTGCGTGCGTAGGAAATTTTTGAAATTACTACGTTCCCCAACAGTGGCATCCGAGCCTAGGTTTTTATGGTTTGATGTTATATGCGCGAGTAGAACACAAGTGAGTTGTGGGCGATATAAGTCGTACTGCCTACCAGCATGTCATACTTTGGTTCGGCGGTATTGTTGGATGAAGCGGCCCGGACCGACATTACGCGTACGCTTACGCGAGACTGGTTCTACCGCCGTGCTTTGCACACAGGTGGCTGGCGTGTGTCAGTTTCTCCAACTTTAGTTGAACCGAGTGTGGCTACTCCCGGTCCTTGCGAAGGTTAAAACGGCATCAACTTGACAAACTATCGTTGTGGTTTTGATGCGTAGGTGAGATTGGTTCTTGCTTAAGCCCGTAGCAGCCATGTAAAACTTGCAACAAACAAAGTAGAGGACGTCTAACTTGTTTTTGCAGGGCATGTTGTGATGTGATATGGTCAAGACATGATGCTAAATTTTATTGTATGAGATGATCATGTTTTGTAACTGAGTTATTGGCAACTGGCAGGAGCCATATGGTTGTCGCTTTATTGTATGCAATGCAATCGCCCTGTAATGCTTTACTTTATCACTAAGCGGTAGCGATAGTCGTAGAAGCATAAGATTGGCGAGACGACAACGATGCTACGATGGAGATCAAGGTGTCGCACCGGTGACGATGGTGATCATGACGGTGCTTCGGAGATGGAGATCACAAGCACAAGATGATGATGGCCATATCATATCACTTATATTGATTGCATGTGATGTTTATCTTTTTATGCATCTTATCTTGCTTTGATTGACGGTAGCATTATAAGATGATCTCTCACTAAATTATCAAGAAGTGTTCTCCCTGAGTATGCACCGTTGCCAAAGTTCGTCGTGCCCAGACACCACGTGATGATCGGGTGTGATAAGCTCTACGTCCATCTACAACGGGTGCAAGCTAGTTTTGCACACGCAGAATACTCGGGTTATACTTGACGAGCCTAGCATATGCAGATATGGCCTCGGAACACAGAGACCGAAAGGTCGAGCGTGAATCATATAGTAGATATGATCAACATAATGATGTTCACCATTGAAGACTAATCCATTTCACGTGATGATCGGTTATGGTTTAGTTGATTTCGATCACGTGATCACCTAGAAGATTAGAGGGATGTCTATCTAAGTGGGAGTTCTTAAGTAATATGATTAATTGAACTTTAATTTATCATGAACTTAGTCCTGGTAGTATTAGCATATCTATATTATAGATCAATAGCTCGTGTTGTTGCTTTCATATGATTATTTTGATATGTTCCTAGAGAAAATTATGTTGAAAGATGTCAGTAGCAATGATGCGGATTGGATCCATGATCTGAGGTTTATCCTCATTGCTGCACAGAAGAATTATGTCCATGATGCACCGCTAGGTGACAGATCTATTGCAGGAGCAGATGCAGACGTTATGAACGTTTGGCTAGCTCAATATGATGACTACTTGATAGTTTATGTGCACCATGCTTAACAGCTTAGAATCGGGACTTCAAAGACGTTTTGAACGTCATGGACCATATGAGATGTTCCAGGAATTGAAGTTAATATTTCAAGCAAATACCCGAGTTGAGAGATATGAAGTCTCCAACAAGTTCTATAGCTAAAAGATGGAGGAGAATCGCTCAACTAGTGAGCGTGTGCTCAGATTGTCTGGGTACTACAATCGCTTGAATCAAGTGGGAGTTAATCTTCCAGATAAAATAGTGATTGACAGAATTCTCTAGTCACCATCACCAAGTTAGTAGAACTTCGTGATGAACTATAGTATGCAAGGGATGACGAAAACGACTCCCGAGCTTTTCATAATGATGAAATCGATGAAGGTAGAAATCAAGAAAGAGCATCAAGCGTTGATGGTTGACAAGATCACTAGTTTCAAGTAAAGGGCAAAGGGAAGAAGGGGAACTTCAAGAAGAACGGCAAGCAAGTTGCTGCTCAAGTGAAGAAGCCCAAGTCTGGTCCTAAGTCTGAGACTAAGTGCTTCTACTGCAAAGGGATTGGTCACTGGAAGCGGAACTACCCCAAGTATTTGGTGGATAAGAAAGGATGGCAAAGTGAACAAAAGTATATTTGATATACAGATTATTGATGTGTATTTTACTGGTGTTCGTAAGCAACCCCTCGGTATTTGATACTGGTTCAGTTGCTAAGAAGTAGTAACTCGAAACGGGAGTTGCAGAATGAACAGAGACTAGTTAAGGGTGAGGTGACGATGTGTGTTGGAAGTAGTTCCAAGATTGATATGATCATCATCGCACACTCCCTATACTTTCGGGATTAGTGTTGAACCTAAATAAGTGTTATTTGGTGTTTGCGTTGAGCATCAATATGATTTGATCATGTTTACTGCAATACGGTTATTCATTTAAGTAAGAGAATAAATTGTTGTTCTGTTTACATGAATAAAACCTTATATGGTTACACACCCAATGAAAATGGTTCGTTGGATCTCGATCGTAGTGATACACATATTCATAATATTGAAACCAAAAAGGTGAAAAGTTAATAATGATAGTGCAACTTATTTGTGGCACTGCAGTTTAGGTCATATTGGTGTAAAGCGCATGAAGAAACTCCATGCTGATGGGATTTTGGAATCACTTGATTATGAATCACTTGATGCTTGCGAACCATGCCTCATGGGCAAGATGACTAAGACTCCGTTCTCCGGAACAATGGAGCGAGCAACTGACTTATTGGAAATAATACATACTGATGTATGCGATCCGATGAGTATTGAGACTCGCGGCAAGTATCATTATTTTCTGACCTTCACAGATGATTTGAGCAGATATGGGTATATCTACTTGATGAAACACAAGCCTGAAACATTTGAAAATGTTCAAAGAGTTTCAGAGTGAAGTGGAGAATCATCGTAACAAGAAAATAAAAGTTTCTACGATATGATCGTGGAGGAGAATATTTGAGTTACGAGTTTGGTCTTCAATTAAAACAATGTGGAATAGTTTCACAAACTCATGCCACCTGGAACACCATAGCATAATGGTGTGTCCGAATGTCATAACCGTACTTTATTGGATATAGTACAATCTATGATGTTTCTTACCGATTTACCAATATCGTTTTGGGATTATGCATTAGAGACAGCTGCATTCACGTTAAAAAGGGGCACCATCTAAATCCGTTGAGACGACACAATATGAACTATGGTTTAGCAAGAAACCAAAGTTGTCGTTTCTTAAAATTTGGGGTTGCGATGCTTATAAGAAAAAGTTTCATCATGATAAGCTCAAACCCAAATCGGAGAAATATGTCTTCATAGGATACCCAAAGGAGACAGTTGGGTACACCTTCTATCACAGATCCGAAGGCAAGATATTCGTTGCTAAGAATGGATCCTTTCTAGAGAAGGAGTTTCTCTCGAAAGAAGTGAGTGGGAGGAAAGTAGAACTTGATAAGGTAATTGTACCTTCTCCCTTATTGGAAAGTAGTCCATCACAGGAATCTATTCCTGTGCCTACTACACCAATTAGTGAGGAAGCTAATGATGATGATCATGTAACTTTAGATCAAGTTACTACCGAATCTCGTAGATAAACCAGAGTGAGATCTGCACCAGAGTGGTACGGTAATCCTGTTCTGGAAGTTATGTTACTAGACCATGACGAACCTACGAACTATGAGGAAGCGATGATGAGCCCAGATTCCGCGAAATGGTTTGAGGCCATGAAATCTGAGATATGATCCATGTATAAAAACAAAGTATGGACTTTGATGGATTTGCCCGATGATCGGCAAGCCATAGAAAATAAATGGATCCTCAAGAGGAAGACGGACGCTGATAGTAGCGTTACTATCTACAAAGCTAGAATTGTCGCAAAAGGTTTTTGACAAGTTCAAGGTGTTGACTACGATGAGAGTTTCTCACTCGTATCTATGCTTAAGTCTGTCCGAATCATGTTAGCAATTGCCGCATTTTATGAAATCTGGCAAATGGATAAAACAAAACTGCATTCCTTAATGGATTTATTAAAGAAGAGTTGTATACGATGCAACTAGAAGGTTTTGTCAATCCTAAAGGTGTTGACAAAATATGCAAGCTCCAGCGATCCATCTATGGACTGGTGCAAGCATCTCGGAGTTGGAATATACACTTTGATAAGTTGATCAAAGCATATAGTTTTATACAGATTTGCGGTAAAGCCTGTATTTACTAGAAAGTGAGTGGGAGCACTACAACATTTCTGATAAGTATATGTGAATGACATATTGTTGATCGGAAATAATGTAGAATTATTCTGCAAAGCATAAAGGAGTGTTACAAAGGAGTTTTTCAAAGAAAGACCTCGGTGAAGCTACTTGCATATTGAGTATCAAGATCTATAGAGATAGATCAAGACGCTTGATAAGTTTTTTCAATGAGTACATACCTTGACAAGAATTTGAAGTAGTTCAAAATGGAACAGTCAAAGAAAGAGTTCTTGCCTGTGTTACAAGGTGTGAAATAGAGTAAGACTCAAAACCCGACCACGGCAAAAGATAGAAAGAGAATGAAAGTCATTCCCTATGCCTTGGCCATAGGTTCTATAAAGTATGCCATGCTGTGTACCAGATCTATTGTATACCCTACACTGATTTTGGCAAGGGAGTACAATAGTGATCTAGGAGTAGATCACTGGACAGCGGTCAAAATTATCCTTAGTGAAATAAGGATATGTTTCTCGATTATGGAGGTGACAAAAAGGTTCGTCATAAAGGGTTACGTCAATGCAAGTTTTGACACCAATCTAGATGACTCTAAGTCTCAATCTAGATACATATTGAAAGTGGGAGCAATTAACTAGAGTAGCTCCGAGCAGAGTATTGTTGACATAGAAATTTGCAAAATACATACGGATCTGAATGTGGCAGACCCGTTGACTAAGATTCTCTCACAAGCAAAACATGATCACACCTTAGTACTCTTTGGGTGTTAATCACATAGCGATGTGAACTAGATTACTGAATCCAGTAAACCCTTTGGGTGTTGGTCACATGGCGATGTGAACTATGGGTGTTAATCACATGATGATGTGAACCATCGATGTTAATCACATGGTGATGTGATCTAGATTATTGACTCTAGTGCAAGTGGGAGACTGAAGGAAATATGCCCTAGAGGCAATAATAAAGTTATTATTTATTTCCTTATATCATGATAAATGTTTATTATTCATGCTAGAATTGTATTAACAGGAAACATAATACATGTGTGAATACATAGACAAACAGTATGTCACTAGTATGCCTCTACCTGACTAGCTCGTTGATCAAAGATGGTTATGTTTCCTAGCCATAGACATGAGTTGTCATTTGATTAACGGAATCACATCATTAAGAGAATGATGTGATTGACATGACCCATTCCGTTACCTTAGCACTCGATCATTTAGTATGTCGCTATTGCTTTCTTCATGACTTATACATGTTCCTATGACTATGAGATTATGCAACTCCCGTTTGCCGAAGGAACACTTTGTGTGCTACCAAACGTCACAACGTAACTGGGTGATTATAAAGGAGCTCTACGGGTGTCTCCAAAGGTAGATGCTGGGTTGGCGTATTTCGAGATTAGGATTTGTCACTCCGATTGTCGGAGAGGTATCTCTGGGCCCTCTCAGTAATGCACATCACTTAAGCCTTGCAAGCATTGCAACTAATGAGTTAGTTACGAGATGATGTATTACGGAACAAGTAAAGAGACTTGCCGGTAACGAGATTGAACTAGGTATTGGATACTGATGGTCGAATCTCGGGCAAGTAACATACCGATGACAAAGGGAACAACGTATGTTGTTATGCGGTCTGACCGATAAAGATCTTCGTAGAATATGTAGGAGCCAATATGGGCATCCAGGTCCAGGTCCCGCTGTTGGTTATTGACCGGAGACGTGTCTCGGTCATGTCTACATTGTTCTCAAACCGTAGGGTCCGCACGCTTAAGGTTTCGATGACAGTTATATTATGAGTTTATGAGTTTTGATGTACCGAAGAAGTTCGGAGTCCCGGATGAGATCAGGGACATGACGAGGAGTCTCGAAATGGTCGAGACGTAAAGATCGATATATTGGACGACTATATTCGGACATCGGAAAGGTTCTGTGTGGTTCGGGTATTTTTCGGAGTACCGGGGAGTTACGGTAATACGGGGAAGAGTATTGGGCCTTAATGGGCTTTAGTGGGAAGGAGCCAGGAGGTGGCGCGCGCCCATGCCAAGCCCAGTCCGAATTGGACAAGGGGTTTGGGGCGCAGCCCCCTCTCCCTTCCTTCTCCACTTCCCTCCTTTCCCCCCTTCTCCTAGTTGGACTAGGAAAGAAGGTGTCCTACTCCCGGTGGGAGTAGGACTCCCCTTGGCGCGCCCTCCTCCTAGGGCCGGCCTCCTCCTCCCTTTCTCCTTTATATACGGGGGCAGGGGGGCACCCCAGGACACACAAGTTGATCTTCGTGATCGTTCCTTAGCTGTGTGCGGTGCCCCCCTCCACCATATTCCACCTCGGTCATATCGTTGCTGTGCTTAGGCGAAGCCCTGCATCGGTAGAACATCTTCATCGTCATCACGCCGTCGTGCTGACGGAACTCATCCCCGAAGCTTTGCTGGATCGGAGCCCGGGGAGCGTCATCGAGCTGGACGTGTGCTAAGAACTCGGAGGTGCCGGAGTAAAGGTGCTTGGATCGGTCGGACCGGGAAGACGTACGACTACTTCCTCTATGTTGCGTCAACGCTTCCGCTTCGGTCTACGAGGGTACATAGACAACACTCTCCCCTCTCGTTGCTATGCATCACCATGATCTTGTGCGTGCGTAGGAAATTTTTGAAATTACTACGTTCCCCAACATCCACACCCCGAGGGAGCGTCTCTCTCTCACTAGTAGAAAAGGGGGCAAAGGTCCAAGCCGGGTCAGCCCATTAGTCTCGCTTCAGTCTAGAACCGGGACCAATGGGGGCATTGGACCCGGTTCGTGAGCCCAGGGGGCCGGCCGGGCAACGTGGGCCATTGGTCCCGGTTCGTCTGGACCTTTGGTCCCGGTTGGTGGGATGAACCGGGACCAATGGGCCTCGCTCCTGGCCCACCACCATTGGTCCCGGTTGGTGGCATGAACCGGGACCAAAGGCTCCCCTTTAGTCCCGGTTCATGCCACCAACCGGGAGCAGTGGTGGTGCCTATATATACCCCCCTCGCGCCAGAGCAGAGCACACTGCTCTGTTTTTTCTGGCCGAGGGGGAGAGGGCTTGGTGGTGCTCTAGATCACCTCCTATGCACACAAGGTGTTCGGTGGAATTCCCGAGCCACACTTCTTAAGCTTTCTCCTCTCCAAGCTCGACCTCCAAGCTCGACCTCCAAGCTACATTTTCCTCAATATTTGTCTAGATTTAGCAGTCCGTCACGCCCTGTCCCCGTCTTCACTGCCGTCGATCACCCGCGTCGAGCTCATCCCCGGCACCACCGTGGTGAGCCTCTTGTTCTTATCTTCTTTCTGAAAGGAAAAAAATATTCTTACTTGTATGTTTACATAGATACTTGTATTATTTTCTTACTTTTATTATTGCATCTTATATAGTGCGATGGTTTTGGTATCCGCCCCCGTCGGCCCTCGTCCTGTCTATGATTCGGATGTGGTATATATATTATCTTTATAACTATCGGTTCATTTATTGTTTATGAAAATTATGCCAACCAACGTGACATAGATTTTATTTATCTAGGATGTATGTGAACCGGAAATTCTAACCGAACCCAATTGTCGAGAATTTAAATTTAGTTGAAGAAGAAAACAATTTCTTGAAGTAAAAAATAAAAAAAATTGAGGAGGAGAAGATGATATTGGAGTTGCATGTTACGGATGTCGTTGATGATCACAAGATCAAGATGGATGCAATGCGCTTGAAGATTAGAAAATATGACATTCATACCGCGGCTTGGTATCATTATGTCGTCGGATCAATTGTTACCTTGGTTGCGATTATGATCGCCTTTGTTTTCGCATTTAAATGTTTTACATAGTTTCAATGTATGGTTTAATTAATTAGATGCTCTGGAGAGCTATATGTTGTTAGATGAGAACTATGTATGTACTTTGGTTTTAATGTGATGATGAACTTCTATTGATTTGGACACTTAATTATATATAATGCACACAGATGAACCGGCAATGGATGTACGGTGACAGACACAGCTCCGAGTACATTAAGGGCGTGCATGAGTTTCTCGATGCGGCTGAGGCAAACAAGCAGAATGGTTTTATTTGTTGTCCATGCACTAAATGTGGGAATACTATGTCTTACTCTAACCGGAAAATCCTTCACACCCACCTGCTTTACAAGGGTTTCATGCCACACTATAATGTTTGGACGAGGCACGGAGAAATAGGGGTTATGATGGAAGACGACGAAGAAGAAGAGTACGATGACAACTATGTGCCCCCTGAATACCGTGATGCTGCAACGAAGGGGGCTAGTGAAGATCAAGAGGAACCAGACGATGTGCCCAATGATGCTGCAACGGGTGAAGCTGCTGAAGATCAAGAGGAACCAGACGATGTGCCCGATGATGATGATCTCCGCCGGGTCATTGTCGATGCAAGGACGCAATGCGAAAGTCAAAAGGAGAAGCTGAAGTTCGATCGCATGTTAGAGGATCACAAAAAAGGGTTGTACCCCAATTGCGAAGATGGCAACACAAAGCTCGGTACCGTACTGGAATTGCTGCAGTGGAAGGCAGAGAATGTTGTGCTTGACAAAGGGTTTGAGAAGCTACTGAAAATATTGAAGAAGAAGCTTCCAAAGGATAACAAATTGCCCGACAGTACATACGCAGCAAAGAAGGTCATATGCCCTCTAGGATTGGAGGTGGAGAAGATACATGCATGCCCTAATGACTGCATCCTATACCGTGGTGCATACAAGGATCTGAACGCATGCCCGGTATGCGGTGCATTGCGGTATAAGATCAGACGAGATGACCCTGGTGATGTTCACGGCGACCCCCACAGGAAGAGGGTTCCTGCGGAGGTGATGTGGTATGCTCCTATAATTCCACGGTTGAAACGTCTGTTTAGAAACGAAAAGCATGCCAAGTCGATGCGATGGCACAGTGAGGACCGTAAGAAAGACGGGAAGTTGAGAGCACCCGCTGACGGGTCGCAGTGGAGAAAAATCGAGAGGAAGTACTGGGAAGAGTTTGCAAAGGACCGAAGGAACGTATGGTTTGCTTTAAGCGCGGATGGCATTAATCCTTTCGGGGAGCAGAGCAGCAATCACAACACCTGGCCTGTGACTCTATGTATGTATAACCTTCCTCCTTGGATGTGCATGAAGAGGAAGTTCATTATGATGCCAGTTCTCATCCAAGGCCCTAAGCAACCCGGCAACGACATTGATGATTACCTAAGGCCATTAGTTGAAGAACTTTTACAGCTAAGGAATGGAAACGGTGTACGTACGTGGGATGAGCACAGACAAGAGGAATTTAACCTAAAGGCGTTGCTGTTCGTGATCATCAACGATTGGCCTGCTCTCAGTAACCTTTCAGGACAGACAAACAAAGGATACCACGCATGCACACACTGTTTAGATGACACTGAAAGTATATACCTGGACAAATGCAGGAAGAATGTCTACCTGGGCCATCGTCGATTTCTTCCGACCAACCATCAATGTCGAAAGAAAGGCAAGCATTTCAAAGGCGAGGCAGATCACCGGAAGAAGCCCGCCATGCGTACCGGTGATCACGTACTTGCTATGGTCAATGATTTACATGTAATCTTTGGAAAGGGTCCCGGCGCACTAGCTGTTCCGAATGACGCTGAGGGACACGCACCCATATGGAAGAAGAAATCTATATTTTGGGACCTACCCTACTGGAAAGACCTAGAGGTCCGCTCTTCAATCGACGTGATGCACGTGGCGAAGAACCTTTGCGTGAACCTGCTAGGCTTCTTGGGCGTGTATGGAAAGACAAAAGATACACCTGAGGCACGGGAGGACCTGCAACGTTTGCGCGAAAAAGACGGCATGCCTCCGAAGCAGTATGAAGGTCCTGCCAGCTACGCTCTTACGAAAGAAGAGAAAGAAATCTTCTTTGAATGCCTGCTCAGTATGAAGGTCCCGACTGGCTTCTCGTTGAATATAAAGGGAATAATAAATATGCCAGAGAAAAAGTTCCAGAACCTAAAGTCTCATGACTGCCACGTGATTATGACGCATCTGCTTCCGGTTGCATTGAGGGGGCTTCTACCGGAAAACGTCCGATTAGCCATTGTGAAGCTATGTGCATTCCTCAATGCAATCTCTCAGAAGGTGATCGATCCAGAAATCGTACCAAGGCTAAGGAGTGATGTGGCGCAATGTCTTGTCAGTTTCGAGCTGGTGTTCCCACCATCCTTCTTCAATATCATGACACATGTCCTAGTTCATCTAGTTGACGAGATTGTCATTCTGGGGCCTGTATTTCTACACAATATGTTCCCCTTTGAGAGGTTCATGGGAGTCCTAAAGAAATATGTCCGTAACCGCGCTAGGCCAGAAGGAAGCATCTCCATGGGCCATCAAACAGAGGATGTCATCGGGTTTTGTGTTGACTTCATTCCTGGCCTTAAGAAGATAGGTCTCCCTAAATCGCGGTATGAGGGGAGACTGACTGGAAAAGGCACTCTTGGAAGTGACTCAATAATATGCAGGGACGGATATTCTTGGTCTCAAGCACACTACACAGTTCTACAGAACTCTACCTTGGTGACCCCGTATGTCGATGAACACAAGAACAGTCTGCGCTCCAAACACCCGGAGCAGTGTGACGACTGGATTACATGTGAACACATTAGGACTTTCAGCAGTTGGTTGGAAGCACGTCTCAGAGGTGACAACACTGTCTGTGATGAGTTGTACTTGTTGTCCAGGGGACCATCTTTGACTGTATTGATTTACAAAGGATACGAGATAAATGGGAATACATTTTACACGATTGACCAAAATCAAAAGAGCACCAACCAAAACAGCGGTGTCCGCTTTGATGCAACAACCGAGAAGGGAAAGGACACATATTATGGTTACATAATGGACATATGGGAACTTGACTACGGACAAGATTTTAAGGTCCCTTTGTTTAAGTGCAAATGGGTCAATCTGTCAGGAGGCGGGGTACATGTAGACCCACAGTACGGAATGACAACAGTGGATCTGAAAAATCTTGGGTACACTGACGAACCGTTCGTCCTAGCCAATGATGTGGCACAGGTTATCTATGTGAAGGACATGTCTACCAGACCGAGAAAAAGAAAAGATAAGGAAACGAATACATCATATGATGAGCCAAAGCGCCACATAGTTCTTTCAGGAAAAAAGGGACATCCTGGGAGTGGAGGGCAAGACAGACATGTCTGAAGATTATGAAAAGTTTCATGAAATTCCTCCCTTCAATGTCAAGGCTAACCCAAGCATCCTGATAAACGATGAAGATTATCCATGGTTACGGCGCAATAAGCAAATGACAGAAGCGAAGAAAAAGTGAAGACTTTCTCCCGCAACTATTATGATGATACCATGCCAAATTTGTAACAGACGAGTATGCTATGCCAACTTTTTCAGAGTTCATTTGAAAACTATGAATTTACGTCGAATTTTCTCTATAGGTGCATCTATGTTCAAATTTTAACTATTCAAATTTCAAAAGTAATGGCACTAACAGAAAGTTTATAATTTTTCTAAAACTAATGGCACTAACAGAAAGTTTATAATTTTGCTGACGTAAAAGCAAAAAGAATTAAAAAATAAAGCAAAAAACAAAAGAAAATAAATAATACAGAAAACAAAACAAAAAAACTGGAAAAAAATAAAAATAGCAACAATAAGTATTTTGTTGTAAGTAGAAACAAAATAAATAAAGCAACAAAGAAAACAAGAAAACAAAAAAAGTGTGTTCAAAATTGAAAACTAATGGCACTAACAGAAAGTTTATAATTTTTCGAAAACTAAAAGCAAAAAAAAATTGAAAAATAAAGCAAAAAACAAAAGAAAATAAATAATGCAGAAAACAAAACAAAAAAACTGGAAAAAAATAGGGCTCGCCCCTGGCCCATGACCATTAGTCCCGGTTTGTGCCACAAACCGGGACTAAAGGGTTGGCCATCGTTGCACCCAGAGTTTAGTCCCACCTCGCCAACCGAAGGGCGCCCACACCGGTTTATAAGCCCATCCCTCTCTGCCTTGTTGAGCTCCTCTCAAAGTGAAAATAGATGCCCCTATACAGGAAATTTGACCTAAATTCATAATGAATTTCTCTGAAATTCATAGAAATTGATTATGAATTTAGGTCGAATTTTCTCTACAGGTGCAACTATGTTCATTTTTTTAGTAAAGTTAATCACAAACTTGTGATTCACACAAATTTTAAAAAATTCAAATTTGAACTATTCAAATTTTAAAACTAATGGCACTAACAGAAAGTTTATAATTTTTGTGACCTAAAAGAAAACAGAAATCATTAAAAAACTATAAGTATTTAGTTCTAAGTAGAAATGAAGAAATAAATAGCAAAAAAGAAAAAATTCCTATAATATTTGTTATGACTAACTAAAATTACCAAATTGAGTATAATGATAAAACACAGTAATATTAAATAGCAGGAAAAAGAATGACTCAAAAATCAATTTTTGTAGTAAAGTTATTCATAAACTAGTGATTCACACAAATTTTAAAAAATTCAAATTTAAACTATTCAAATTTTAAAACTAATGGAACTAACAGAAAGTTTATAATTTTTGTGACCTAAGATAAAAAGAAATCACTACAAAACTATAAGTATTTAGTTCTAAGTAGAAATGAAAAAATAAATAGCAAAAAAGGAAAAAAATGCCACCTACTGGGCCACCACGGCCTGAATACGACTAGAAACCCAACCATGGGCCAGGATTCAGGCCCACAGTAGGCCCAGTAGGCCCACAGGCATTGCAGTGACAGATTAGGCCTGAAAGCCTGCAGTTGAGAGGAGCTCGAGAGGGTGGGCGCAGCAGCGCTTATAAACCACTCCCGAGCCCTCTCAACTAGCGAGGTGGGACTAAACTTTTGGGCGCGGGGCAGCACAAGGCCATTGGTCCCGGTTGGTCGCACCAACCGGGACTAAAGGTGGGCATTGGTCTCGGTTCGTGGCACCAACAGGGACCAATGGCCCCCTTTAGTCCCGGTTGGTGCCACCAACCGGGACCAAAGGCCGCCGCTTCCCGCCCTTTCGGCTGCTGAAAAGAGACCTTTGGTCCCGGTTGGTGGCACCAACCGGGACTAAAGGGTGCATTGGTCCCGGTTTTTACGATGAACCGGGACCAAAGGCCTGGGTATATAAGTAGCACTTAGGAAAATTTGACGAACTCATCGCCAGTTGCCCCCCTCCCCCCCGGCCCGCCCGACGACGCCGAGCTCATCGACGCCCCCAGGCTGCCCAGATCGACGCCGTCCGCTGCCCCGACGCCGCCCGCTGCCCAGGCGCCGTCCGCGCGCCGCCCCGACACCGTCCGCGCGCCCCTGTCGTCGCCCCTGCCCCGTCGCCGCCAGGCTGCCCCGAAGCCGCCCGCCGCCCCCGCCGACGCCGTCATCGTCGCCCGCGCCCATCGTCGCCGTCGCAGTCGTCCGCGCTCGTCGTCGCCGTCGCTGCGGGGAAGCACCACGCCGGCTCCCGCGACCCGTCCCCGAGGCCGTTCGTCCGCCGCCGCACCGATTCCAGCCGGCGACCTCGACCCCTCCCCGCGCTGTGAGCCCCTGCCTCCTCCCCTTTCCTTCTCATTGTCGTCCCCGCACGTCATCCGTAAGCGCGCGCCACCGCCAACCATCGTCACCGTCGTCGTATAATGCTCTGTATATGCTCACTGTATGTATGTATGTTCACTGTAATAATGCTCTGTATATGTTGTATAATGCTCGTTTTTGCATTTTTTTTGTTACCAAGAAAAAGGTCTATTTTTTGGTGATATGTATGTTCATATGCTCATTAATATTTGAAAAATGTTCATATGCAAAGAATTATTTTTGGATGAAATGAGATGAGATGAGATGTGTTTTGTGTTGGAGAAGAAAAGAGGAAGAAGGAAGAAGGAAGATGATGGAAAAGGAAAAGAGGGTCGAGGGGGGGGGGTCGATATATACCCCCTCCCCGATAACATTTTTTTCCATGTATATATGCAAAAGTTACATTTTTAGAAAAGTTTTATATATCTACCTAGGAAAGGAAGAACAAGAAAAAGAATGAGAGGAAAAAGGAAATAAGAAGAGGAAGAAAGGAGAAGAAGAGGGGAAATAAATAAGAAGAAAAAAGAAGAAAAAGAAGAGGAGAATAAGAAAGGAATAGAGGACAAGAAGAGAAAATAGAATATATATTCTATTTTTTCTTCTTCTCCTCTTTTTTTTTCTTATTTTTTTCTTCGATCTTCTCCTCTATTCCTTTCTTCTTCTCCTCTATTCCCTCTCCCGATAACTTCAACACGAGGGGGGGGGTCGATATACCCCTCGGATAACTTCGACATGAGGGGCGGTCGATATATATACCCCCTCTCGACTGTGATAACTTATACCGCGGGAGCACCCCCCGACCCTCTCGCTCGACCAAAACTCTCGAGGACACCCAAACCCTAAAAAAAACGATGTCGGTCTCCTACCCCCTCCCGCCGCGCCCCTACCCGACAAACTCTCTCGAGGCTACCCCAAACCCTTGAAGCATTGTCGAGGCCACCCCAAACCCTAGAGAAGCAGCGTCGAGGCCACTAATTAATATATATGATTCCTTACTATGATTAGCTAGCTAGTTCTACGTTTTCCACTAATATATCCATCTGTCATGTTTGAATAATAATTGCCATGTTGTAAATATTTGTAGAAACTATGGACACCGCCCGAGACGAAGCAAAAGAAGCGATGTTGAGGGACATAATCGCACAAGGAAGTGATGCCGTCTCGTTGTTTCTCAACGACACCAATGGTCTGGAAGGAGAGGGTGAAGAAGCTGGCTCCGGTGACCTAATGCCGGTGCAAGAAGGAGAACGTGAGGACGGCTCCGGTGACCCAATGCCGGTGCAAGAAGGAGACCGTGATGACGGCTCCGATGACCGAACCGAGTCCGGCTAGGTATATATATCGTTAAGCCTATGCTGACTAGCTAATTGATGCATTCATTGTTCTGGTATGTACACATATTAATCAAGTCTTTGTTCTTTTTCTAGCCCTCCGGATCGAGCACAACTGAGGTAAAGAGACGAGGCCCAAAGAAAAAGTTGAGCTCGGATGAAAGGATTGAGATCATAGCAATCGCGCCCGACGGCCAACCGATTGAACCCATCCGAACAAAGCACGCATTTGTTGCTCAGTGCGGGGTTCTGGTTAGGGACAAGATCCCGATCAGCATCCAGCAATGGTTAAAGCCGGCTACAGAAGACCCTGAGGTGTCTTACGTCAATGATATGCAGAAAAATGATCTTTGGACTGAGCTGAAGTCAAATTTCACCCTACCGCCAGAGAATGATCCGGAGAAGCTAGTTAAAGAGCAATTAATCAAGTCTTTTGCTCTTGAGAGGATGGCAGACCTATTCAAGAGGATGAACTCCTAGAACCAGATCGCATGCGAGCAATTCAAGAGGAATTGGCGGCATTCTTTCTTGACCACGTGATCGCTGAAGACGGAGAATACTATGTGGACCATGCGTCCTTAATTTAGGAGATTATATTTGTAAGAGATAATTATTGTATATATGTAGCCGGTAGTGTCGGATAGATATACAAGAACTTGTTGTTCGACCAATCTCTCGGAGAAGGAGAGGTGGTCGATATCACATCTCTCTGTATGCATATATGTTCACGACGATTTTCTGTTTCCTTCGTTTGCTTACTAGCTAGCTATAGCGCGTGTCTAGTCCTCTCTATACGTATGTATAGTACGTAGCATCGACCAAGCACGGACATAAGAGAGGAGACTTCTCTCTATTAATTAGCTATCTAACACAATATATGAAATACCTAAATTAACCCCCCAAAACCCCCAAACCCCCCCCCCCCTTTAAAAAAACAAAAACTCCAGCCACAGAAATGCTGACGCGTGGAGGTCTATTGGTCCCGGTTGGTGCCACCAACCGGGACCAAAGGCCCTCCTGACTGGGCTCGGCGCACAGGCTACGTGGAGGCCCATCTGTCCCGGTTCTGGTTTGAACCGGGACTAAAGGGTCAGGGCATTAGTAACGACCCTTTAGTCCCGGTTCAGGAACCGTGACAAAAGGCCCTTACAAACCGGGACAAAAGGCCCGTTTTCTACTAGTCTCTCTCTCTCTCTCTCTCTCTCACACACACACACACACACACACACACATTTTTTTCTTTTCTTTTCCTTTAAGGGGATGCTATCTTGTACACTATTTTGTGGTATGGTATATCTTGGGTATGACTAGTGTGCCCATACATGTGACAAAAAATCAAAGGAAAACTTTCCACCGAAAATAGAGTGGAGCTAAGTCTATTCTTTTGTTAAAGGGAATATATTAATACCAACATCATATCTGTTCACCTAGACTCTCCAACAAGATGATATCAAGAGTTTTCTTGCAGAGATATCAAGAGTTTTTCAAGAATGCACACAACCAAAATATTAAACAAAAAAGGTTTAACAACGGCAAGAAGTACACTGACCATCCCTTCACAAACACTTGTACCGCGAGAATGGTTTTCCAAAAGCAATGCCTCAAGAAATGAACGATGCGCCAGCGCCGCCCTTGCCAAATCCAACCACTAAAAGCCGGATCATGAGTTTTCATCATGAAGATCATGTCCGAGAAAGCAAACACCGTCTTCAACAACAACAAAACAGTGCAAAAAAGAAAACCTCCATTGCCACATACATTTATTAAGGTCGGACCTAAGTTTTATTACACTCCGAAGCTTGAGATCCGGTACTCAAGGAAGAACCCGCAAATGAAGTCCCATGCATGTTTCGCCGTCGCCGTCAGCCACGCTGGGCTTTGCCTAGCGACGTCAAGGAAGATCAATGAGGAGCACGTGCCGAGAATGGGAATTCGCCCCCGCTCAAAAGTGGAGCTAAGTCTTTGGGATTCAAATCCTCCAAAAAATATATGAAATTCCTTTAAAACAAAGTAGCCTAATAATGTAGCACTCCATATAGGAACGCTATATCGTGACATGACTTGAGAGATCACAGTTGTGGGCAGACTATCTTGACACGTTCACATATAGGAATGGATACATGCCAAGTTCTTCCTACTACGGCAGCCAGGCACGGATCCGAGAGGAACAAGTTTGACAAAAATAAATAAATAAATAAACAAAATGACATATTGGCAGCAGTAAAGTCCTATGAGACCGACACGATGACTATGTCGAAGGAGGTGGTGGATCGGTCTGGAGATTATGCTGTCATCCATATTGAATAAAAACCTTCCTGACCATTCGCTCCAACCGTATACACACTGTCTTGATCAATGGTATCCTGACATGACTTGAGAGATCACACTTGTGGGCAGACAATCTTGACAAGCTTATCCAGGTTCTTCCTACTACCGCCGTCCGGCGCGAACGCGTTGGCAGCTATACCCCGCATCTCTTGCATCCTGATCCCCTGATCACCAGCGAGCAGCGACGACACCGCCGCCTTCACGGTCCCGCGCGTCATGGGCTTCTCAAAGACCATGCCGAAACACCAGACGTCTGCCACCAGCCGCGCGTTCATCCTCTGGTCACTGAAGAAGGGACGGCACGCCATGGGCACGCCACCGGACACGCCCTCCAGCACCGATGCCCACCCGGCGTGCGTGACAAAGGCGCCCACGGCACCACCTTGGCGTGCTCAAGGCCCAAGAACCCCGGCGGGAGCTGCGGCCAGCACTCCTCCGGCAGTGACCAGAGGAACGGCGCGCCGGACGCCTCCATCCCAGCCGCTAGCTCGCGCAGCTCCTCCTGCCCTCCTACCACGGCGGTGACGACCGTGCCGAAGCTGGCGTAGCCGCGTAGGCGACGGCGCGGGCGGGGTGGCGGTCGAGCCAGGCGAGGCATCCGTGGGGGTCGCCGGGTCGGTGCAGGTCTCAACGGCGTCGCCACTGCCGGGGACAGGGAGAAGGTGGAAGGGGCCGACGGGGAGGCACTCCGGGAGCTCCGCGGCGAGAGCGGCGGTGACGTCGTCGTCCGGGAGGAGACCCGGGAAGGTGTTCAAGGCGACGGCGGTGGCGGCGCGGGGAAGGCGGTCGGCTATGCGACGGAACAAGGCGACCATTGGTGGCAAGTCCATGTTGACGGAGACCAGGCCGTCGGGGAGGTCCTGGACGCGGTAGCTACCGAGGCCCGGGTGGGAGGTGAGCAGCTCGTCAGTCAATCAGCGAAGCTTCCTCCATGCATGCATTCATGATCGATCGCGTCGTGTCTTCGCCGTGGAGGTGCGCAAGGAGAGCGCTGGGACCGCCCGTCCAGACCGGAACCCATGGCGCCGCCGCCGCAGCGGCCGCCTCTGCGGCCATCCACGCGAACGCGTCCCCGACCACGCAGGTTACCCTGGTGCCGCCCGCGGAGGCGCGAGCCGTCTCCAGCGCCTCCCTGACGCTGCCGGCCTCAGCAGCCGCCAAGAAGAGGTTCAGACGCATCATAGGGTGCGGCGGCGTCACCTCCCCGGCGCCACCTGACAAACCGTCCGCGACCTCCACGAAGCGTAGGTTACCCTCGAGCGCGTTCTGCTCCTGCGCCTGTAGCTGCGCGAGGGAGCTGGCGGTGGAGAGGAAGGAGAAGGTCGCCGCCGCCGCCACCGCCGCTAGGGTGCGCGCTAGCCGGAACAGCTTCACCGCGTGGGAGGCGAAGGGAAAGGCGATCACCACAACGTGCGGCGCCGCCGTCATCGTCTACTGTTAGTGCAAGCTAGCTAGCTACTGCTGTACTGCTGGCTATGCCGAGGGAAGAGATGCGGGGTATAGCTGTACGCACACAAAGTCACAATCTCAAGGTGGAAGAAGATAATGAACACGCTTGTCTTTTCGAGTTAATTGCACGTTGGTACCACACTTGCGCACCTACTCACGAATCAGTACCACCACTCGTGCATGTCGCAGTTCAGTACCACTATTCGGCCTAACCGTTATAAAATGGACTGACAGCCGTATAAGTGTGTATTGACCATGTACCTGACAGACCGGGCCCACCTGTCAGGTGACACGATGGCCAATCGGCGCGTGCCGGATGCGCTGACTAGGACGAGGCTAGTGCGGTGGGTCTAAGCGGTCTCGGTTGGATCGGTTGTCGGTCGGTCCTCACTCTTGCTCGACCTCACTCTCGCTCTCCCTCCTCTCTCCGATTCGCCGCCGCCCGCCGCCGCCACCGCCACCTCAACCGGCTCGCCATCGCGCCATGGAGGACGAGAGCAGCCAGGACTCCAGCGTTCAATACATGAACCTCTCCGACGACGAAGCCATGCATTATCGGGTGAGTTGTAGAGCTAGGGTTAGGGTTAGGTTCTCTGATTTGGGGATTTGATTTGATTTGGGGTTTGTCTCTTCCTTTTGCTCCTGTAGATCCCTGCTAGCATTGAAGACCAAGACTACAGTGGCATTGAGACAGCACCCATCGTTCTTTGCCATCAGCATGGTGTGGCGGCTGAGAGGCGTGTAGCATTTGAAGCATTTAACACGGGCAGGAGGTTCTTAGTGTGTCCTAAGAGTGTAAGATATTGTACAAATCTCTGTGTTAATAGTATTGTTTAATCTAGCCATGTGCATAGAATTGTGCAGTGCATAGAATTCATGTTGTTTAATCTAGCCATGTGCGGATGCACGTTGTTTAATCAGTACTCTTGTTTAATTGGGTAGCTGTGATGGTCATTTTGTAGCCATTTAGTACTACTGATGCTAATCATTGGATTAGAAAATGTGTTGATGCTTTCCATGTATATTTAATTTGGCCAGTAATTTTATAATTGGTCAACAACTTAGTTTGCAGTGCAGATGATCATTGTTTAGTTCACAAGAGTACTCAATTTTCCAATTATTTGATTGTTTAATGTCAGAGAGATTCAATGTCAAAAGCTCAAAATTCAGTGAGTGTTTAGTGTCAGAGGTCCATTCTTTAATTGGCTAGATTATTAAAGTGGTTTCTCAAACATGCTTAAAGTTCATTATTTAATTCAGTGACAGATGCTTAAATTTGATTTGATTTATATTTCATTGTTTAAAGTTAGATGCTCAAAGTTCAGTTATTATTAAAGTCAGTTGCTCAAAGTTTATTGCTTAAATAATTTGCCTAGGAGATTGATTGTGCACATGCTATGTTTGTTTATATTGCAGGAAGATGACAACTCTGGTATTGTTCTCTGGGTTGACCCAGAGTTGCATCCTACTTTGCAGAATGCCTTGCTGAAGCTATGGGAAATGTATCATGACAGCAAGAGTGATAGGAGGAAGGATAACCTGGAGAGTTCACTCACTATTCACCATTTGACTGAAGAAAAAAATAATCTAGAGGCCAACTATGACAAATTGGTTGAAGATGTGCACCAACTGTTCAATGCTCAAGAGGATAGGATGGTATATTTCAGCTATTTGCAGGCTAAGATGCAGAATGTGCATGTTTCTGATTCAATTGTATCTGACATGAAGACAGAGATGGGGAAGAAAGATGCAGAGATCTTCAAGCTGCAGGAGAAGTATAAAGTACTGATGAACCTAACAAAATCTCAAGGCACTTGCATCCAGAACCTGAAGTTCAATCATCTAAAATAGAAGGAAGTGCTTAGTACATCCACCAGGAACCTGCAATTCCAGGTTGATGAACTCAAAAAATCTGAGGAAAAGCTCACCCAGGAGAACACCCAGCTGCTCCTTCACATGGGTGATCTCAAGAAGGGGCATGACAAGCTCACAGCAAGGAGGGATCAGCTGAAGATTCAGATTGCTGAACTGTTGAAGTCAGAGGAGAAGAACAAGTAGCAATTGAAGGGGATCCTGGACATCTTGTCAGAATGAAGGTGTAGATGAAGAGGAAGAGCAAGAGTAAGAATCCAGATCAACATGAAGAAGAAGAATGCTTGCTTTGCTGACCTTTTGTGAAGTATGGTGTTGTTGTGAACTAAGTTGTGTACTATGGATGTGTACTTGTGAACTAAGTTGGAACTATGTTGTTGCTTTAAGTTGTCACCTAAGTAGAACTCTAGTATGTTGTGTAAGAATCTATTAATTAGTTGCATCAAGCTATCCTTTATGATTTGAGTTGCTTGTCATAGTTGGTTGATATGTTACATGATTTAAGTTGTTGTCATAGTTGCTGTCATAGTGGTTACTCTACTCATTTAGGGTCCGTCGACGTCGAGAACCCCCTAAACCATAGTGGTTACTCATTTAGGGTCCGTCGACGTCGAGAACCCCCTAAACCATAGTGGTTAGTCATTTAGGGTCCGTCGACATCGAGAACCCGCTAAACCATAATGGTTACTCATTTAGGGTCCGTCGACGTCGAGAACCCCCTAAACCATAGTGGTTACTCATTTAGGGTCCGTCGACGTCGAGAACCCCCTAAACCATAGTGGTTACTCATTTAGGGTCCGTCGACGTCGAGAACCCCCTAAACCATAGTGGTTACTCATTTAGGCTCCGTCGATGCCGAGAACCCCCTAAACCATAGTGGTTACTCATTTAGGCTCCGTCGACGTCGAGAACCCCCTAAACCATAGTGGTTAGTCATTTAGGCTCCGTCGACGTCGAGAACCCCCTAAACCATAGTGGTTACTCATTTAGGCTCCGTCGACGTCGAGAACCCCCTAAACCATAGTGGTTACTCATTTAGGCTCCATCGACGTCGAGAACCCCTAGAACCTAACCTAACCTAGCCAATAACACTAATCATCACATCTCATCATCAAACATTAACATTGCCAACAAACCTAGTCATCAAATCTCATCATCAAACCTTAACATTGCCAACAAAACTAGTCATCAAATGTCATCATCAAACCTTAACATTGCCAACAAAACTAATTATCAAATCTCCTTATAAAACCTTAACATTGCCAATAGCACTAATCATGAAATCTCATCATCAAACATTGACAAGGCCAACAAAACTAATCATCAAATCTCATCATCAAACCATAACATTGCCATAAACACTAGCCAATAACATTATAAATTAACTCAGGTAAGATAGTTGATAGCAATTCAGTACACTCAAACATAATCATCCAACCAGTTTTACTTGTTGGTTCAGTACAGTCAAACCTAAGCATCCAACCATGGTTCAGGACACAAAACATTGATTAGTACATTGTTTTGAGAAACAACAACTCATGACACTCATTTGTTACCACTTGTAGAAAACCAGGTCATCCAACCAGTGTGACTTCTTGGTTCAGAAGATGTAGAAGGAGTTGCATATCTTGGGGCAGTGAATGGCCTTGCACCACTAGTTGTTGGTTGTGACGTTGCACCAGATCTTGCACCCGATCTTGCAGGTGGAGGCTGCTGCTGTCATCTTGCAGGTGTAGGTTGCTGTTGTGATCTTGCAGGTGTCTTGCAAAAAGAAGCGAGATTGGTATTAGTAGTCAACATAAAAATATTAACAAATGCACTAGTCAACTAATACAAAAGCAGTGAGATTGGTATTACCACATGCTTGTTTTTCCTCATAGCCAAATCTGGTTTCAATTGTTTCAGGTAGTTGGTGTGTCTATGGCCTTGGAGACCACAGTTAGAGCAGGTTATTGTGGCCATTCTACTGTCGTCCTTTGGCTTTGGCACTTCAAACTTGCCCTTGATCCTCTTCTCTTTATTTCTTCCTCTCCTAACATGAAATTCTGGTGGATCTATGTCTGTTGCAGGTGTCCTTATCCAGTCATGTTTACCAGGTACAGGAAAGATCATAGGTTCATATGCTGCCAGATAAAAAGGTTTTTTGAAGAATTTACAAAAAAAAGTCCTCTGGAAACCTTTTGGCCTAGTTAATTGCTGAAATTCCATGGTTGCATGGTATGCCACCCAGGTCCCATTTTTCTGCAACCACATGTATGATTATCCAAGTTCACAGGGTGTGTTTGCTGCCCACTGGTCACTTGCCATAAATTAACACCAGCTTGAATGGGTTTGCAGTATCTGGCCCTCTCCTTTTCTAGCTCTAGCTTCTCAGCATAATGTGGTGTGATCTCCCAAAAAGCTGCCTTTCCTCTCTCTCTCTCTCTCTATTCCTATGCCACCTCACCATTTGCTTGTCCTTAATACCATCAACCATAGTCCTAATAGGCTTTTTCCTAAAATCAAGGATATACTTGTTGAACACCTCAGATAGGTTGTTAACAACCAAATCTGTCTTGCAATTAGTGTCAAAACCATGCCTAGCCTATGTTTTCTTAGGAATTCCATTAAGCCAGATCCAAGCATCCTCACACTCATTTCTCAAATCATTCATAGCAATATTAAACTTATGTTCATTGTAAGCATAACAGGCATTATCCATGCATTTCTTTAAGATCTCCCCCCTGTCGGGGATATACCGTGCGGTATGACCCGGCTGGAATGTTAAACCGGCTGGGACTTGGTAAACCGGCGAATGGTAAACCGGCGGAGAGTTAAGACAGAGAGTCAAGACAGATGGCTAAGACAGACGGTAAACCGGCTAGTGTTAAACCGGCAGACAATGTTAAACCGACAGACAATGTTAAACCGCCAGACAATGTTAAACCGACAGAACAATGTTAAACCGGCAGAACAATGTTAAACCGGCAGACCAATGTTAAACCGGAAGACCAATGTTAAACCGGCAGATGTTAAAGAAGCCCAGGAAGGGAAGTCAAAATAGTTTAAGTTAAAGTCCGAGTTGGACTCCACATGTAACCCGCCCCTTCAACATATATAAGGAGGGGCAGGGCTCCTCAAAGGGGACAGGCAAGAAGAAACAATCTTAGGGCTAGACACAAAGAGGAGAGCCGGTTTACGGCGACTCCCTCGTGATGATAATGAGATCTAGCCTCAAACAGCATGTAGGGTTGTTACCGGATGATGTCTTCCGGGGCCCGAAGCTGTCTAAACCCTTGTCTTGTGTTGCGCTTCTCGATTCCGCTCAACCCCTCTCAAGCTACCACATAGATGCATTGGCCTCGCGACTAAGTCCTCAAACTAAGGACATCTGACGTGTCAAATCCACGACAGTTGATGCCCACCGTGGGGCCTGCGCCCGGTGTTGTTGAGTTTTTGAAGGGAAATCTTTAAGGAACGAGAAGCTCGCGATTGCCGGATGAATAAGAGTCGGCGCGAAGTTAAGGGATTGAGGAGATAGCAACCTGAGGAAGAGCCGGTACGGAACAATCACGCAAGATAACCCGGCATGGGACGAAACTTGGTCAGAGCCGGCAAATTCACCATGTTATGCTTCGAATCATGATTAACCTTGGGGCTCGATGTATGACGAGGTTCTGGTTCAAGAGAAACTAGAGTTGCATCGGATACACTGCCGCAAAGTTGCCAAGTTGATATGACCGACAGGCGATCCAGTCCAAAGCCGGATTGAATTTTTTTTGGAGCGGTGACGCGTGTCGCTGAGACCGACTGGATGTCCATTACGCACCGCTAAACGCCTGATACTACAGCACGTAACTTCGGTCCACAGCAGCCGTGTTACAGGAGCGCTTCAAGTCCCGATGGAGAAGTAGTACTACATTGCTTTCCAAGACGGTTTGATTGTTGCTAGCTCGTATGATCAAAACCGACGCTCAACGGAAGCCTCTATGACTGTTTCTACTACTAGTATCACGCGAGGAAAAAAAAATCAGTTTTTGGTTCAGTCTTCTCGTTGTTTTTCTTTTTTTTAGCATTAGTACAGACACAAGCGCTCATATACACGCGCATACCATCACCTCTATGAACGCACACACGCACACCCTATCCCTATGAGCACCTCCGAAAGACTGAGCCGGCATATCATCTTTAGATTTACGAAGTCACCGTAGACGCCTCGTCGTTGACGGGAACGTCTCCTCCCACTGAAAGCGCATTGCCGGAAATCCTGAAATAAATTCAAAAATAATGCACAGGTTGATTCGCAGTCTTCCGTTGTTATGTGCACACCTAGCCAACACAGCGGCATATATGGTCAAATTACAAAGAATCAGTCAAAGCTGCATCCGAGATGGATTGGCACAAGGATATGAGGACAAGACAAATTCCCACCGCCCCGCCGTCTAAAAAACGCTCTAGTCAAGGAGAGTATATTGCATCAATTCAATAAATGAGTACTACTTTCTCACCTGGAGATCAAGAAGCTACCATTGGTTTACGTCATCACATCAAGACAAACAACAGCTATTATATTTAATTGATGCCCAAGGCAAATATAGCCGCAGTACTTGCGTCAAACCGCCTCCATCTTGCACTGCATCGGGGCCTCCGTCTCCGCTGGCCTTGGTCCGTGCCGCCTCCAGGCGCCTCATCGGCCTCCGTAGGCGCGCCTCCGCTGCTGAGCCGCCCCAGCCCTGGGACGACTCTACTACCTCCGCTGCTGGCCTGTGTCGTGACCGCCTCAAAGTTTCATGCGCGTCATGCTGCTCTTGCTGCTCCTACCGTCTCAAGCTGTGTGTTGGGTCGCTGCGTGAAGCTGTTCCTCCTGGTTTAAGTTACCGACTTCGCAGTCGCTATTTCTTTACAGAGAGGCGTGATTCTGGACCATGGTTCAACCGAACCTACGGTCGACACCGTACGATTCAACATCCTACTACATGTGGATCCGCGTCATGCATTTTTTAACATGCAAACAGCTTCCATCATGCATTTTTTAATCAATCGTGCACGGATCCTTATGAAAAGTGTCCAGAGATCAATGGTGTCGAGCGTAGGTTCGGCTGAACCATGATTCCGTATAACATTTTCGTTCTTTGCGATGGTTCATCGTCAAGCCCTCTGTTATGAGCCGCCCTCACCTCATCGTGGACTCGCCTCCGCGGAGCCGCCGGCCATCTCTGCCTCGCGCCGTTCAAACCGCCATCTCGAATCGCTCAAGCTCGACCTCGTCGATGAGCTGCTGTCATCATGGCCTTGTTGAACCGCCACCTCTGACAACCGTAACCCCGCTTCAGGTCAGCGTCGTCAACCCGCCGCCTCGGGCTGCTCCGAGTTGAGCCGGATCTCTGTTGCAGCCCGCCTCATCCTCGACTTGCGTGGCCAGCCTGCCTCCCTGTTGAGCCGCCGCTGTGGCCACGATCGGCCTGCTTCCAAGTTCCTCTACAGCAGCAAACGAGGAAAGATACTCTTGGTCCTAGTCAGCCTAACCCTCTGAACACTCATGTTCTATCCAAGTGAAAGAGAGACGTACATATTTCTCCTTCAAAAATCAGAGTTTGCATCACAGAGACCCTCTGTTCAACCTTTACTGAGTATGGGCATGCCGATGCATTTTTCACCATCAAGCACAAACAGTCTCGTTACAGTTTGGTGGTCACACTCAGGGAGTTGTCCCAAAGCTCAATGCAGATGTCCATGATATAGCAAAATATATAGCAACAAATGCATCAGCAAATGAGGCATCAAGGACACAGTACTAAACGGTTATCTATGGATACATACGGATCATCTGTTGTATGGCATACGGATCATCTATCGTGCGAACAAATCAGGTGATATCCATCTAAGTTTATTATATTAGCACATATTGTTTTTAATCAAAGAACAATTACTTGGTCTATGATATTTTTTCGCAGGACCATTATTCCTTACAAAAAGGTATTGCAAAAGGGGCGTGACCAAATATTATTTTTGCACTAGCGCTCATCCTGCGCAGGTTGCCACCCCCACTACATCAACACACGCGATTGACTTATTGTCTGCCCCCGCGGCCGATTCTCCCGCCCGCGCCGGCTTACAATGCCGCGGTCGATTCATGTGTCTGTGCCGCCTCTGATGCTGCGGTCGTATTTTCCGTCCGTTCCTTGCGGTCTGGTCTACATCAACCCATCGGGCCGCACCTGTCCGCATGAACTGTCTATTGAGTATGAGCAAGTCACTGCTTGGGTAGCCCGGTTTTCTTCCAACAAATTGGAGGCAAATTATCATCAGCCGCCGTCTGCGCTGGACGGCTCAATGGACATGCGCACAAATCACTGCCACTATAGTTTGGTTAAACTTCAAATAGCCAGTTGGAAGGAACCATTGACCGAGTTGCTGACACGGCTCATACGGGATCATTTATAACCCGCCGCAGTCACCTCAACCTTCTGTGGATTCACGCCGTGCTATCAACACCAATGATATACAAGTTATGCCGGTTTATATCACGGTCAAATATGGAGAGTCTCAAGCCAGCCTCGAGTCACCTTTGAGACTCGGGGGCTACGATGATATGACTCAGCAAATCTTGCCAGTTTCAGCAAATTTAAGAACCCCAGGACGATGGAGGGAAAGATAACCCGGTCCCGGAGGCTACTGTTATATTGACGAAAATTTAAAGACCGTCAGAAAATTTCCGGCTTAGAAAGTATACGTCAGTTATAAAATCCCGGTTCAATGAAGAAGTTCCGGGTCATCAGAAAAGATTCCGGTTTAAAATCCGGCTCAAGGGAAGTCAGTTTCACTGAAGCTCTCAAATATCCGGTTTACAATCCGGTTCAAGGGAAATCTATTCTCCCACAAAGCTCTGAAGCTCTAAAATCCGGTTTAAAAATATCCGGTTCAAAAAGGAATTAACTTCTCGCAAGTTCGAGTTTAAAGGCTGTTAGAAAATTTCCGGCTGAAAATGAAGATTCCGGTTTAAAATCCGGTTCAAGGGAAAGTTGTCTCCCACAAAGCTTTGAAGCTCTCAATATCCGGTTCAAAATCCCGGTTCAAGAAGAATTTATCTCTTGTAAAAAGTTAAGGGTTGCCAAAGAGGACCTGTTGCCATGATGCACGGTTCAAACATGGGTATCCCGCCTTATTGGCTTATCATATTATTGGTTACATGGGGGGCTTCAGCTTACAAAGCGGAGTTTTGTCCATTAATCTGGCTATCACGCCACAACAAAGCTTGGGAGCTTCACACCCAAGGGGCCAAAGAGAGTCTTGTTGCTACGCACAACTCAAACATAGGCACCCATTGAGCACAACTCACAAAGTTACTTGGGGGCTATTTGTGTCAAATACCAAAGAGTTTGAAAGGACCCTTGTAACCGGGTATCGACCCACGGCTTGGAAGCCTGGTGTATTCACCTAAAACCCCGGGTTAACCTGCCTTCATCAAGTAAGCCACTCCTATCCAGGTAATTCTGGCATGACCCGCCGAACGTTTGACAGTTACTCTCACTGAGACCCTGAACTTGTCAAAGTTAAAACGACGATTGGTTAGTTGGAGGCCCATCTTAAAAGGCTTTGTCAAATGGTTTAACTCAGCGGCCTGGCAGCCCATGAAAAGCCTCGAATTTGGGCCTGGCAGCCTTTGAAAAGCCTCGACTACACGGTTTTATTTGCCTTTGTCAAGATTTTTCTCTTTTGATAAATTTTATGTTGAACCGGCGTCTCTCGACCCGGCATGACTATCAGTCATCAAATTAACCCGGTGTTCATTAACCCGGCTCGACTTTCAGCTACAAGTTGTCAGTACATAATCACTTATAATCCGGTGTTTATTGACCCGGCCTGGCTTTCGACTATAAGTCGCCAGTATATATTTGGATTACGCCATTGGAATCATGCGCTTATAAATCATTGGATATATTATTCAAATAGCCAACATGGCTGGATTTTTATTATGGTTATCAATAACCAGTATTATGATTAAGGTTTTCAAAGTCGCTTTAGCGCAATGGCTATCATATTGTCAATGGATATGATTTATTCTACAACTGAAGGAATAGTCCCGAGTCGCTGCAGGCTTACAACCCGACACTTGGGGGCTACATTATTTAAGTTGAGATTACATCAAATATGCAAGTCTCATGTCGCTGCAAGCATGCACCATGGCACTGGGGGGCTAATGCAAAGTCATTGTTTGCTCACCTTATTGAAGACCCAACTCATCACATTATAATGAGCCGGCCCTTGGGGGCTACCAATTGCTCCTGTCAACTATTCAAGGTACAAAGCTTTTTATCCATTATATTGAAGGTTCCACTGCTCAGTTGGTAAAGCACAAAGCTCTTAACCTTGTGGACGCGGATTCAAGCACCATGATGGGGGTTACATCATATGATGTCATTTTCATTGAAGTATATATCAAAGTCCCAGCTCAATATTATCTTACTGAGCTGGCCCTTGGGGGCTACACGTTGCTGTTCAAAGTTTACAAGATTATATTTACAAAGTCCTTGCTCATTATTGCATAATGACCCGGCACTTGGGGGCTACATATGTGGAATACTCAATTCTGACTAGTGATTGAGATGAACAACCTGGAGTTGTTCAAAATTGTGATATTTATATTGAAGCAAGTCTTAAGTTGTTGCTATGCTACCTTCTTAAGACTTGAGGGCTACAAGTGATAGTCATATAAGAGGTATATTTTCAAGCTGGATGTTAACTACAAGTATGATCCGGTGCTATCAATATTTATAAACCGGCAAGTTCTACATTCTTAAACCGGCTGAAGATCAGATGAGGATTTCAAGGACCATTATTTTTGTTAAGTCACTGGGAGCTGAGTCAAAGAAGTTATTCTTCACAATATTTCTCTGTGACAAACCAATGTCAGTAAGGTGATTATGAAGTTGGCCTGTTAAACCGGATTTTCTAGAAGAAGGAAGTGACAAGGACTTAAGGATGATCAGGATCAGTTTAACATGGATAAATCCAAATTAAACTGGGGGCTAATGTCGGGGATATACCCCGCGGTATGACCCGGATGGAATGTTAAACCGGCTGGGACTTGGTAAACCGGCGGAGAGTTAAGACAGAGAGTCAAGACAGATGGCTAAGACAGACGGTAAACCAGCTAGTGTTAAACCGGCAGACAATGTTAAATCGACAGACAATGTTAAACCGGCAAAACAATGTTAAACCGGCAGACAATGTTAAACCGGCAGAACAATGTTAAACCGGCAGACCAATGTTAAACCGGCAGATGTTAAAGAAGCCCAGGAAGGGAAGTCAAAATAGTTTAAGTTAAAGTCCGAGTTGGACTCCACATGTAACCCGCCCCTTCAACATATATAAGGAGGGGCAGGGCTCCTCAAAGGGGACAGGCAAGAAGAAACAATCTTAGGGCTAGACACAAAGAGGAGAGCCGGTTTACGGCGACTCCCTCGTGATGATAATGAGATCTAGCCTCAAACAACATGTAGGGTTGTTACCGGATGATGTCTCCCGGGGCCCGAAGCTGTCTAAACCCTTGTCTTGTGTTGCGCTTCTCGATTCCGCTCAACCCCTCTCAAGCTACCACATAGATGCATTGGCCTCGCGACTAAGTCCTCAAACTAAGGACATCTGACGTGTCAAATCCACGACACCCCCCTAAAACCAGCATTCTGGAAATTTGCATACAAGTGTCTAAGACAATATCTCTGGTGGCATTTTGGAAATACTCTATTCACTGCATTGAGTAGCCCCTGTTGAAATTACACAGGAGACTAAGCTACTGACTACAGATATAGTTGAAGATAGACAGCAAACTATGCTACTGAAATCACACAACAAACTATGTACTTACCTTCTGTCTATCTGACATGATAGTATAAGGACCAAATTGGCCAACTTCTCCTTCTAGACATATCTTCAGCTGGTGCAGAAACCAGCACCGATTTGTTGTATCCTCTGACCAACAATGGCAAATGCAATTGGAGAAATGTTGTTATTGCCATCTCTGCAAGTGGCAGCAAGGATCTGTGCACCTGTGGTCAGCTTAATAAAGCATCCATCAACACCTGTTTTGCAAAAAGAAAGAACCAATTAAGTCAGTACATAGCAAATGAAACTAAAGCAAAAATGTTATAGTAAATAAAGCAAAGAAACAACTAACTAACCAATGAAAGGTCTGCATCCATTGAGAAATCCCTCCCTTGCTCCATTTAAGCAGAAAAACATTGCATGAAACCTTGGCCTTGGATGTGGTATTTTTTGTTGCTTTAGGAACTAGAGTTGTAACTACAACCCTACTTCCAGGGTTTGTCTGCATGATGGTTGCTGCATAGTCCCTTAGCCTGGGATACTACTTCTTGTGCTCTCCTAAGACAACTTCCACAACAAGGTTTTTGGCCCTATAGGCCATGTGCTTAGGAACCTCAACACCATACTTCTCATTGCAGGCATCAATCAGAGTTTGTATGCTAGTGGTTGCAACAGACCTGAACAATGACTCATATGTCTTTGCAAGCCACTTTGCACTAACCCTTGATGACTCTGTAGTGGTAGGGCAAGTGTGCTCCAGGTTCATTTTTTTATAGCAAAAGTCTTTTCACCTTTGATCACAGCAGCAATAAGGTAGAACTGGCAGTGCTTATTTTTGCAACATGCAATGATCCTTTGGTCAGAGTTTTTATGATATCTGTAATCTCTGACTGTGAAATGTGCAAGCTCAATAGAGCATCTCTGAATTGCTGCTGATTTGTGAAGCACATGTACTTACATAATTGCTGGTGTGGGTGCTCCATTTTTACATTGAACCATATCCTAGGTTTTCTTTTATGTGCCCTACACTTCTTTCTTTTCTTTAGGATAAATTGCAGTGGCTCATGCCCATCATCTTCACTATCCAGCAGCCAACCTGTTTCTTCTTCATCTGATGAAGGAGTGAAATCTGGCTTCACCTCCTTTAAAACACTAGAATGTGTTCTAGTGGTGGGGCACCTCCTAATTGGCAGCTTCTGCCTCTTTTTTGGAGGTTCTACCTGCAACTGTTGAGCTACCTCCACATTCACACTCTCCTCCCTCTCTTCATCTCCCCTTTCTTCCTCCTCCCTCTCATCCATCTCAAACAGATCCACAACTTCTGTGTCACCCTCATAATGCAGTTGTTCCTCCTCTTCTGACTCATCATCTGAATATTCATCTTCATCGTCTACTAGTTGTTCCTCATCTGCTTGTATCTTTCCATCTAGTATCTCTGTGTCTTGAGAAATCCTGTACCTCTCCATGTAGTTGTCACTGTCATATGCCCCTTTTGAATTATCACTACTGTAATAACCCTCCTCCAAGAAAACTTAATCCTTTATCACAGATTTCAGCTTTTGTTTACCTAGGTTTTTGCTCTCTTGTGTGCAAAAACCACTAGCTTCAACATTTGTACTGCACTGACTATGAAAAACAACCCCTTCCTCATCAACAACAAGCACATCTGGCTCAACTGGTGGTGCATAAACAATGGTTTGTAGTTCAGCATTTCTCTGACTTGCAGCACTGTCAGTGGCTGTTGCTCTAACTAATAGATTCGGAACTAAAGTATGCTCATGCTGCTTCTGAACTCGCTACAATTTAATGTTTGTGTCAATCAAGTCCAGGCCATGCTCTCTCTGCTCTCCTATGCATGTGTTCTCCATGTGATACAATTCATCAGAGAATGTAAATCCTTGTGTATGCAATAGTGCATATAGATTCAGAAAAGTGACATCAGAACTGCATATCTTCCTATCCAAATTATGTAGGGCATCAAAGTGAATCCTAACATCTGAGATAGCATCATCCACACTACAAGGTCAGCAAATTTGGACATTTTTAGTAACACTAACCCTAGCCCCCAAATTGGAAGAAAGAACAGAGGAGAGGGAGGACTTACAACACTCCACCACATCCATGGGTCCAGTGATGGCTCGTGAAAGGGTTGGCGACCCATATCTCTGCCATCCGCAGGCGCTGTTCCATGGTCAGCGGGGCCACCTCCATTTCTTCCTCGCCGCTCGAGTAGTACGACGAACTGTCACCGTCGGCCTCGGCCAATCCTGGGTGCGCATCGGCCCCGAGGCCAGGAAGATCTCCGTACCCACACACCACCACCACCGTTGCTCGAGCCGCCGCCTTCACCGCCACCGCCCGGATTTGCCGTCGCCATTGCTAGAGAGGAGCGCAGGGAGGAGAGGGTGAGGGGAATGAGAGTTAGGGTTCAGACCGGCGGCTCGGTTCGACCTAGCCCGTTAGGTCGGACTCGTCCGAGTCAGCGCATCGGGCACGCGCCGATTCGGCCAGCGTGTCACCTGACATGTGGGCCCGACCTGTCGGATACGCGGTCAATACGTGTTTATACGCTCGTTAGCCCGTTATGCACCACTTAGGCCCTGAGTTGGTACTGAATTGCAAAACTTTTGACTAGTGGTACTGATTCGTGAATAGGTGCGCAAGTGTGGTACCAACATGCAATTAACTCTGTCTTTTCTCTTGTTCCTTCTCCTCTTCACACGATGCGATTGCATGACTTAAATAGCCGGGACACACACCTGCTAATACACAACCACTACCTGCATGCACACGCGCTGGCCAAGCCACACAACGGCTTATCTTTTTTCTCTCCACTAAGAGCATGTAGTGCCGGACTTGGCAAATCCGGCCTTCTATACGCGTGTCTGTGAATACCATCCAACATCCCGTCATTTGACCCGTCGCACATTCATACACCTAAGATGTAGATTCCCAGTCGTGCAATTCATACACGGCAATCATACGACACAAGTTCATCACAATTCGACAGCTCGAAACAAATACAACAAAACAAAACATATATACATATCTATACCAATATAAAAAGACGCAAAGGGGCAGATCCAATTAATCTCAGCCATCAAATCATGTCAATCCAATGACCTAGACTGCTTCAATGTAAAGCGTTCAACACGTTTAGCGTGCAGTTAATTTAATGCCAAATATAATGCTAATCATATAATTAATAACATGCAAATAGTATTATACTTAATATCCGTATGCACTTATTATACTTCCAAATTTAACGTGCAAATGCACGTACACATTGACTAGTTATTGTTTAATATTCCAGACATGCCAATCCCCGCAAAAAGAAAAAAAAATCCGAACATGCCAAAATGAAATCAAAGTCCAAGCGTGTCGGATCACTCACCGGACGCCATCCATAACGCCTGCTCCGCAACCATCCTAGCCTCATGCTTCGCTTACCCCGCCTGCATCCTTGCCTCTTGTTCCGCTGCTGCCATAGCTGCCCTCGCCGCCTCGTACTCCCTACGTCCGTTGATCCCCTTCTTCATCCTCACAGGCCACTTCTTTGTAGGCTCATCCAAGATGCTTTCATGCGTCAACATTATCTTGGCATCCTTCACGGCTCGTGCGATTTGCAACATCTCCTTCCCATGCTTAATCTCTCCAAATGTCTTAGCCTTCTCGAGCTCCTATTTGATTATCGCCTCTTTCTTCTCCAACTCGATCTTCCCCCTCTTAATTTGCAGCTTCTTGTTCACCCTCTCCTGATCCCAATCCATCTCTCATTTATGCGCATCCAACATGATCTTATACCTCTCCTCTTTCTTGTTCTCCCTAATAGAAAAAATGCATGCCCATGTGGAGGACATTTTTGTAGACACGACGTCATGGGAGGCCCTCACTTTCTCCCACTTGTTTCCCATCACTTGCCGGTTATCCTTTGACATGGTGGCTCTTCCATTCTCCCCTACAACGTCATCCTTTTTTTCGTCTAACCCAATTGATTGGTGGGATCTTGATCCATCATTCCTCTTCTTACCGGCCTTGAGATCGTCCACAAGTTATATACACTTTATCTTGCCATTCAATATCACCCAACAATGGCTAAAACCTAAATGACTTCTTCTCCGTTTCATGATACATAGTGGCCGGCGCCACCGTCTAGCAAACAAAATATGTATGACAATGAGAATGCGGCAAAAGTTTCCACTCCCATCCCACTTTGAGGGCGGCCAAGCACTTGTGAATAGTAGCCGACGTGCTTGTTCACTCCCCTTGAATGGTCCTCCATCGATGTTGGAGAGATGCCACATTGCGGTTGGTGACAATAGGATGCTACTCCACATATTGCTTTTGTTTATGATACTCCTTCCAAATCTTCTTCAAATACTTATTCCCTTTTTGCTCCGTGCTGCATATGTGATCCATTGTTGTGGCGATGCCCTGCACCCCCACTCCTAAGATAGATAATGAGGTTGTTGCTTCCCCTAAGGTAGATAGTGCGGCTGCTTCTTCTCCGGCGAGGTCCGACCTCCCCATCTCGTGCGCTCAGGAAGAAGGAAAAAATGACTAACGCAACAAAGAATCTCACTTACCTGAAAAATAGTAAAACTTGTACTATTTGCATCAGTGGCGAATCTACTCGGCAGTCTTTAGCAGGCTTGAGCCTACCCTCCAGCGATGCAATTTTCTTTAGTACTAGTTTCAAAGCCCAGCCGAGTAGTCATTACCTCTTTCAGCCCATTAATTCCAAGACCAGATAACCTAAGCACGACGGAACGAGCTTCTCATTCCATCAGCTCGCGCAGTCGCGCCCGAGACCAGACATCACACGCCCGCACATTGTCGCACGAGCAGCTCCCTTGTGCTGTTGTGCCCTAGCTGCCGCTGGCTGCCGAATCTCTCTTTCGCGCCGCCACCAATGACCGGCCTCCCCAAAGCGGTGCTCGGCTCTCCCCTAATCTAGTGTTCGTCCCTTCCCCAACATGGCTCTTCACTGTATCTCTATCTAATCTGTCACTTCCCTAGCGCGACTGTGGATTGGGGGGGCACTTAGCCGATTGCTTTGTCTCTTACTCGCCGTCGGCGACATACATCTGCTCAATGGGTCTAGGTTCTAGGCTCCTGCGCCATCCGGCTTCTGTTGTCGCTGCTCTGCTCGACTGCTCCTGAAAGTTGTATTCTATAGTTTTGTAGTATGTACTATGTAGCTACAAGCTAGTTGGCTGCCTATTTATACGGCCTGCTATTTATTTGGCTACTAGGTGTTAACAGTGGTTGGTTCAAATACTAGAGAAGAGAACTGTCGGTGTCAAAACCGGCGGATCTCGGGTAGGGGGTCTCGAACTGTGCGTCAGGGTCGGATGGTAACAGGAGACAAGGGACACTTTATTTTACCCAGGTTCGGGCCCTCTCGATGGAGGTAAAACCCTACTCCTGCTAGATTAATATTGATGATATGGGTAGTACAAGAGTAGATCTACCACGAGATCAAGGAGGCTAAACCCTAGAAGCTAGCCTATGGGTATGATGATGGTTGTTGTGGTTGTCCTACGGACTACAACCCTCCGGTTTATATAGACACCGGATAGGGTTAGGGTTACACAGAGTCGGTTACATTGGTAGGAGATCTTGAATATCCGCACGCCTAGCTTGCCTTCCACGCCAAGGAAAGAACCTTCCGGACACGGAACGAAGTCTTCAATCTTGTATCTTCATAGTCCTGGAGTCCGGCTGAAGGTATAGTCCGGCTATCCGAACACCCCCTAATCCAGGACTCCCTCAGTAGCCCCTGAACCAGGCTTCAATGACGACGAGTCCGGCGCGCAAATTGTATTCGGCATTGCAAGGCGGGTTCCTCCTCCAAGTTCTTCAAGAAGATAATAAACACCCAAAATAGTGTCCGGCTCTGCAAAACAAGTTTCCACGTATTGCCATATAGAGAATAATGCAAACACAAATCAAATTTGCTGACGTATTCCACGGTGCATCATAACACCGTGGCCAAGCCTTCTGTATGGATTTTTTTTCGCTGCTCCACCTCGGCACGTTCAACGAGGCAGTTTGAGATCGTCTGCCCCCTTTAACGGGATTCTCATTAATACGGACGTGGGTGACCCAACCGCGCCATTTACTACGGCGCTTGAGCGGCAAGCGAGTTTTATTAGGTAGGTGGGGACGCATAACGGCATCAGCCTATATAAGGGGATAAAGATCCACCTCTTTCACCTACGCCTTCTTCCTCCTTTGCCCATCCATCTCTTGCGCACCCAAGCTCCAATGCCCAAGTCCGCTCTTTCTCCCTCAACCTACTCCAGCGATGTCCGGAGCGGGAGGCAAGTGGATGGCTTCCTCCGTCACGGAGGGTCAAATCAAAAAGCTTAGGAAAGCCGGATATCTGTCCAAGGACATCCCGCACCGGCTTCCTGAGGCAGGGCAGCTTCTTCCCACCCCAAGGCCCAATGAGAGGGTAGTTTTTCTTCCCCATTTCCTCCGCGGACTGGGTTTTCCACTCCACCCCTTTGTCCGGGGGCTCATGTTCTACTACGGCCTGGATTTCCACGATCTGGCCCCGAACTTTATCCTCAACATCTCGGTGTTTATATTCGTGTGCGAGGCCTTCCTCCGCATCCGCCCCCACTTCGGCCTCTGGCTCAAGACCTTCAACGTCAAGCCTAAGGTGGTGTCCGGCACCCAGGCGGAGTGCGGAGGTGCTATGGCCGGCAGGATGGCCAACGCCCTCTGGTTCGACGGCTCCTTTGTGGAATCCTTAAAGGGGTGGCAGGCAGGGTGGTTTTACATCACCGAGCCACGCGACTCGAAATGGGTCGCGGCCCCTGAGTTCCGATCCGGACCCCCCACGCGCCTCACGTCCTGGAAAGAGACGGGCTTATCGTGGGGTAACAAAGAAGAAGTGACCGGACTGCAAACCTGCATCCAGTCCCTGATGAACAAGCCAATCCGGCATGTTAATATCATCCAGGTTATGCTCGTCCGCCGGATCCTCCCGTGCCAACAACGGGATTTCACTTTGTGGGAATTCGACCCGGCGCAGCACCAAACCCTCAATAGGCTCTTCGACACGACGTACGAAGACGTCTGGAAGGTGCTGATCAAAGGCATCGAGTGCCCCACATCCGCCTCCGAAGATCACGGATACAGCTCGCAGCGCGACGCTGGCGAGGTAAGCCATCTATACCTTTTACAGGTTCGTTAAGCTTTCATTCATAGATTAGCTCTATGCGGGATCTAAGAACTCCCTTTGTCTTTGACAGAAGTGGCTGCAGATAGCCGGACCAATCAACTGTCCGGCTCCTCTGCCCGAAGACCAAGCCCCAGCTCTCCTAGAGAAGCTGCTGGCTCCGGCGCCTTATGTGGTGCCGAAAAAGAAGGTCAAGAAGAAGAAGACCACCGGGACTCGAAAGAGTGCCCGCAATATGGTGGTGTCGAGCTCGTCATCTGGCGAGTCTGCGACGCCCTCCTCTCGTGAGAACGAGGAGGAACAAGAAAGCTCTCCCCCCCCCAAGTGGGGGGAGAGAAGAAGAAGAAGGCCGCCCCAACGGGGGAGGCCGAGGGGTCGAGGAAAAGGAAGACCCCTCCACCGGACTACTCCAACGACGCCGAACAGGGCGGAAATGAGTGGCCGGACAGGACCAAGCGTCCGGCGATATCGTAAGTGTTTACATACCAGAGTGACTCCTAGTATTTCCTGATGCGCGGCTTTCCCTAACATCGAACGTTACTTGTGCAGCCCGTCCCGAGCCGCACTCAACGATTCGTCGAGCGGCTCCCTGGATTCATCGGACATGGACTCTGTCCCGCCCGCGATCTCCCCCAGCAGGCCGGGCGATGCCGAAGCGGCGTCCCGCCGAACAGGGCAGGAGGAGGTGGTCCTAGAGGAGCCGCAAGGCAATCAACAGGACCCCAGGAGTAAAGGGGATGAAACCCCCCAGGGCTCTAAGTCCGGCTTTGTGCCGGACACCGCGCCGGACTCAACCGTCCTGGCTCGCGGTGGGCGAACTCCTTCCAAGAGGAGTAAGCTGTCTGAGCCGGCGACCTCTGTCCAGCCAGAGGCGCCGAATAATCTGTTGGACGCGCTTGATGGCGCCACCATCGACGAGGAGCACCGTACTGTTATGAGTACGGTGGTCCAAAGGGTTCAGTCCGCCAAGAGCGAACTGAATGAAGCTTGCGCTAGCCTTCTAACAGGCTTCCAGGTAAGCAAAAAATATGCTGAATTCATTACCGCATAGACAGTAGCCCTTGATGCTCTGTTTGGTGTTCGGAAAGAAAAGCCGAACAGAGGATCTAATAATTTTCGCAGAAGTCTAACAATAAAAAGTCGAATATGCGTATGCAGGCTTCCCTGCTGTCCACCGCCGCACTGACTGCGCAGGTGGAAGTCCTTAAAAAGGACCTCGGGCGGTCCGAGCAAGAGCTCGGCCTTGCCAAACGGCAGCTCGAGGAGAAAGGAAGGTAAGAAATACCCTCAATAGTAAAAGGTGCCTATAGAGAGGCTTGATTGCAAAAGAAATAACAGGATTGTACTGCTTATTGTAGGGGCCACAACTGAGGTGGCAACCCTGAAGCAGGCGCTGCTGAGGCCGAAAGAAAACGGCCGAGGAGCGCGCCGAGCGAGAAAAGCTTGGGGTCCAATGCGGCGAGGTGCAGCAAGAGCTGCAAGCTCTCATGAAAAAACATGAGGGTTTGGAGCTTGAGGCGAAAGCGCAAGCGTCCGAACTCGCATCTGCCCTTGAGACCACCAAGAGTGCCAAGGCCGAAGCCCAAAAGGCCCTCCAAGAGTTGGAGGATGTGAAAAAGATAGCAGCGGGTAAGGCATTCTCAATGCAAAGTAGAATATAAAAGTAAAATACCTATTGCTTACCCGAATCCGGAGTTCTCCAGGGGCGTTCTTCGATCTTCCCCGCAGCGCATCCGACGCCGCCGCGTTCTACCGGGCTGAAGAGGACAGCTCGACGGAGAGTGTGTTCTGGTCTCAGTACTCTGAGGCCGGACACCCTGTGCCCTTGAGCGATCAGCTGAAGCAGCTGGTCGAGCTCCACAAGGCGGCCGAACAGGCCATGAAGGGCTTACTAGTTCGGCTGTGGCCTGGAGAGGCCCTGCCTGGGAGCTACTTCGGGCTGGTGCGGCGGCTGGTGGAGGCCTGTCCACGGCTGGAGGTCATCAAGCGCTCCGTCTGCATTGAAGGTGCCCGGAGGGCCCTTGCCCGTGTAAGGGTACACTGGGGCAAGCTTGACGGAGAAAAGCTAGTGCGGGACGGGCCGCCAGCGGGGAAGGAGCACCGCAAGCCTGAGAACTACTACAAGGAAGTTCTTGCCGGAGCTCGCCTTGTCGCGGATGAATGTACCAAAGATGTAATATTTCAATGAACTCGCTCGTTTGTATCCTGTGCGCTGAAAACTTGTTCATATGCGCTAAGCAATGCTTTCTGAATTTAAAATATTATTTTCTGTGCGGCCGTTTATCAATAACTGAGAGATGGCGAGTCGTCGGCTTCTGCCCCCATGCCACTAGTGCTGGGGTGTTCGGGATAAACCCGAGGGCTCTTGTTCCCATAGTTGGGTCCTTCGAGGGAGGCGCTCAGCACAGCGAACCAGGCAATCGGACTATAATGCTTGAACACTCTCACTTAGCCATAGAACGTTATAATTTTAAATTTCGGCGAAGCCCCTAGTTCGGAAGGCCGAATTCGGGGCGCTATCCACGCCTTTGGCCGGACTTAACCAGCTCCCCGCTCAAAGCGGCATAAGCCTTTAAGGACTCGAAAAACCTCTCGAACAGCGACCGGTCTCACGCCTTATCATGACAGTCTGTTTTAGCTTTCTCCACTGAGATGCTCACCCACCTGATCTGGGGCACAATCGCAGTGGTTCTCCTAGTGCTACCTTAGTCGATAGAGCGGAACGTAAGGCACCAAAACATAGGAGCCGGGCAAACCCAACATATGACCAAAATCATGACTCGGAGCCGATGCATATAGTGCTATAAGTTCGGGGTGCCGCACTTGTGAAAGTGTGCGGACTTCTCACACCAGATAAAAGGGTAATAAAGCCCCTGGCGTGGTTTGCCGTACCATGGTGTACGGGTGCGATCATGTTATTGAATAAACATATATATATATTAAAAGATGATAATGCAAAAAATAGACAAAAATCTATGCATTGTTTATAAGGAGGTTGTTTATTCAAGCCGAACGATACAAGTAATGCGATGAGCAAAAAATATTATAGACTATTTAACATGTCCTGACCAGGCGCGGGCCGCGGAATTTAGAAACAGATATATCGCTCGAGATAGAGACCACCTGAGAGTTCCATAATGCGGCGTTGTTTTGTCTGCTTTCCTGGGTCTTGTATCGTCTGTCCGGCAGCAAGGCCGAACATGTCATCCAGAATATGGAGTCCTGAAAGAAAAGAAGAATCCGGCAGCCCCTATTACGTTTGACGCCGCATTGTTGGCATGCCGTTTAATGTGCCCCTTCCCCTATGCCCATGGAATTTTAAGGGCGTAATTGTGTACTCGAGATACTAGCTCCACTATGTAGCGATGGCTGGGGTTGGGGCCGTATTGCTACGCTTGCTCCGGACACGCCCGTCGGTCTTGCTGCAGGTTACTCCGGGCGCGCTTTGTGTTGTCCGGTTTTTTAGCGGCCGGACTCGAGAGCTGCCTTAAGAGGCTGCTTTGTACTTCCGTTGCGAGGGCCGCCGTGTTCTCCTCCGTACGGATGGAGCGTTCGGTGTTTCCGCTGACCGTGATTACACCTCGAGGGCCTGGCATCTTGAGCTTGAGATATGCGTAGTGTGGCACCGCATTGAATTTAGCGAATGCGGTTCGTCCAAGAAGAGCATGATAGCCGCTGCGGAACGGAACTATGTCGAAGATTAACTCTTCGCTTCGGAAGTTATCCGGAGATCCGAAGACCACATCAAGTGTTATGGAGCCTATGCAGTTGGCCTCTACACCTGGGATGACGCCTTTAAAGGTCGTCCTTGTGGGCTTGATCCTTGATGGATCTATGCCCATTTTCCGCACTGTATCCTGGTAAAGCAGGTTCAGGCTACTGCCGCCGTCCATGAGGACTCTTGTAAGGTGAAATCCGTCAATGATTGGGTCAAGAACCAATGCGGCGAAGCCGCCGTGATGGATGCTGGTGGGGTGGTCCCTTCGATCGAACGTGATTGGGCAAGAGGACCATGGGTTGAACTTTGGGGCGACTGGCTCCATCGCGTATACGTCCCGTAGCGCACGCTTCCTCTCCCGCTTGGGAATGTGAGTGGCGTATATCATGTTCACCATCCGCACTTGTGGGGGAAACCCCTTCTGTCCTTTGTTGTTCGGCGGCCTGGGCTCCTCCTCGTCATCGCTGTTCAGCCCCTTGTCTTTGTGTTCGGCTCTCAACTTGCCTGCCTTCTTGAACACCCAACAATCCCTGTTGGTGTGATTGGCTGGCCTTTCGGGGGTGCCGTGAATCTGGCACGAGCGGTCGAGTATGCGGTCCAAACTGGACGGGCCCTGGGTATTCTTTTTAAATGGCTTTTTCTGCTGACCGGATTTATGGCCTCTGAATCCGGCATTTACTGCCGTATCTTCATTGCTGTCGCTGCTGACGCGGCGTTTCTGTTTAGTCCGTCGTGACTTGCCACCTTTGTCCTTGGTATCCGAGTTACCTTGCTTCTTCGATAAGTTGTTGCTGCAAGCTAGCCAGCTATCTTCGCCTACGCAAAAGTGGGTCATGAGTGTCGTGAGGGCTGCCATTGATTTTGGCTTCTCCTGTCCCAGGTGCCGGGCCAGCCATTCATCGCGGATGTTATGTTTGAAGGCCGCTAGGGCCTCTGCGTCCGGACAGTCGACTATCTGATTTTTCTTTGTTAGGAACCGTGTCCAGAACTGTCTGGTCGATTCTTCTGGCTGCTGAATTATGTGGCTTAGGTCGTCGGCGTCTGGTGGCCGCACATAGGTCCCTTGAAAGTTATCGAGGAATGCGGCCTCCAGGTCCTCCCAAGAGCCGATCGAGTCCGCTGGGAGGTTGTTAAGCCAGTGCCGGGCTGGTCCCTTAAGCTTGAGGGGTAAATATTTGATGGCATGCAAATCATCGCCACGTGCCATGTGGATGTGGAGGAGATAGTCCTCAATCCATACTGCCGGATCTGTCGTACCATCGTACGACTCGATATTGACGGGTTTGAAGCCCTCTGGGATTCTATGATCCATTACTTCGTCTGTGAAGCATAGTGGGTGTGCGGCGCCACTATACTGGGCTATGTCACGACGCAGTTCGGAGGAGCTGTGCCTGTTGTGTTCGGCCCGGCCAGATTTATTATGTCCGGGGTGAAGATTATCACGTGCCGTCGGGCGTCCGCGCGATCCATAGATCGATCTTGTTTGCCTTGCTTTGTCATCCAGGACGTCTCACAGGTCTGGCTCGTGTTCCCGTGCCTTGGTGAAGCGGCTGCGGGGCATGGTTTGTTTGAATGTTCGACAGGCTTCTCTGTCGCGGCCGCGAGGTGGCCGATCTGCCATGTCTTGTGCTTCCTCCTCTAATTGGGGTAGCGGCCTGCGCTTAGGATAATTTTTGGAGGGGCGTCCGAGTTCGTACTCTTCGGCCGCAAGGACTTCAGTCCATCTATCGGCTAGCAAATCTTGGTCAGCTCTAAGCTGTTGCTGCTTTTTCTTTAGGCTGTTCGCCGTGGCTAAAAGCCTGCGTTGAAAGCGCTCTTGTTCGGCAGGGTCTGATGGTACGATGAATTCATCGTCGCCGAGGCTTGCCTCGTCTTCGGAGGGAGGCATGTAGTTATCATCCTCGACCTCTTGCTCTGCTGCTCTCTCGTGAGGGCGGCCTTCTCCATATTCCTGTGCCGAATCTTGCTGGTTTTGGTGTTCTCCGGCGCTGTCCGGGGTAGTATTGTCTCCCGTGCCGGAATCACCGTTTCTGCTGTGGCGGGATTTAGAGCGGCGCCGCTGACGCCGGGGTTTTGGAGGCTTTTTCGAAGTGCCATCCTCCGCAGTTCCATCGCCATCTCCCTCTTTTGGAGTATCCACCATGTATATGTCATATGACGAGGTGGCCGTCCAGCGCCCTACAGGTGCTGGTTCTTGGTCGTCTCCTCCTTCGTCGTCCATACCATCGAAGTCTTCGGAGCCGAAGTCGAGCATGTCGGATGTATCGTCGATAGTGGCTATTAAATGGGTGGTGGGTGGGCCTTGAATTTCTTCGTCGTCCGAATCCCAACCTCGCAGGACGTAGTTCGGCCTGGGCTCTCCTGACAAAGAGAGAGACTTGAGAGAATTCAGAATATCACCGAAAGGTGAATACTGAAAGATGTCTGCGGCGGTGAACTCCATTACAGGCGCCCAATCTGATTTGATTGGCAGGGGCGCGTGGGGCTCGGAGTTCGGAGAGGAATCCGGCTCCTTGGAGTCATGGGCCACGCGGAGTGCGGGGCTTGCGTTCGGCTCAATGGCTTTTGAGATCACAGCCCCCGAGGTGACGTCCAACCGTCCATCCTCAAAGGACGCAGCGGGCTCCGAATCGAGGATCGGGGCCGGAGCGTATGCGGCCTCCAGGACACTGTTCGGAGGCAGAGCTATATCATGCCCCTCGGGATAGTGCGGCACGCTTGGCTGTGGCTCAAATCCGTCGAAGATCAAGTCTCCGCGGATATCCGCCGTGTAGTTTAAGCTTCCAAACCTGACTTGATGGCCAGGGGCGTAGCTTTCGATCTGCTCCAGATGGCCAAGCGAGTTGGCCCGCAGAGCGAAGCCGCCGAAGACGAAGATCTGTCCGGGGAGAAAAGTCTCACCCTGGATCTCATCGTTGCTGATGATCAAAGGAGCCATCGGGCCTAAAGGCGACGACACAGAGGAACTCTCAATGAAAGCACCAATGTCGGTGTCAAAACCGGCGGATCTCGGGTAGGGGGTCCCGAACTGTGCGTCAAGGTCGGATGGTAACAGGAGACAAGGGACACTTTATTTTACCCAGGTTCGGGCCCTCTCGATGGAGGTAAAACCCTACTCCTGCTAGATTAATATTGATGATATGGGTAGTACAAGAGTAGATCTACCACGAGATCAAGGAGGCTAAACCCTAGAAGCTAGCCTATGGGTATGATGATGGTTGTTGTGGTTGTCCTACGGACTACAACCCTCCGGTTTATATAGACACCGGATAGGGTTAGGGTTACACAGACTCGGTTACATTGGTAGGAGATCTTGAATATCCGCACGCCTAGCTTGCCTTCCACGCCAAGGAAAGAACCTTCCGGACACGGGACGAAGTCTTCAATCTTGTATCTTCATAGTCCTGGAGTCCGGCTGAAGGTATAGTCCGGCTATCCGAACACCCCCTAATCCAGGACTCCCTCAAGAACCAATATAGCTAGTTTTTTAATAATATTAATATAGTACTAGTCCCCATTCTTGTTTGTAGAAATGAAGACAAAGAGACATTTTGTTTCCAAACCCAACTCCTCCAATTGATGTTGTTCAACTAGCCCAAATTGAGAACATAATGCATCCTACAATAAATGAGCACACTAATCCCTCAACCAATGTTGATGAGAGGACTAATCCGCCTACAAATGAGAGTACCAGTCCCCCAACTAACAAGAGCACAAACCAACCACCAAGGCATCATATACGAGAATTCCATCCAGGTCAGAATTTTGGTGATCTGGCTGATCAAATACAAATAGAAAATTATGCCCTTGAAATTGAAGTGAAGTGAGAAGAGCTTATTTGTTGAAACGAAGAAACTAAGCTACTGGGCATACATTTGAATTGGGATTGGACGGTAAGATCTAGAGATCCTTTCAGCCACAATGACTAGATAGATTTGATTGGCTGGAATATAATGTGAAAAGGAGGCTGCCTTTTTGTTTCCCTTGTTTTCTTTTTAGGAATCCATCACAAGCGGCTAGATTTGGCAATGATGTATTTACAATAGATGGTTACAAGCGTTGGAAAACAACTTTGGGAAATTTTAAGAAACATGTTGGTGCTCCATCCAGTTATCACAAAACTGCAATTGGCTTGTGTGATTTCAACAATCAAAGGGCAAATGTGGCTACCAAACTCCGAGTCTACAATAAAGAGGCTAAAATAAAATATAAAATTCATTTGACTACATTATTGGATTGTGCAAGGTATCTCATAGCTCACGGTGAAGCTTTTCATGGACATAATGAATCCCCCAATTCCATCAACAAAGGAAATTTCAGAGTTCTTGGACCGGTATAAGGACAAGAATAAAGATGTGAAATATGCACTTATGATATTCCAGATAATCAGAAGGAGCTTGCTACATGTTGGTCATTGGAGGTAACCAAAATCAAGGATGAACCTGGAGATAATAATTTCTCAATACTTATTGATGAGGCTAGAGATTGCTAAATAAATGAGAAACGACAATAATTTTGAGATAATGCATCTGAATTAGCAATATTTTATTTTAAGTTGTTGTTCGTTTATGTTCTTTTTTGTAGCTTCGCTTATGTGCAGACTTTTTAATGATCATGGGGAGCTTTGGGAGAGATTTCTTGCTATTAAGCACATCACAGATTGTACATATGCCGGAATTAAAGAAGCATTGGTTCATGTGATGAAGTACCATGGTTGGCTACGTGGACAAGATTATGACGGGGCTTCAAATATGAGAGGAGAATTCAATGGTTAGCAAAAGCTAATTCATGATGAGAGTACATATGCTTTCTTTGTTCATTGTTTTGCCCATCAGTTGCAATTAGTGGTTGTCATAGTGGCTCGGTGTTGTCCGGTTATTGTTGATTTTCTTCAACTATCTTCCCTTGATAGTGATTCATGTGGGTTCATCTTGCAAAAGAAAAGATGCATTGCTTGCAAAGCATCAAGAAAACTTGATAGAAATGAAGGAGAATTGTAAGATATCATCTAGAACTAGGTTACATCAAGAAACTAACCTAGCTAGACTAGGAGTTACTCATTAGAGCTCACATCTTAGAACCTTGCTTCGTTTTTACACAATTTGGAATGTAGTGGTGGATGTGCTTGCAATTGTGCTTGACGATGCCTGGGAACACACTTCTCAAGGTGGAGCTTTAGGTTTGATCATATAGATGGAATGCTTCCAATTTGTGTTCATCATGCTATTCTTAAGAAACTTGTTGAGCATCACTTATTTGCATTAACAATCTTTGCAAACAAAGAATCAAGATGTTGTTGAAGCCATGCATTTGATCATGGATTTGAAAGAAGCAGCTCCGCGAGATAGGAGGGGTGCTATCACTTGAGCTTGCGTTGGATTTCCCCGAAGAGGAGAGGATGATGCAGCAAAGTAGCGTAAGTATTTCCCTCAGTTTTTGAGAACCAAGGTATCAATCCAGTAGGAGGCTACGCGTGAGTCCCTCGTACCTACACAAAACAATAGCTCAACGCAACCAACGCGATTAGGGGTTGTCAATCCCTTCACGGTCACTTACGAGAGTGAGATCTGATAGAGATGATAGATAATATTTTTTGTATTTTTGATATAAAGATGCAAAGTAAAAAAGCAAAGCAATAATAAAGTGATTGGAGATTAATATGATGAGAATAGACCCGGGGGCCATAGGTTTCACTAGTGGCTTCTCTCAAGACCATAAGTATTTCTACGGTGGGTGAACAAATTACTGCTGAGCAATTGACAGAATTGAGCATAGTTATGAGAATATCTAGGTATTATCATGTATATAGGCACCACATCCGAGACAAGTAGACCGACTCCTGCCTGCATCTACTACTATTACTCCACTCATCGACCGCTATCCAGCATGCATCTTGAGTATTAAGTTAATGAAAACAGAGTAACGCCTTAAGCAAGATGCCATGATGTAGAGGAATAAATTCATGCAATATGATAAATACCCCATCTTGTTATCCTTGATGGCAACAATACAATATGTACCTTGCTGCCCCTTCTGTCACTGGGTAAGGACACCGCAAGATTGAACCCAAAGCTAAGCACTTCTCCCATTGCAAGAAAAACCAATCTAGTAGGCCAAACCAAACTGATAATTCGAAGAGACTTGCAAAGATAACCAATCATACATAAAAGAATTCAGAGAAGATTCAAATATTGTTCATAGATAATCTTGATCATAAACCCACAATTCATCGGTCTCAACAAACACACCGCAAAAAGAAGATTACATTGAATAGATCTCCACGAGAGAGGGGGAGAACATTGTATTGAGATCCAAAAAGAGAGAAGAAGCCATCTAGCTACTAACTATGGACCCGAAGGTCTAAGGTAAACTACTCACACTTCATCGGAGAGGCTATGATGATGATGTAGAAGCCCTCCGTGATGGATGCCCCTACCGGCGGAGCTCCGGAACAGGCCCCAAGATGGGATCTCGTGGGTACAGAAGGTTGCGGCGGTGGAATTAGGTTTTTGGCTCCGTATTTGATCGTTTGGGGGTACGTAGGTATATATAGGAGGAAGAAGTATGTCGGTGGAGCTTCGAGGGGCCCACGAGGCAGGGGTCGCGCCCTAGGGGGGTCGCCCTCCACCCTCGTGACCGCCTCGTGGCTTTCTTGACGGAGGGTCCAAGTCTCCTGGATCATATCTGATGAGAAAATCACATTCCCGAAGGTTTCATTCCGTTTGGACTTCGTTTGATATTCCGTTTCTTCGAAACACTGAAATAGGCAAAAAACTGCAATTCTGGGTTGGGCCTCCGGTTAATAGGTTAGTCCCAAAAGTAATATAAAAGTGGAAAATAAAGCCTAATATAGTCCAAAACAGTAGATAATATAGCATGGAGCCATCAAAAATTATAGATACGTTGGAGACGTATCAGGCATCCCCAAGCTTAATTCCTGCTCGTCCTCGAGTAGGTAAATGATAAAAAGAGAATTTTTTATGCGGAGTGCTACTTGGCCTAATTTCAATGTAAATCTTCTCAATTGTGGTATGAATATTCAGATCCGGAAGATTCAAGACAAAAGTTCATATTGACATAAAAATAATAATACTTCAAGCATACTAACAAAGCAATTATGTCTTCTCAAAATAACATGGCCAAAGAAAGTTATCCCTACAAAATCATATAGTCTGGCTATGCTCTATCTTCACCACAGAAAGTATTTAAATCATGCACAACCCCGATGACAAGCCAAGCAATTGTTTCATACTTTAACATTTTCAAAACTTTTTTGAGCTTCACGCAATACATGAGCGTGAGCCATGGATATAGCACTATATGTGAAATAGAATGGTGGTTGTGGAGAAGGCAAAAAGAGGGGAATATAGTCTCACATCAACTAGGCGTATCAACGGGCGATGGAGATGCCCATCAATAGATATCAATGTGAGTGAGTAGGGATTGCCATGCAACGGATGCACTAGAGCTATAAGTATATGAAAGCTCAACAAAAGAAACTAAGTGGGTGTGCATCCAACTCGCTTGCTCACGAAGACCTAGGGCAATTTGAGGAAGCCCATCATTGGAATATACAAGCCAAGTTCTATAATGAAAAATTCCCACTAGTATATGAAAGTGACAAAATGAGAGACTCTCTATCATGAAGATCATGGTGCTACTTTGAAGCACAAGTGTGGTAAAAGGATAGTAACATTGTCCCTTCTCTCTTTTTCTCTCATTTTTTATGGCCTCTCTTTTTTATTTTTTATTTTTTTTATTTTCGTCCAGAGTCTCATCCCGACTTGTGGGGGAATCATAGTCTCCATCATCCTTTCCTCACTTGGGACAATGCTCTAAAAATGATGATCATCACATTTTTATTTTTCTTACAACTCAACAACTACAACTCAATACTTAGAACAAAATATGACTCTATATGAATGCCTCCGGCGGTGTACCTGGATATGCAATGAATCAAGAGTGACATGTATGAAATAATTATGAACGGTGGCTTTGCCACAAATACGATGTCAACTACATGATCATGCTAGCAATATGACAATAATGGAGCGTGTCATAATAAACGGAACGGTGGAAAGTTGCATGGCAATATATCTCGGAATGGCTATGGAAATGCCATGATAGGTAGGTATGGTGGCTGTTTTGAGGAAGGTATATGGTGGGTGTATGATACCGGTGAAAAGTGCGCGGTATTAGAGAGGCTAGCAATGGTGGAAGTATGGGAAAAAGTGCGTATAATCCATGGACTCAACATTAGTCATAAAGAACTCATATACTTATTGCAAAAATCTAGAAGTTATCAAAGCAAAGTATTACGCGCATGATCCTAGGGGGATAGATTCGTAGGAAAAGACCATCGCTCGTCCCCGACCGCCACTCATAAGGAAGACAATCAATAAATAAATCATGCTCCCACTTCATCACATAACGGTTCACCATACGTGCATGCTACGGGAATCACAAACTTTAACACAAGTATTTCTCAAATTCACAACTACTCAACTAGCATGACTCTAATATCACCATCTTCATATCTCAAAACAATTATCAAGCATCAAACTTTTCTTAGTATTCAACGCACTCAAAAGAAAGTTTTACAAATCTTCAATGCCAAGCATATTATTATTGAGCAATTTACCATGCTATTTAAGACTCTCAAAATAATCTAAGTGAAGCATGAGAGATCAATAGTTTCTTTAAAACAAATCCACCACCGTGCTCCAAAAGATTTAAGTGAAGCACATAGAGCAAAATTATAAAGCTCAAAAGATATAAGTGAAGCACATAGAGCAAAACTATATAGCTCAAAAGATATAAGTGAAGCACATAGAGTATTCTATCAAATTCTAATTCATGTATGGCTCTCTCAAAAGGTGTGTACAACAAGGATGATTGTGGTAAACTAAAAAGCAAAGGCTCAAATCATACAAGATGCTCCAAGCAAAACACATATCATGTGGTGAATAAAAATATAGCTCCAAGTAAAATTACCGATGGAAGTAGACGAAAGAGGGGATGCCTTCCGGGGCATCCCCAAGCTTTGACTTTTTGGTGTCCTTGGATTATCTTGGGGGTGCCATGGGCATCCCCAAGCTTAAGCTCTTGCCACTCCTTGTTCCATAATCCATCAAAAGATTTCACCCAAAACTTGAAAACTTCACAACACAAAACTCAACAGAAATCTCGTGAGCTCCGTTAGCGAAAGAAAACAAAAGACCACTTCAAGGTACTGTAATGAACTCATTCTTTATTTATATTGGTGTTAAACCTACTGTATTCCAACTTCTCTATGGATTATAAACTATTTTACTAGCCATAGATTTAACAAAATAAGCAAACAACACACGAAAAACAGAACCTGTCAAAAACAGAACAGTCTGTAGTAATCTGTAACTAACGCAAATTTCTGGAACTCCAAAAAATCAGCCAAAATAGGACGACCTAGGATTTTTTTATTGATCAGCAGAAATTGGAATCAGTATTTTATCACGTTCTGGTGATTTTTAACAATTGTTTTCATGAACAGGAAGTTTCTGGAAATTACAGCAAGATCAAATAACTATCATCCAAGAAGATCCTATAGGTTTAACTTGGCAACAACACTAATTAAAAGATAAAACCACATCTAAACAGAAGGTATATGGATCATTGGGTTGTCTCCCAACAAGCGCTTTTCTTTAAAGCCTTTTTAGCTAGGCGTTGAGATTTCAATGATGCTCACAAGAAAGACAAGAATTGAGGCACAAAGAGAGCATCATAAAACATGTGACAAACACACTTAAGTCTAACATACTTCCTATGCATAGGCATACTATAGGCAAACAAATTATCGTAGCAAGCAAAAACTAGCATATGCAAGGAAACGGAAAGAAACAATAGCAATCTCAACATAACGAGAGGTAATTTAGTAACATGAAAATTTCTATAACCATATTTTTCCTCTCTCATAATAATTACATGTAGGATCATAAGAAAATTCAACAATATAGCTATCACATAACATATTCTAAACATGATTCACACGCATGCGAAGTTGACACTCTTCCAAAATAGTGGGGTTATCATTAACTAAAGTCATGGTTTCTCCAAGCCCACTTTTATCAAAAATTTCATAAGATTGAATATTATCCAAATATGTGGGATCTAAAGTTGAAACTCTTCCAAACCCACTTTCAATATTATTGCAAACACTATTATCAATCTTTTATTCATCATGGGGCTTAAATAAATTTTCAAGATCATAAGAAGAATCACCCCAATCATAATCATTGCAACAAGTAGTAGACATAGCAAAACTAGCATCCCCAAGCTTAGGGTTTTGCATCTTATTAGCATAATTGACATCAAGAGAATTTATAATAAAATCATTGCAATCATGCTTTTTATTCAAATATCTATCGTGAAGCACTTTATCAAAATTTTCATATTTACGGATTTCAGGCAAAAGCTTATAAAGATAATCTAGTGCATCCAAATCACTAGGAATTGGTTCATCATAATTGGATCTCTTAAAAAGATTGGCAAGTGGCTGAGGATCCATAGATATTGGCTTCTCTGTTTAGAAATAAATACTCAACTATTTCAACCAAACGAGCAAATGAGCCAAGTAAGACATCAAGGCAAACGAAAAGAGAGGGCGAATATAACGGCAAGGGTGAAGTGGGGGAGAGGAAACGAGAGGCAAATGGCAAATAATGTAATGCGAGAGATAAGGGATTGTGATGGGTACTTGGTATGTTGACTTTTGCATAGACTCCCCGGCAACGGCGCCAGAAATTCTTCTTGCTACCTCTTGAGCTTGCGCTAGATTTTCCCGAAGAGGAGAGGATGATGCAGCAAAGTAGCGTAAGTATTTCCCTCAGTTTTTGAGAACCAAGGTATCAATCCAGTAGGAGGCTACGCGCGAGTCCCTCGTACCTACACAAAACAATAGCTCAACGCAACCAACGCGATTAGGGGTTGTCAATCCCTTCAGGGTCACTTACGAGAGTGAGATCTGATAGATAATATTTTTGGTATTTTTGATATAAATATGCAAAGTAAAATAAAAGGCAAAGTAAAAAATCAAAGCAATAATAAAGTGATTGGAGATTAATATGTTGAGAATAGACCCGGGGGCCATAGGTTTCACTAGTGGCTTCTCTCAAGAGCATAAGTATTTCTACGGTGGGTGAACGAATTACTGCTGAGCAATTGACAGAATTAAGAATAGTTATGAGAATATCTAGGTATGATCATGTATATAGGCATCACGTCCGAGACAAGTAGACCGACTCCTGCCTGCATCTACTACTATTACTCCACTCATCGACCGCTATCCAGCATGCATCTTGAGTATTAAGTTAATGAAAACAGAGTAACGCCTTAAGCAAGATGCCATGATGTAGAGGAATAAATTCATGCAATATGATAAATACCCCATCTTGTTATCCTCGATGGCAACAATACAATATGTACCTTGCTGCCCCTTCTGTCACTGGGTAAGGACACCGCAAGATTGAACCCAAAGCTAAGCACTTCTCCCATTGCAAGAAAAACCAATCTAGTAGGCCAAACCAAACTGATAATTCGAAGAGACTTGCAAAGATAACCAATCATACATAAAAGAATTCAGAGAAGAATCAAATATTGTTCATAGATAATCTTGATCATAAACCCACAATTCATCGGTCTCAACAAACACACCGCAAAAAGAAGATTACATTGAATAGATCTCCACGAGAGAGGGGGAGAACATTGTATTGAGATCCAAAAAGAGAGAAGAAGCCATCTAGCTACTAACTATGGACCCGAAGGTCTAAGGTAAACTACTCACACTTCATTGGAGAGGCTATGATGATGATGTAGAAGCCCTCCGTGATGGATGCCCCTACCGGCGGAGCTCCGGAACAGGCCCCAAGATGGGATCTCGTGGGTACAGAAGGTTGCGGCGGTGGAATTAGGTTTTTGGCTCCGTATTTGACCGTTTGGGGGTACATAGGTATATATAGGAGGAAGAAGTATGTCGGTGGAGCTTCGAGGGGGCCACGAGGCAGGGGTCGCGCCCTAGGGGGGTCGCCCTCCACCCTCGTGACCGCCTCGTGGCTTTCTTGACGGAGGGTCCAAGTCTCCTGGATCATATCTGATGAGAAAATCACGTTCCCGAAGGTTTCATTCCGTTTGGACTCCGTTTGATATTCCGTTTCTTCGAAACACTGAAATAGGCAAAAAACTGCAATTCTGGGTTGGGCCTCCGGTTAATAGGTTAGTCCCAAAAGTAATATAAAAGTGGAAAATAAAGCCTAATATAGTCCAAAACAGTAGATAATATAGCATGGAGCAATCAAAAATTATAGATACGTTGGAGACGTATCAGGCATCCCCAAGCTTAATTCCTGCTCGTCCTCGAGTAGGTAAATGATAAAAAGAGAATTTTTTATGCGGAGTGCTACTTGGCCTAATTTCAATGTAAATCTTCTCAATTGTGGTATGAATATTCAGATCCGGAAGATTCAAGACAAAAGTTCATATTGACATAACAATAATAATACTTCAAGCATACTAACAAAGCAATTATGTCTTCTCAAAATAACATGGCCAAAGAAAGTTATCTCTACAAAATCATATAGTCTGGCTATGCTCTATCTTCACCACAAAAAGTATTTAAATCATGCACAACCCCGATGACAAGCCAAGCAATTGTTTCATACTTTAACATTTTCAAAACTTTTTTGATCTTCACGCAATACATGAGCGTGAGCCATGGATATAGCACTATATGTGAAATAGAATGGTGGTTGTGGAGAAGGCAAAAAGAGGGGAATATAGTCTCACATCAACTAGGCGTATCAACGGGCGATGGAGATGCCCATCAATAGATATCAATGTGAGTGAGTAGGGATTGCCATGCAACGGATGCACTAGAGCTATAAGTATATGAAAGCTCAACAAAAGAAACTACAGCAATTGTTTTCGTGAACAGGAAGTTTCTGGAAATTACAGCAAGATCAAATAACTATCATCCAAGAAGATCCTATAGGTTTAACTTGGCACAAACACTAATTAAAAGATAAAACCACATCTAAACAGAAGGTATATGGATCAGTGGGTTGTCTCCCAACAAGCGCTTTTCTTTAAAGCCTTTTTAGCTAGGCGTTGAGATTTCAATGATGCTCACAAGAAAGACAAGAATTGAGGCACAAAGAGAGCATCATAAAACATGTGACAAACACACTTAAGTCTAACATACTTCCTATGCATAGGCATATTATAGGCAAACAAATTATCGTAGCAAGCAAAAACTAGCATATGCAAGGAAACGGAAAGAAACAATAGCAATCTCAACATAACGAGAGGTAATTTAGTAACATGAAAATTTCTATAACCATATTTTTCCTCTCTCATAATAATTACATGTAGGATCATAAGAAAATTCAACAATATAGCTATCACATAACATATTCTAAACATGATTCACACGCATGCGAAGTTGACACTCTTCCAAAATAGTGGGGTTATCATTAACTAAAGTCATGGTTTCTCCAAGCCCACTTTTATCAAAAATTTCATAAGATTGAATATTATCCAAATATGTGGGATCTAAAGTTGACACTCTTCCAAACCCACTTTCAATATTATTGCAAACACTATTATCAATCTTTTATTCATCATGGGGCTTAAATAAATTTTCAAGATCATAAGAAGAATCACCCCAATCATAATCATTGCAACAAGTAGTAGACATAGCAAAGATGATGATGATGATGTAAACTACTCACACTTCATCGGAGAGGCTATGATGATGATGATGTAGAAGCCCTCCATGATGGATGCCCCCTCCGGCGGAGCTTCGAAATAGGCCCCAAGATGGGATCTCGTGGGTACAGAAGGTTGCGGCGGTGGAATTAGGTTTTTGGCTCCGTATCTGATCGTTTGGGGGTACGTAGGTATATATAGGAGGAAGAAGTACGTCGGTGGAGCTTCGAGGGGCCCACGAGACAGGGGGCGCGCCCTGGGGGGCGCCCTCCACCCTCGTGACCGCCTCGTGGCTTTCTTGACGGAGGGTCCAAGTCTCCTGTGTCATATCTGATGAGAAAATCACGCTCCCGAAGGTTTCATTCCGTTTGGACTCCGTTTGATATTCCGTTTCTTCGAAACACTGAAATAGGCAAAAACAGCAATTCTAGGCTGGGCCTCCGGTTAATAGGTTAGTACCAAAAGTAATATAAAAGGGGAAAATAAAGCCCAATATAGTCCAAAACAGTAGATAATATAGGATGGAGCAATCAAAAATTATAGATACGTTGGAGACGTATCAAGGGGCAATAGGTATGAGCAATTATGCGACCAAGCAAAAAACTTTTGCGAGGAACATGGCATTGAGGTGCCAAATATGGATGCTCTTGTTGTTGCTATGGGGCATTTTGTTCGCACCAAGAATAAGGTGACTCGACATTATTATTTTAAGGTTAGCATATTCAATGGTTCTATTGATGCAACTCTCACCGAGATGAATCACTGATTCAATGAACTTAAGACTGAGTTAGTGGATCACATGTCTCCAACAAACAACTTCTCAAAGTTTATCATTGACAAACTTATTTGGCTTGCTGGAATTTATGCTGAGGATTTTCCACAAGATGAACGGTTGTTGCTAAGAACTCGACTTTCAACATTCCTTACAAATATTAGGAGAAGTGATGAATTTAATGGATGCTCGGATGTTTCTACCCTTGCTCGATTGATGGTTCAAACAACAAAACATAGACTTTTCCAATTGGTATATCACCTCATAGAGTTGACATTGATTCTTCTAGTGGCAACTTCATCGGTTGAGCGAATATTTTCAGCAATGAAGATCATCAAAACCGATTTTGCGCAATAAGAAATCAGATGATTGGGTCAATGATATAATGGTGTGCCACTATGAAAAATGGACATTCAATAGTATTCGTGATGATCAAATTATGATACGATTCCATAAAAAGAAAGATCGCAAAGGACATTTGCCTCGTGAGTATAATGCGATTTCTTAGAGGTACATCTCGGTTTTACTAGTGTTAATAGTCACTTGTGGATTCCTTATATTGTCGTACTATTATATTGCTAGTAAATATGCCAATTTGGACAGATGGCTTGCGGTTGGACAATTGGACATCGATTTCTATATTTTGGTTACTAGGTGTTCTACAATACCATTAGTAAGCAACATTACTATCATTGTTGTTGCTTCCCTAGTCCTTCTATATTGGTGTGTGATTGTATTGCTTTGGAATATGAATCTTTGCTGGTCAAACATGTTACTATATTGCTTTGAGATGATGTCTAATTTGCTAGAAAGGACTAAAATTGGATACTTTCCAAAAAAATCCCAAAAAAGTACTATAACTATTATGTGTGCCCAGTAGTATTTTGGGAAATTTTGAGCTAATTTGGGCTATAAGATTTTGAGATTTGGCTTTTTTACTAAATAGAACCAAATTTTGGTTCAAAATTTCATATTTTCAAAACATTCTGAAACAATTCTAGTAAATAGACATGTTCCCCGTAGTATTCTGGCAAATTTTAACCTTCTTTGGACAAAAGAACTGGGAGTTAGTGTCTTTTTCACATTGTTATCTTTGAGCCCCCCTCAATTTTCTTCCAAGATTCAGCACTGATTAGAATTGAGCATCTAATAACAGATTTGGGCAATCTCCATATATGTATATGTCTAAATAATCTAAGAAAATTAACCAATTGTGCATCCAGCAAGAGATTTTAATCATCAGTTCATCACTAATGTGCAACAGCTAGCAATCTTGCGTTATCCATTAAAACCATCCATGAAACAAAGGCCAAATATTGCATTCATCCGAATATTATTAAGCATCCCTAAAAATATATTTCTTTTTGAATGTTGGCAATAGAGCAGTCAAATTCATTGATTAGAAAGAGGTATTACAAGAACAATTTGAAAGGAGGAATGGACCTCATAAAGGTGAGTGCCAAAAAGGAATAAAGGAAAAAGGGTTGCTCGGTTTATTTGAGGGATACCGGGTGAAAACCTAAATAGCGCCTACCTAGCTTAGAGCATCTCTAGTAGACCCCTTAAAATAGGGTGACCCGTAAAAATCCGGCCACTATACGGGTTTGGCCCGTTTTTGGGCCTGACCAGAGCCCGTAGACTCGCCTGACTCGTAATTTTTTAATAGTGGCCTGCCAACCGCCACCCCCCATGCAGTATATGTAAGGGTTTGCGGCTGAAATACGGGTCGAAAACCTATCAGTGCGCCGCCGCAATCCCCAACCCCCCTTGATATTTCGCCATCGACGACTTCAATTCCCCCTCTCCCCTCTCGATGTGGAGCGGAATGTGGTCGGCGGGCCGCAGCACCGGCGGTGGCGATGACCCCGAGCGGAGGCGGCGCGTCACCGCCGACGCCGCGAGGAAAAGGAGCACCCGTAGGTACACCAACAAAGGGGCTCTCACCGCGGCCGTCGCTCTGACGCCGAGAGACGAAGGAGTACGACCGTAGGCAGGCGTTCCTCAGAAGCCGGCAATCCTCTGGCTCCTCCGCCGGTGCCTCGAGCTCGCGGATGCCGCTCACGCCGGTCAAAAGAGAGCCACAGGAGCTCCGCCGCTCCGCGCAACGAAGAGGGAGCCGGAAGCGGAGCTGGAGTGGTGGGCATCATCGGGCTACCACCCCTCGACAGAGGCGGACGTCATGGCGGCCGCCATCATCGCGCACTCTGCGCGGGTGGAGGAGAAGGCGGAGCAGCGCCGTCGACGGGAGGCCGACATCAACAGAATCTTCCTCGAGCAAGGGATCGCGGCGGCGCCGGAGTTCGCGGCCAACATGGAAGAGTGGCGCCTTGTAGCCGTGAAGCAGGATGAGGTCTACGTCGACCTTGTCTCTGACAACAAGGACCGAGCTACTCCGTCGCCGCAGCGTCGCCTCCACTGGTGAGCCAAGTTTTGAAATTATGGTTACAGTGCGCGCGTGCTCCTCCAAATATTAGTTGCAAAAATTGTACTTAGTAGTTCTACTGAACAAGTTCAATGTGGGGACCCCGACCCATAAGTCGTGATCACCGAATGCACGTGTACAGTGATCCCAGAGATCAACGCTCACTGAACACACAGAAGCTGAATAACAAGAGTCTTACATCCATACATATCGTCTTACACAAATTATGACCATTATGGTCAAGTCTTACATAGATAAAGCCACAAGGGCTGAATACCAAATAAACTTAAGCAGCGGAAATCTTCATCGATAAGTAGAACCCATGCCATCTGCCTTAACCCTACAGGCATTCTGACTGGGAAACGTCCTAGTTCACATGTTCGTCTCCAAAGAACTCTTCTTTGAACTCCTGTTCTTCCATGCCTGGCCAATTAAATAACCAGTGGCAAGCCAATGAGTACTTTGAATGTACTCGCAAGCAACCCATGTTTTGGTTCAAGATACAACAATGCATGATATAGGTAAATTTTTGCAGAAAGCTAGTTTTGAGTGCAATGACATGTTCAACAACTTGTAAGACATGCATCAGGAGAATTCAAGTAACCATGAGGACAGGTTACAGATATCAACATAAATAGAGAGGGCATCAACCCAACTCAATCATGTCAAGTCCTCTGACTTGACCCAAGTAGTTCTTCCCACTTATCCAAACACACACACTGGTTTGTAATCATGTGGACGTAGCCCAAGAGCGGTTACCCAACTGTCCTTGACCGTGGACACGGCTATTCGAATAGTTTTACACTCTGCAGAGGTTGCACACTTTACCCACAAGATCCGGGGAACTTCCGTGTCATCCACGACCCGCGGTACCTCAAGTACCTGGGGTAAGCACCCGATCACTATCTTTCCCTAGACGATACTAACAAAGAGTCCACTCGTTGTTCCGTATCCTCATGATGTACATCATACGAGACTCACTCGAGATCCTAACATCCAAGAGGGGATGCAACGGTGTATCCGGTGCCCTGTAAAAACAGTCATGGCCGCCCTACCTGGCACGACCCCGTCCCAAGAGAGAGCACCAACTCTCCCCCGTCACTAGTAATGCGGGCTCCAAGCTAGTATCGGCCTAGGTAATCAATAATGCCCTTTCCCATACAAGGGTAGAGTGGTTGTGCATGTAAGGTTGGAATAACGGTCGCAACTTAAACCAATCCGTTTTGAAAACAACACACACACACTTGCCTCGGTACACCACTTCGTCATCAAGTGGCTACCCAACTCATCATCTCCCCTGGGCATAAGTGGCACCCGATGGGGTTTTCGAAAAGTCTTTTGAAAATGCCTTGTCTCCATTACCATGCATATCCCCGTCCCTTTTGCGTAGCACTACTTAGCATCCTATCTACTCCCACCGGCATAACCCTCATAAGAAGGTAGGGTCATGCACAGTGCAAGTATCAATGAGGAAGTAACGGTGGCAAACCACCCCCATGTGGTCACCTCATCATCATGTCTCCGATGCAAGCAATAAAAATGCTATATGACATGCATAAAAAGGGTTTCATAGACATGGTCAAAGGGCTGCTTGCCTGGCTCAACAAAGTCTTCTGGGTCTTTAAAGTCTTCTGGTCCAACTCCTTCGTCAGCAACGCAATCTATCGTCGCAAAATAATAACGAGAAAAAACAAGGCAATAATAAAACAGAAAAACCAAAGTGCTCAGAAAAATGTCAACCTATTTTTGTTAAATACTAGGGTAAAAACTAAGAAGGGGAAAATTCCTAGTTTTGGTTTTGGAGTAGCAGAATATAAGAAATGGATTTTTGGAGGGGTTTAAATATATTCAAATTCGAATTTGAATATGAACAATACATAAAAGTTGTTTGGACATGAGTGAAAATTATACCATTAAATAGGTTTGATTTTTAGAAAAATATGGGAGTTGGAATTATTTCATTTGGATGAATATTTAATCCAGTGGAATTTTTGGAAAAGTTATAGAAAAAGAAAAGGAAAAAGGCCACTGTGCAACTGGGCCTATTCGGCCACAGTGCAGCAGGCCCAGGGGGAATCCCGCCCGCGCAAGGCTGCCACGTCGAAGGCGTATTTGGGAAATACGCCTCCAGCCGCCGCAGCGAACCGGTACGCGCGCGCGTGGGTTTTAAACCTGACGCGTGGGACCCACACGTCAGGACGTTAGGCTGACGGACGGGCCCCACGGCCATCGTCGTCAACCTTGGGTCACAGAGGGCGGCGAGCTCACCGGCACCGCTGTGGTCGACGGCGAGGCGATCTGAGGGCACTGGCGTGCTCAGGGCGGAGTCGCCGTTCGGGTGAAGGTGGAGGTGGTCGCCGGGGTGCAGGAGGTGCTTGTCGGCGGCAGAGCTTCGGGAGGTGCTTGTCCCGGTCGATTCCGGCTACAAAAGAGAGGGAAAACAAAGGGGAAATGGTCAGGGAGGTGTGGAGGTTCCAGATCGAGGAAGAGGGGCGGCGGAGAGGGCCTGTACCCTTAGATCGACGGCGACCCGAGGCGGCGGAGCTCGAGCTCGAGCTCGGGTGCTCCTGGAGGAGAGTGGAGGGCGCAGGGGGCTGATTTGGAGTAGGTAGGAGAGAGTGGTGGTGAGGGAGAGGCTCGGGGAAGCCCTTAAATAGGCGAACGGCGGGGTGCCGTGGACCCATGCGCCGGAGAGCTCCTGCTCATCGCCACATGGCTCGGGAGGAGCTGACGCCGTGTCTGGGGTGTTGCTGGGCGTGGACTACGCCGAGGGGAGCTAAGGGAGAGAGCGGGGGAAGGCCAGAGAACATCGCGCGTGTGAGCCGCACCATTGGCGCGCTCGGGCGGCCAGCGCGCGTGCGAGCAGGGGAGAGGGACGGGGAGAGAGGAGGGGGACAACGCCGTGTCGTGACGCGGACATCGAGGAGCGTTGGTTAGCGTGCTGGGGAGGCCCGAGGTGGTCGGAGGCGTCGGGCAGAGGGCGGCTACAGTACGGGAGCGCACTGTAGCGTGCTCCAGAGCGCCCAAATGGCCGGCATGGCATTTTCTATGCCTTGTGGGCGCGGCCAACCGTGTCCAGTAGCTCAAGGGTGGAGTAAGGAAGTAGGGAGAGGCATTGGATGCTCTGGATGGCCACTGGGGTGAGGAGAGAGGAAGAAGAAGTGTGCAAATGGGCTGTTTAGAATAGAAAAAGGATGAATTCCTCCCCTAGATCATTGGGCATTACTTTGTGCTAATTACCAGTGGTGTAGAGATGTTAGGGGAAGGTGTTCTTAAGAGGGGAGCTCAAATAGATTAGAGGAAGGGGTCCAAATAGGGCTTTTAGTAGAAATGCAGAAGGTGTTTGATTAGTGCTTGGGGTAGTTTCACTAATCCTCTTGATGTGCCATTTGGCAGGGGCCTTTGCAATGACAAAACATCAAGGTTCAAGGAGTATGAGCTCATTTAGAGAAGTTGTCCAATGCAACTTTGGTAAACCCTAGAAATGAGCAGAAATAGACTTGTGTAGATCTAGCTGAGCATAACACTTCCCCTTGATGCACCACTTGATGTAGCATGCTCATTTGGGCATATGAACATGCTCACAAAAGTTGAGGTCAAGGAGAGAAAGTTGGTAGTACAAAGCTGTTCAAATTAGGTTCTGAACAGAAAGGGTTATGGGGCATTTTGGTGGACCAAAATGACCTTGATTGAAGTGAGGCTTTGCAAGATCATCACAATATGCATTTGTGACTTTCCGGAAATTTCTTGGATTTTTATGAAAATATTTCCTGTAGAAATATTTCAAATCCTTGAAATGGGCAGAAATGGTTTTGGGATGTTTTGTCCAATATTTTGAACATGACCATGTGTTGAAACTCTTATATATGGGAAATATATGCCCACTGAGTTTCCCTGATTTTTGTCAAATATTGTTGAAACAATAAAATAATTTTTCCCTATTAAAGACCATTTCTGGCCTTAAGAAAAAGCTTTTAAATAAAATAGGAAAATAACTTTTAAAATTATATTTTGGGGTTTATGGGAAACCTATATCTAATGGGTTTCAAATATACTTTTTGAAATATTTTTCATACCCCAAATCAAGTACTTGTAGTGCAAACCTCAATTCAGGGGTTTTTGGAAAACTAATTTTTGAAAATACTATTTGGCCAAATTATTTTTGTAGGAAAATACTATATTGCACTATACACATGGCATGATCATTGGGCAGAAGTTTGGGGCAAGGAGATGAAGTACAGAAGGTGGAGTAGTTGACTTTAAAGAGCACTTGAAAAATCACAGAGAGAAAACCAACTCCAAAATAAAAAGCCAAATAATGCAAAAGTTTTTGTTGGTCCAAATTTTCATGCTTTATTAATGCAAATGAAGTGTTACAAAATGAAGGGTGTGACAGACCTACCCCCCTTACAAGAATCTCGTCCCCGAGATTCCTAAACTAGGCTTTAAAGAGATACGGAAACTCGGATCTAAGGTAGTCTTCACGTTCCCAGGTTGCTTCTGCTTCAGTGTGGTTGCTCCACTGGACCTTGAAGTACTTGATCGTGCGGCTTCGAGTGCGTCGCTCAGCCTCATCCAAAATGCAGATGGGCCTCTCACGGTAAGTCAAATCAGGCTGAAGGTCAATGGCTTGGTGTTCGACGTCCTTGTAAAGATCATGCTTGTCTGGAACTTGGAGACACTTCCGGAGTTGTGACACATGGAATATGTTGTGCACATCGGATAGTTCAGGTGGAAGTTCCAACTGATAAGCCACTTCTCCGCGTCGTGCGGTGATTTCGAAGGGGCCGATATATCTTGGTGCGAGCTTTCCCTTAACATGGAAACGCTTGGTTCCTTTAAGAGGAGTTACTCACAGGTATACATGGTCTCCGACTTGGAAGTCACTTGTCGGCGACGAGTGTCAGCATAGCTCTTCTATCTCGACTTGGCTGTCTTCAGTTGCTCTCTGACTACCTGAACTTGCTCTTCTGCTTCACGGAGGATATCGGGCCCAAACACTAGTCTTTCTCCGGTCTCTAACCAATTGAGGGGTGTGCGGCACTTCCGTCCGTACAATACCTCAAATGGTGCCATCTGGAGGCTTGACTGATAACTGTTGTTGTAGGAGAACTCGGCAAAAGGGAGGCAATCTTCCCACCTAGCTCCATATGCTAAGACACAGGCTCGGAGCATGTCTTCAAGTATCTGATTCACTCGTTCTGTCTGACCTCCGGTCTGTGGGTGGAAAGCGGTGCTGAAGGACAACTTGGTCCCCATGGCCTCTTGGAACTTCTTCCAGAACCTTGAGGTAAACTGGGTTCCTCGATCTGACACAATCTCCTTGGGAACACCATGAATACTTAAGATTCTGTTGATGTATAGAGTCGCTAGCTGGTTGCCATCATAGGTAGTCTTCACAGGAATGAAATGGGCTACTTTAGTCAAATGATCGACTATGACCCAGATGGAGTCATGTCCCTTGTTTGACCTAGGTAGTCCAGTGATGAAATCCATTCCGACTTTATCCCATTTCCACTCGGGAACCTTGAGTGGTTGGAGCAATCCAGCAGGTCGCTGATATTCAGCTTTGACCCTTTGGCATACATCACACTTAGCGACGAAAGTGGCTATCTCTCTCTTCATGCCATGCCACCAGAATCTTTCCTTCAGGTCTTGATACATCTTGGTTCCTCCGGGGTGGATGGAATACAGGGTGTCATGAGAATCTTGCAAGATCAAATTCTTGAGCTCAATCTTATTGGGTACGTAAATGTGATTCCCAAACCACACAATTCCTTGCTCATCCTCTGAGAATCCTGGGGCCTTGACTGCCTTGATCTTCCTCTTAATGCCTTCAATACTCTCGTGTCCCTTCTGGGCTTCCTTAACATCATCCATCAGGGTAGGCCTAACTTCGAGGTTGGCCAAGAATCCTGGTGCAACCAGTTCCAACCCGAAGCTTTCAAGTTCTACATACAAGGCGGGTAGCCTTTCCTTAAGCATAGCATTCAAGGAACAAGCCTTCCTGCTTAATGCTTCTGCTACCACATTAGCCTTCCCAGGGTGGTATTGAACACTGAGGTCATAATACTTGATCAACTCTAGCCACCTTCTCTGCCTCATGTTCAATTCCTTCTGAGTGAAAATATACTTCAGACTTTTGTGATCCGTGTATATCTCACACCGCTTCCCTAGGAGGTAATGTCGCCATGTTTTCAGGGCATGAACTGCCGCTGCCAACTCGAGGTCATGAGTAGCATAGTTCTCTTCATGAGGCCGTAGTTGCCTTGAAAGGTAAGCTACGACTCTGCCTTCTTGCATCAGAACACCTCCCAGTCCGGTTCTTGACGCATCACAATATATCACAAACTCATTGTCTATATCTGGTGTGGCCAGAACTGGGGCGGTGGTCAATCTCTTCTTCAGCTCCTAGAAGCTTTCTTCACACTTCGGTGTCCATTCAAACTTCTTGTCCTTCTTCAAGAGCTGAGTCATGGGTCGTGCAATGCTTGAGAATCCTTCAAACGAAATTGCGGTAATATCTTGCGAGTCCAAGGAAGCTTCTGACTTCCTTCACATTGCTTGGGGATTGCCATTCAGTCACGGCTTCAATCTTAGTGGGATCGACCGACAATCCTTCTTCGGTCAAAACATGGCCCAAGAATCCAACCTCATGCAGCCAAAATTCGCACTTGCTGAACTTGGCATACAGTTGGTGCTCTCGAAGCTTGTCTAGGACCATCCTCAAGTGTTGCTCGTGCTCTTCTTCCGTCTTTGAGAAGACAAGAATGTCATCAATGAAGACAACGATGAACTTGTCCAAATATTCCATGAAGACCTTATTCATGAGATACATGAAGAAAGCGGGGGCATTGGTCAATCCAAAGGACATGACCGTGCACTCATACAGGCCATATTTGGTTACAAATGCCGTCTTCAGAATATCTTGGGGTCTGATTTTCAGCTGGTAGTACCCAGATCTGAGGTCAATCTTGGATAACACCTTGGCCCCATTGAGTTGATCAAACAGATCTTCAATCTTGGGAAGTGGATACTTGTTCTTGATTGTAACTTCATTGAGGGAGCGGTAGTCAATGCATAAGCGGATGGTACTGTCCTTCTTTGCCACAAACAGAATAGGTGATCACCAAGGGGAGGCACTAGGGCGGATAAATCCCTTCCTCAACTGCTCTTCCAGTTGCTTCTTCAATTCTGCTAACTCTTCTGATCCCATTCTATACGGCTTCTTATAGATGGGTCCTGCTCCGGGTATGAGCTCGATGATGAACTCAATGTCTCGGTCAGGAGGCATTCCCGGTAGCTCATCAGGAAAGACATCGGGGTATTCGCATACTACCGGCACTTGCTCCAATCCAACTTCAGTTAGACAGTTGACTTGGTTGGCTTGAGCAGAGGAAGGGTTGGAGGCAAATTTAACTTTGACTCCTTGCTCATTGGTCACAGTGACAGTCCGGTTGGCACAATCTAACAAGCCTTGGTGCTTGATGAGCCAATTCATTCCTAAGATCACATCCAAGCCTTGTGATCTTAAGATGATAAGGTCTGCTAGGAAGTCTACCCCATTAATGACAATCCCGACTCCTTTACATCCTATCTTGGCTCTCATCTCTGCTCTGGGGGTTTGTACCACCATAGGGTTATTCAGGGGTGTAGGGGTCATGCCACTTTTTAATGCAAAGTTTTGGGTGACAAATGAATGCATGGCTCCAGAATCAAACAAGACAGTTGCAGGTGCTGAGTTGACAAGGAACGTACCCATCACAACGTCCGGGTCTTCCTGGGCTTCTTCTGCAGTGACATGATTCACACGACCCTTGCTGTTGTTGGGCGGGTTGCGGGGAGCTTGGTTCCTTGGTGGCATTCCACGGCCTTGTCCTGGGTTTTGCGCATTGGGGCGCGGGGCGTCGGGCTTCTTGTTGGGGCAATTCTTGGAGTAGTGTCCTGGCTGACCACATCCAAAGCAAGTGACTTGGTTGGGGTTGCTGCTCTTGCCGGCATTGTTATTGGGGTTGTTGTAAGCTGGCCTGGGGTTGGAGTTCTGCTGAGGCTGATAGTTGGTGCGAGGTACATGGGCTCTTGGCTGCTGATAGGTTGGATTGACCGAGGCTGGCTGCCACGAGCGAGGCCTCTGGTTGCTGGAGCTACCCTTGCTGATCATCTTGCGCTTACAGGTATCATCCAAAGCACGTCGCTTGTCTTCAAGCATGAGTGCCTTGTTCACCAGATCAGGAAAGGTCGGGCAGTCACACACAACAAGCGAGTACTGCAGAGTCTGGTTAAGGCCTTCCATGAAGCGCTCCCTTTTGGCAGCATCAGTGTTGACATCCTCAGGAGCATACCTTGAGAGAACACTGAACTTCTGCATGTACTCCTTGATAGTGCTACTTCCTTGCTTCAGGGCTCGGAACTCACGCTTCTTGATGGCCATGATTTCGGAAGGAATGTGGGCCTTGCAGAATTCTGCCTTGAAGTCATTCCAGGTGATGTTTTGCTCAGCATGCATGGCCTTGAATCCATCCCACCAAGCTCTGGCAGTTCCCCCGAGACAGTGAGCAGCATATGCCACCTTCTCATGGTCCTCAGTGCATCCGACTAGTTCCATCAGATCCTCAATGGTGCGGACCCAGTCGTCTGCATCCAGGGGTTCAGCAGTCTCGATGAAGGTGGGTGGTGCATGCTTCTTGAATTCCACCAACATGGAACGTCCATTGTTGTTTCCCGCTGGCTGGCGGTTGACAGCTTGAGCAATCATCTGGAGGGCTGCAGTGTTGGCTTGGCGTTCCTCTCGGAAGGCTTGGAGAAGCTGAGCCATGTCCATGTTTGGAGGTGGTGGCGGTGGTGGAGCTTGTCCTTGGGTTTGGTCCTGACTGGCTCCTGCTCCGGCTTCTTGCTGCTGGGTAGAGGTACCAGTACGTGTTACAACAGGCATCCTGTTGGAGCGGTCAAGGTCTCATAATTGGGAAAGATGGGGAAAGCAATATAGATGGGACGCCTAGTAAGGGGGTTGGTATGACACTAATTGTTTTCATGCAAGGGCCAAAAGGCCAAACACATTCATTAAAGTCCAAATGGGTGATGTAGTCGCTTACAAGTTCCCGAAGGAAAGTACGACGTCCATCAAACACATCAAAAGCAAACACAACACTACATGGTTTCATATGAACCATTACAAGGACTCGACTTCGCATAGGGGTACACGACCTATCCTACCGTAGGGGTTACTAACGGGCATATCCGGGTTGCGAATGATGCCTAAGTGGTGGAATGCTCGGTCGCGTAGTCTGGCTCTTCTGGGTCTTCCTCCTCGTCATCGGTGGCCTGACTTCCTTCATTGCTCGAAGGGGTGGGGGAGTGGAGGAGCTCAACACGGCGTTGCTTTGCCGGTGGTGTGAAGAGCTTGCGGTAATCCCTTGCGCTCATGCGGTGCTGATGTGGTGGTTCCCCATCCTTTGGGGGTCTTCCGCCTCGGTATGCGATTGCGGGCTGACCAGGGGGAGCACCTTCCTTCTTGATCCTATCCGTCTTCTCTTGTGCTTGGTGAAGAAGTGCCTTGGTCTCATGAAGTTTCTTTCGGAGTTCCATTGATTCCGAGGCCAAGTGTTCTGCCAAACTATCGGCACAAAGGCTGAAGTAGGTCTGGAATCGGAGTGGAAGTCCTTCTTCTAATGGTGGAGTTGGTGCACTGCTCTCATCCTCACCTTCCTTCCGATAAGGCAAGAAGCGGGTTGCCAACTCGTCTGCCATCTCTGGAAGAAGGTCTCGGAGGCGGGTGAGTGCCTTGAGGGTTGCCGTCTCGACGGCAAGAACTAGTGTTGCCATCTAGGGTCCCTCGAAGAACCAGCTTGTTGGAGAGTCATTGGCCTTCACGATCACTTCCACATGATACTCCGTCTCGGTGTCATTGATCCAATGCTCATGGTAGGTGAAAATGGGGGCTCGGTGGAACTGGCACTTCTTGAGGCTATCCTTGAGAAGCACGGGAAATCCGGTGGTCAGGAAGTCTTCGAGTATGGCAGCCATCTACAAAGGTTGAATGGGAGAGGTCAATAAGGGAAATATATCTTGGGTTGGGTAAGCTTTAGAAAAGAAGAGAAGTTTAGATGGTCTCAAGCTAACTAATGCCCATGCTAACTAAGACTTCCTACAGTCAACCTGGCTCTGATACCAGCTCTGTGGGGACCCCGACTCATAAGTCGTGATCACTGAATGCACGTGTACAGTGATCCCAGAGATCAATGCTCACTAAACACACAGAAGCTCAATAACAAGAGTCTTACATCCATACATATCGTCTTACACAAATTATGACCATTATGGTCAAGTCTTACATAGATAAAGCCACAAGGGCTGAATACCAAATAAACTTAAGCAGCGGAAATCTTCGTCGATAAGTAGAACCCATGCCATCTGCCTTAACCCTACAGGCATTCTGACTGGGAAACGTCCTAGTTCGCATGTTCGTCTCTAAAGAACTCTTCTTCGAACTCCTGTTCTTCCATGCCTGACCAATTAAAGAACCAGTGGCAAGCCAATGAGTACTTTGAATGTACTCGCAAGCAACCCATGTTTTGGTTCAAGATACAACAATGCATGATATAGGTAAATTTTTGCACACAGCTAATTTTGAGTGCAATGACATGTTCAACAACTTGTAAGACATGCATCAGGAGAATTCAAGTAACCATGAGGATAGGTTACAGATATCAACATAAGTAGAGAGGGCATCAACCCAAATCAATCATGTCAAGTCCTCTGACTTGACCCAAGTAGCTCTTCCCACTTATCCAAACACACACACTGGTTTGTAATCATGTGGATGTAGCCCAAGAGCGGTTACCCAACTGTCCTTATCCGTGGACACGGCTATTCGAATAGTTTTACACTCTGCAGAGGTTGCACACTTTACCCACAAGATCTGGGGAACTTCCGTGTCATCCACGACCCGCGGTACCTCAAGTACCCGGGGTAAGCACCCGATCACTATCTTTCCCTAGACGATACTAACAAAGAGTCCACTCGTTGTTCCGTATCCTCATGATGTACATCATACGAGACTCACTCGAGATCGTAACATCCAAGAGGGGACGCAACGGTGTATCCGGTGCCCTGTAAAAACAGTCATGGTCGCCCTACCTGGCACGACCCCGTCCCGAGAGAGAGCACCAACTCTCCCCCGTCACTAGTAATGCGGGCTCCAAACTAGTATCGGCCTAGGTAATCAATAATGCCCTTTCCCATACAAGGGTAGAGTGGTTGCGCATGTAAGGTTGGAATAACGGTCGCAACTTAAACCAATCCGTTTTGAAAACAACACACACACTTGCCTCGGTACACCACTTCGTCATCAAGTGGCTACCCAACTCATCATCTCCCCCGGGCATAAGTGGCACCCGATGGGGTTTTCGAAAAGTCTTTTGAAAATGCCTTGTCTCCATTACCATGCATATCCCCGTCCCTTTTGCGTAGCACTACTTAGCATCCTATCTACTCCCACCGGCATAACCCTCATAAGAAGGTAGGGTCATGCACAATGCAAGTATCAATGAGGAAGTAACGGTGGCAAACCACCCCCATGTGGTCACCTCATCATCATGTCTCCGATGCAAGCAATAAAAGTGCTATATGACATGCATAAAAAGGGTTTCATAGACATGGTCAAAGGGCTACTTGCCTGGCTCAACAAAGTCTTCTGGGTCTTCAAAGTCTTCTGGTCCAAATCCTTCGTCAGCAACGCAATCTATCGTCGCAAAATAATAACGAGAAAAAAATAAGGCAATAATAAAACAGAAAAACCAAAGTGCTCAGAAAAATGTCAACCCATTTTTGTTAAATACTAGGGTAAAAACTAAGAAGGGAAAAATTCCTAGTTTTGGTTTTGGAGTAGCAGAATATAAGAAATGGATTTTTAGAGGGGTTTAAATATATTCAAATTCGAATTTGAATATGAACAATACATAAAAGTTGTTTGGACATGAGTGAAAATTATACCATTAAATAGGTGGGATTTTTAGAAAAATACGGGAGTTGGAATTATTTCATTTGGATGAATATTCAATCCAGTGGAATTTTTGGAAAAGTTATAGAAAAAGAAAAGGGAAAAGGCCACTGTGCAATTGGGCCTATTCGGCCACAGTTCAGCAGACCCAGGGGGAATCCAGCCCGTGCAAGGCTGCCACGTCGAAGGCGTATTGGGGAAATATGCCTCCAGACGCCGCAGCAAACCGGTACGCGCGCGCGTGGGTTTTAAACCTGACGTGTGGGACCCACACGTCAGGACGTGAGGCTGACGGACGGGCCCCACGGCCGTCGTCGTCAACCTTGGGTCAGAGAGGGCGGCGAGCTCACCGGCGCCGCTGTGGTCGACGGCGAGGCGATCTGAGGGCACTGGCGTGCTCAGGGCGGAGTCGCCGTTCGGGTGGAGGTGGAGGTGGTCGCCGGGGTGCAGGGGTTCGCCGGCGACGAGGAAGCCGGCGGCAGAGCTTCGGGAGGTGCTTGCCCCGGCCGATTCCGGCTACAAAAGAGAAGGGAAACAGAGGGGAAATGATCAGGGAGGTGTGGAGGTTCCAGATCGAGGAAGAGGGGCGGCGGAGAGGGCCTGTACCCTTAGATCGACGGTGACCCGAGGCGGCGGAGCTCGAGCTCGATCTCGAGCTCGGGTGCTCCTGGAGGAGAGTGGAGGGCGCAGGGGCCCGATTTGGAGTAGGTAGGAGCGAGTGGTGGTGATGGAGAGGCTCGGGGAAGCCCTTAAATAGGAGAACGGCGGGGTGCCGTGGACCCATGCGCCGGAGAGCTCCTGCTCGTCGCCACAGGGCTCGGGAGGAGCTGGCGTCGTGTCTGGGGTGTTGCTGGGCGTGGACTACGCCGAGAGCTAAGGGAGAGAGCGGGGGAAGGCCAGAGAGCATCGCGCGTGTGAGCCGCACCATTGGCGCGCTCGGGCGGCCAACGCGCGTGCGAGCAGGGGAGAGAGAGGGGGAGAGAGGAGGGGGACAGCGTCGTGTCGTGACGCGGACGTCGAGGGGCATTGGTTGGCGTGCTGGGGAGGCCCGAGGTGGTCGGAGGCGTCGGGCAGAGGGCGTCTACAGTACGGGAGCGCACTGTAGCGCGCTCCAGAGTGCCCAAATGGCCGGTATGGCATTTTCTATGCCTTGTGGGCGCGGCCAACCATGTCCAGTAGCTCAAGGGTGGAGTAAAGAAATAGGGAGAGGCATTGGATGCTCTGGATGGCCACTGGGGTGAGGAGAGAGGAAGAAGAAGTGTGCAAATGGGCTGTCTAGAATAGAAAAATGATGAATTCCTCCCCTAGATCATTGGGCATTACTTTGTACTTATTACCAGTGGTGTAGAGATGTTAGGGGAAGGTGTGCTTAAGAGGGGAGCTCAAATAGATTATAGGAAGGGGTCCAAATAGGGCTTTTAGTAGAAATGCAGAAGATGTTTGATTAGTGCTTGGGGTAGTTTCACTAATCCTCTTGATGTGCCATTTGGCAGGGGCCTTTGCAATGACAAAACATCAAGGTTCAAGGAGTATGAGCTCATTTAGAGAAGTTGTCCAATACAACTTTGGTAAACCCTAGAAATGAGCAGAAATAGACTTGTGTAGATCTAGTTGAGCATAACACTTCCCATTGATGCACCACTTGGTGTAGCATGCTCATTTGGGCATATGAACATGCTCACAAAAGTTGAGGTCAAACAGAGAAAGTTGGTAGTACAAAGCTGTTCAAATTAGGTTCTGAACAGAAAGGGTTATGGGGCATTTTGGTGGACCAAAATGACCTTGATTGAAGTGAGGCTTTGCAAGATCATCACAATATGCATTTGTGACTTTCTGGAATTTTCTTGGATTTTTATGAAAATATTTCCTGTAGAAATATTTCAAATCCTTGAAATGGGAAGAAATGGTTTTGGGAGGTTGTGTCCAATATTTTGAACATGACCATGTGTTGAAACTCTTCTATATGGGAAATATATGCCCACTGAGTTTCCCTGATTTTTGTCAAATATTTTTGAAACAATAAAATAATTTTTCCCTATTAAAGACCATTTATGGCCTTAAGAAAAAGCTTTTAAATAAAATAGGAAAATAACTTTTAAAATTATATTTTTGGGGTTTATGGGAAACCTATATCTAATGGGTTTCAAATATACTTTTTGAAATATTTCTCATACCCCAAATCAAGTACTTGTAGTGCAAACCTCAATTCAGGGGGTTTTGGAAAACTAATTTTTGAAAATACTATTTGGCCAAATTATTTTTGTAGGAAAATACTATATTGCACTATACACATGGCATGATCAATGGACAGAAGTTTGGGGCAAGGAGATGAAGTACAGAAGGTGGAGTAGTTGACTTTAAAGAGCACTTGAAAAATCACAGAGAGAAAACCAACTCCAAAATAAAAAGCCAAATAATGCAAAAGTTTTTGTTGGTCCAAATTTTCATGCTTTATTAATGCAAATGAAGTGTTACAAAATGCAGGGTGTGACATTCAATTTCTCGCGCGAATGTGTGATTTCAAATTTTGCGGGTTCATATTTGATTCCGATTCTGCCGCCGCTGTTTTCGGCCCGTATCCGAAGACAGTCGCGAACTGTAAACGCGCTATAAGAGTCCGCAATATAAACGGTATGCTAGAGATGCTTCTAGTACTAAAGCACCACAGTACATACACGACATACAAGACGCTAGAAGTCCAACACCCCACAACACTGCCGACCGGGCACTTGAGCACCTTTGCCGCTACCAGAGTACACACTAAAAACCTTTGTATCATTCAGGGTACCATAAGCATATTGGCGACTCTCAACGGCATTGGAGAGGAATGATATGTCTGATAGAGGTAGGGATGGCAACGGGGCCCCATACCCGCCAAACCCATGGGGATTTCATTTATTAGGGGGTGGGGATGGGCGAAAAACATCCCCATGGGGATATTTACCAAACTAATTTATTCCTCATAGGGTACAATGGGGATGGGGACGATATCCTATTCCCTAGACCCAATATCCATCAGGGACCCGGTTAGTAACTGTGACACTGCAGCCAACCTTAAAATATTCACAAACAAACTTACGAAAACAAAAAAGCTCTGGAAAAAACCTTATGCCTATCTCAAGTCCTCATCTTAGCTGCCACCATGACGAAGAAGTCAGTACAACCTAGATATGCATTAGCAGGACAAGGACAACACCATTTATGTATGTTGATTATAGGTTGTCATATTATGTATATGAGTATTTGTTTATGGGGATGGGAACCCTAATGGGGCCCCGTTCCCCAGTGGGGCATGAGTATGGGGAAATTTCATCCCCAGTCATGTAAACGGGGATGGGGATGGAATGATAGGGAATAGATGAGGATGGGGATGTTGTAGGTATCCCCATAGAGGATTGTCCCCATTGCCATCCCTAGATAGAGGGAACCGATGCCGCTCCCATTCCCCGAGAATGGCCAAATGTAACTCGCTCGACGCTCCTTGTATGTGGAGGGAAATCCAAATATTATGCTTTGGAATAGGAATTGAGTTGGCTCCATCACGCATCTCAAGAAGAAGGCAGCCAGGGAATGTGGCCACCCTCATTTGACGCCCCTAGCAAAAATGTGCCTAGTGCCCCACCGCCAACAGTGGGCTACATGCCACAACTAATGCGGCCCATTAAACATTCCCTTTTTTGTAATTTTTAAATATTATGTTTGGGCTAGGAATCTTCACTGCCACACACATCGCAACTATGAGTACTCGCCATGTTCCTATGCATTTGAACACTCTACGTTGACAGGGATTGTTGCGCGAGTCACCACAGGAAGACCCTTAGTTTAGCTGGAACTTCAGTTTTCCACATCTTTATCCATGTTTTTTTAGGGCTTTTTATCAGCGTGTTTGGTTTGGAGGAATTCGAGATGGGGAATGGGAGTTGAGGGGTGAGGAGATTAAAAGTCCATTGTTTGATTAGAGGGAATGAGAATTTAAGTGGGAAAGGGAATGAGAGTTGAGGAAGCCAATTCTCACCGATTTCATCCCGGGGGTATCCTGTTAAATTCTGAGCAAAGTTTTATCCCACGTCAATTCCCATCATATGCCAAACAAGGTAATGGGAGTAAAAGTCTACTTCGCACACCATATCTCTCTATAAACACCCTTATGCAAACTTCCATTCCCCTGCCTAAATGTTTACCAAACACGCTGTCTGTACTTGCGGGCGGGCGGGCGGCAAGGTGGCCAATTCTTTCGCCAGTGTTTGACTAAATCACTAATTAAGGAGTACTCGTTGCAAAGAACACTCCACTTTCCCAGGTCGCGACAAGTGGCGCACATGTAGCGCGTCACTTGTCGCAACCTGGGAGTTTTCTTTTTTTCGTAGATTCGTTTATTCAAAACGTTTTATCTTTTAAACCGTGCGTCCAAATCTTGAACCGTTTTCACCATTGGATTTCTCGCATCGAGATCTTCAAAACTAGATCCCATATTGATAGGTTTTGACGAACTTTTTTTTACAAAAAAAATTGGACGAAAAAAACCGAAACCAGGAGCACGGTTTTTTCCCTTTCCGAAAGAGGCACGCTCGTGCCTCTAGCGAAATCACACTCGTGCCTTTCGTGGAATCAAAATCGTGACTCTCGTGGAAAAAAAAACAGAAAACGTATTTTTTTTCGTTTTCGAGAGGCACGGCCGTGACTCTCGTGAAAGCACAACCGTGCCTCTCGCGGAAGCAAAAGCGTGACTCTCGCGAAAGAAAAGAAACAGAAAACGTGTTTTTCTTTCGTTTCCGAAAGGCACGGCCGTGACTCTCCCTAAAGCACAACCGTGCCTCTCGCGGAAAAGAACCGTGACTTTCGCGAAAGAAAAAAAACGCGTATTTTTTCCCTTTCTGAGAGGCACGGCCGTGACTCTCGCGAAAGCACAACCGTGCCTCTCGCGAAAACAAAACCGTGACTCTCGCGAAAGAGAAAAAACAGAGAACGCGTATTTTTTCCCTTTCCGAGAGGCACGGCCGTGACTCTCGCGAAAGCACAACCGTGCCTCTCACGGAAACAAAACCGTGACTCGCGAAAGAAAAAAAAACCAGAAAACGCGTTTTGTTTTTCCCTTTCCGAGAGGCACGGCCGTGACTCTCGCGAAAGCATAACCGTGCCGCTCGCGGAAGCAAAACAGTGACTCTCACGAAAGAAAAAAAAACAGAAAACGCGTTTTTTCGTTTCCGAAAGGCACGGCCGTGACTCTCGCGAAAGCACAACCGTGCCTCTCACGGAAGCAAAACCGTGACTCTCGCGAAAGAAAAAAAAACAGAAAACACGTGTTTTTCCCCTTTCTGAGAAGCACGGCCGTGACTCTCGCGAAAGCACAACCGTGCCTCTCGCGAAAGCAAAACCGTGACTCTCGCGAAAGAAAAAAAAACAGAAAACGCGTTTTGTTTTTCCTTTTCCGAAAGGCACGACCGTGACTCTCGCGAAAGCACAACCGTGCCTCTCGCGAAAGCAAAACCGTGACTCTCGCGAAAGAAAAAAAACGGAAAACGCGTTTTGTTTTTCGTTACCGAAAGGCACGGCCGTGACTCTCGCGAAAGCACAACCGTACCGCTCGCGGAAGCAAAACCGTGACTCTCGCGAAAGAAAAAAACAGAAAAAACGTTTTTTTGTTTCCGAAAGGCACGGCCGTGACTCTCGCGGAAGCAAAACCGTGACTCTCGCGAAAGAAAAAAAACAGAAAACGCGTTTTTTTTCGTTACCGAAAGGCACGGCCGTGACTCTCGCGAAAGCACAACCGTGCCGCTCGCGGAAGCAAAACCGTGACTCTCGCGAAAGAAAAAAAACAGAAAAAACGTTTTTTTGTTTCCGAAAGGCATGGCCGTGACTCTCGCGGAAGCAAAACCATGACTCGCGAAAGAAAAAAAAAATCAGAAAACCCGTATTTTTTCCCTTTCTGAAAGGCACGGCCGTGAGTCTCGCGAAAGCACAAACCGTGTCTCTCGCAGAAGCAAAACCGTGACTCTCGCGAAAGAAAAAAAAACAGAAAATGCGTTTTGTTTTTCCCTTTCCGAGAGGCACGGCCGTGACTCTCGCGAAAGCACAACCGTGCCGCTCGCGGAAGCAAAACTGTGACTCTCACGAAAGAAAAAAAAACAGAAAACGTGTTTTTCTTTCGTTTCCGAAAGGCACGGCCGTGACTCTCGCTAAAGCATAACCGTGCCTCTCGCGGGAAAAAACCGTGACTTTCGTAAAAGAAAGAAACAAGAAAACGCGTTTTTTTCGCGCAAAATATTTTTTTTCAAAATTATTTTTGATCGAAAAGCTAAGGAAAACTGGGGAAAAACCAAAACGTTGAAATAACCAAAAAAACCGTTTAAAACCGAAAACGCGTGCGGAAAAGTATAGAAAAACAAAATCCGAAGGAAGCGTCCAAAGCATGATACGTGACGAGTGGGTGAGAGCGCGCCAAGTGGTGCTGATCGTTGCGAGGCTCCGAAAGGAGCGCTCGTTAACTAGTTGCTCTCGGTGTTTGATGGCAGGATGGATCCTGCACAATTTGGGCCTGGATTACCAAAAGCTTTCGACCCATATTAGTCCAGCCCATCTTTCCGCAGTCCACTTGTTTCGAGAGACTTCTACTTGCACTGGATTTGGGTCGGCTTCTTCCCCAGCCCAACTACCCAATCCTTCTCCCCCACAGCGACCAAAACCTGCTCCGAGGGTTCGCGCCGCCGCCGCCGCCGCCGCTCACACCCTCCTGCCGCCGCCCGTGCCGGTGGTCTCCGCCGACCAGCGAGCTTTCGAAAGCCCCATACCCCCGCGAGAGCCCAGCCCGCACGGACCTCCCCGCCCCACGCCACGCCATGGCGAGCTCCGGCGAGGACAGGGGCGTGGTGGTGGACATCCGCTCCGCGGCGGAGTCGGCGGGCGACGACGGCGCGCGCGACGCGCCGCTCCACGTCGTCGAGTCCCTCTGCATGCGCTGCGGCGAGAACGTGAGAAGCCTCTCCACCCTTTTTTCCCCTCGCTTTGCTCTCTGCTCTCTGCACCGTGTTCCAAGGCCGGTCCATCGTGCCGGAGGTTCCTCATGGGCTGGCTGACGTTTGTCAATTGTGATTTGCTGTGGTTATCAGGGCACGACGAGGATACTGCTGACTCTAATCCCGCACTTCCGGGAGGTGAGCTACAGCTACTACTCTTCTCTCTGTGTCTGTGGACAAAGCTGGCTGTTCTGATTTGGGATATGCGTTGAAATTTCCCTCTGTGAATCTGCAGGTTGTTCTGATGGCCTTCGAGTGCCCGCATTGCAGCGAAAGGTAATTCGGCGTCCGTGTCGCGGCACAAGTGTAGAATTGTTTGATTTTTTTGTGTGAAGTCTAATTCTGGTCTACCTGTGTGCTAGGAACAATGAGGTTCAGTTTGCGGGGCAGCTCCAGCCCAAGGGATGCTGCTACACTTTGAAAGTCCCCAAGGGGCAGCCTGAGGTATTTCTTTCTTCTCTTTTCTTTTTGTTCACTGAGATACAGTAGGGTGTAGATTTTGTAAAGAAATTAGTATCTTACAAACTCTATGTATCCAAGGTGGATAAAAGAGAGAACAAAGGAAAATGAACTTAAACAAACAGATTAAGCAACCAGTCAAATAGAGGTTGAACTAAACTACCAAACATGTCCTCACTCAAATGGCGAAGCTGTAGGTTACTTTGAAAGTGAACTTTCCAGCAAGCAAATGAGGGTGGCTGTCCTTGAAAGATGAACCCGCTCCTTTCCTTCCAAATATTCCAGGAGGCGCATGGTACGTTCGTACTATGTCCACAAAACAAAGCCCAACAAAGTGCTGAGAAGCAGAACCGAGGTATGGGGCAATTGGCCTGTGAAGGTCCCAATGAATGCGTAGAAATACCACACAAAATCACAGCCAGAAATCCGATCATGAGTTTCCAGGACGTTAGTAGGATATAAATCACACTTGCGACCCTGAATCAAGCTGCCACTGTCAATGGAGCATCATACCCCTCGTGTTCAGGTGGAGCAGCCACCTTCACTTTTATTAAACAGTTAGATTTCCAAATGCTTCTCAGGACTAGGTCTGATGGTACTCTTTCAAACAAAAATCTGTAGAACCTGTCCACCCAAAAATAGTGAGAGGTCCCCAAGCAAATGTTCTAGTATCATTCTGATCCAGCGCGTGGATAACAGAGTCACGTATAGCTGGATAACGAGCGGAAGCTCTCCTCATATGCTTGAACTGAAAGGGGCAAAGCTAAGAGAGAATGTAAGTGCGCAGTAACTAAGAATTCTTGAACTGTGGCATCTTGATTGAGGGCGAAAAAAATAGGCAGTTAAACTTGCCAGCCAGTATCTCTCGGTTGGACCAAAAATCTTTCCTAAGCAAGATAGAAGCTCCATCACTTGGGATATAGTGACTAATACTGTGGTTAATATCTTAACCAATAACATTCCTCCACCAAGATAAACCTGAGCATGATGGGCACCAGGTTCATAAAGCAACCAGATCAACTTTACCCACGCCACATTCTCAATTTCTCATTGCAGAAAATTTGTGAAGTTTGTTTAAGAGCATCGCTTCTTTGATAGATGCACATACTTGTCTATTCCAACCACAAAACATGATCTTGTTTGATAGATTGTAACATCAGTTTTCTGGTGACTCCTCCAAATGATTGAAATGTTGCATTGTTTTAATGTTACAACTTGCACCTGAAAAGTTGTTTCCTGTTGTACGTATTTCATATGTTCTTCACTGCAACGCGTCCCAGTTCACCAGTTAATTGCCACCACATTTATGGTAATGGATTATATAGGCTCACTGTATTATTCATTATTATCTGTGTATATCTTGCGCTGGTACCTTTTTTTACTTGTGATGTGTTATTATTGTCTATATTACTGAACCACCTTCTTCCATACCTCACTGCACTAACAGATGTGAACCTCACTTCACATTTAAATCCATATGCATTTGGCTTCCTATCCATATTCATGTCACTGACAAGCTGTTTTGGCACAGGTACTGAACCGCCAAGTTGTGAAATCTGATTCAGCAACTATTAAGGTAATGCTGATCCATGCACTTGTTAATGCATTTGTGCTATACACATATTCACTGTGTTTTATGTTCTTTTACACTTTGACTTATATGCAGATTCCAGAACTAGACTTTGAGATCCCTCCAGAAGCTCAACGTGGAACACTTTCAACAGTACGCGTCATCGTTTTCTGTATATAATTCTGGGGAGATGGTTCCTTCTAAATTATTTTCTTTTATTGTTAGTTTACTTAGTTTTTTTGTCATGTATTAGGTGGAAGGGAGCATTATGCGAGCTGTTAGTGAGTTGCAAGCACTTCAGGATGAAAGAAAGGTGAAACTTGTGGCTTGTCTGCTGAGTTTTTGAATTACAATTGAGCCACCTAGTGATACACACTAATTGTCTTTTGGTACCTGCAGAAAGTGGATCCTGAAAAGGCTGAAGCTATTGAACAGTTCTTAGTAAAATTGAGATCTCTTGGATCAGGGGAAGCTGCTTTTACCTTTATTCTTGATGATGCTTCTGGTAACAGCTTCATCGAGAACCCGTGAGTTTTTGTACCTTCAGAGTTCATATTATTTGAGATGAGAATACTTGGATTCTTGAAATTGTTTTGCCATGAAAGAATAGTTCTAACTTCTAAGATATCTGCACTTCAAACTACATTTGTTTCTTCTTTCTCATCAAATAATAGAAACGGTCGTAAAAGTAAAGATAAATACTAATAACAGAAAATTGTGAATGATATCAAAGGAAATATTGTTAAGGCATGTGTGTTTAAAACTGTAAATTTGTATTATTATATATTAATTATGAAATTCAACTAATCCATAAATAAATTATGGGATTTACAAATTATTTATCATTAAATAATTCCTTGATTTTCCCACTGTTTTCTACATTTCCCATGTAGGCACCACATCAACTAAACAAAACATGTGCGACACATGTCAGCCAAAAAATCCGTGTAGTCAACCGAGGGGTGTGGAGTAAGCTGCTTTCATATTTCAGGGTTGCAATTCAAATGATTTTTAGAGTTCAGGGTAGAGAAATGGACTTTTGCAGAGCAGAGTTTCTATCTTCGTTCAGCAATCTGCACAACCTGTAGTAGTTTGAGTGACGGCTTATGGTGCACATAGCTGATAGCTCCACACACGCATTAATTACTTGCAATTGGACATATATTTATCTATCTGCGTATATCAACAGGAATGCACCTTCATCAGATCCTTTGTTATCTTTGAGATTCTATGAGAGGACATATGAACAACAAGCAGCACTCGGTTTTCTTGCTGAACCAACCAAAGAATCTGGAGACTCTTCTCAGGATGCGTCAACAGTGGAAGGAAACTCTGGTGGGCCGCAAAGGATTCCACATGGTTCAGTTGGAGCTGTTGCAGGTCGCCGTGCTATAGCTCAGGGAAACTCTGATGAAATTACTGCAGCGCTGTGTAGATATTCAGCACCAGAAGAGGTACGTCTGTTCAGTCGCCTAAAAATTATAACAATTACTAAGATCTCTTACTTATGCCTTACAAAATTTAATTGGGCAGGTTGATACTTTACCATCAACATGTGCGGCTTGTGCTACTGAGTGTGTCACACGATTCTTTTCTACAAGTATCCTTTCCACCTTAAATTCAATCTCAGAAAGACTGTAGTTTTTGGTTCTGGTAGCTTTGTTTATGTGATCAATCCTACTATATGGAGGTGCAATGCTGCAAGTAATCAGTATTTACTAGTGTCTGATCCTTGACCTTTGGTAGAAATCCCATATTTTCGAGAGGTGATTGTTATGGCTACATCATGTGATGCTTGTGGCTATCGCAACTCAGAGGTCAGTTCCAGCGTCATATTTGATTATTATTTTCCATATAAAAAAGAACTGGATTTACCAGTGTTGTACTTGGCCACACTTCTGAACTAAAAGATGCCACTGTCTCGTTAACCAGTTGAAGCCTGGTGGTGAAATCCCAGCTAAAGGAAAGAAAACAACACTGATTGTGCGAAATGTAAAAGATCTTAGTCGTGATGTCATCAAGGTTAGAAATGTACTCTTTCCCATTCTCTCATTCTCTCTCATGCAAATCTCTTAATTTTCATATATGTGCATTAGATTAATGATTCTACATATGGAATGGGGAACATTAGTGTTACTTCTTTGTGTCTTACCCCTTGTAATTTTCTTCTTCAATTGAGCTGGTAGTTATTTAGTTATGACTCGGCTGTTTTGGACTACCTAACCTGGAGCTTTTAGCGAGTGAATACAGTTTAACTTGGTGATACTTGTGTAATTAAGGAACATGATATGTGTTAGGTTGAATCTTACTACAGTTTCTTCATGCCAAAATGGATGAATAGGCTCCACTATCCATTATTTAGCAAAACCGAAAAGAATGTTCAGACTCGTTGCAATATCTCATATGTAACTTAGTTGATTCAGACCTCTTAATTTTTTCAGTCAGATTCAGCAGCAGTTAGTGTACCTGAACTTGAGTTGGAGCTGTCAAGCGGAACACTGGGTGGCATTGTGACAACAGTTGAAGGTTTAATTGTGAAAATATGCGAGGGTATGTTCGCCATATACTCATGCCTCCTCTGTTTATGGGACCAAAATTGACTGCAAGAGCCATGCTAATTCTAGTCAAAGGTGTGCCTTCCAGTATTTTTTTTTGTAGCTTGTATGAGATGGAAGTATCTCGAAGGTAAGTTGCATAGTTGATTTCCTCGCTAGACGTAGGCCCGTCTCTTCTGCCAACAGCTTAACAGTATATGACTAGGCAGGAATTTATTCGAAATATTGTGGCACATGTATGTTTGTTACTCTCTGCACTTTCAGTTATGCATATACGTTAGATTTAGAGGAAGCTTTTTAAAAAAAATTGAAGTTTGTGGAAGCTTTTGTGTTCCAACAGAGTTTGTGCAACTTATGTCGATATGAAGTACACCAGAATACGATGTGATCGTTAGAATTGTTATGGGTACAAATTTCCTCCTGAAACTCAAATATATGCATCTTTTTGGGCTTACAGCACTGGAGCGAGTTCATGGATTCCAGTTGGGTGACAGCACATATGAATGGAAGAAGAAGAAATGGGATGGTTTCACAGAGAGATTAGCAAAGGTTGGTATTTTTTCCTTTTGATATGTTGAACATTGTCTCTGTAGCAAGGTTCTATTTCACCTAATCTTCAGAATATTATAAAGCACACATCAGTTCTTGCGCAAAGTTATACTCCCTCCGTTCCTAAATAATTGTCTTTCTAGAGATTTCAACAAGTGACTACATACGAAGCAAAATGAGTGAACCTACACTCTAAAACATGTCTACATACATCCGTATGTTGTAGTCCATTTGAGATGGCTAGAAAGACAATTATTTGGGAACGGAGGGAGTACTTGTTAAAGTCTTCGCTGTCTGGCAGCGTTGTTTTCTTGGTAAACATGGAGCAAATCGTTTTTTTCAAATTACTGTCCAGAATTGAATGTAATTATTACTAACATGTGCAAAATAACCTGCTGTTTTGGGTATCCCTTTTCAGCATAGGTGCTGAAGGATACGATGAGTTAATGAGTTAATGATTCCCTTCAATCTGTTACGTACATATTTCAATGTGTATCTGTATATTTCAGCTTCTAAATCTAGAAGAGCCATGGACTCTAATTCTTGATGACGCATTAGCGGCTTCGTTTATTGCTCCAGCGACAGATTCGCTAGAAGATGACAAACAGCTAACAAGTAAGATGACAAACAACTAGCAAGAAATGATATTGCTCGTTGCAAACTCTTTTGTTTTGTTTTTCCTATACTCAATAATTTAGCCATTTGCTTTGAATTGCCGAAAAATGTTTATTAATATTCCAGTACCTGTTTGTCCATGAATTGACTTGCAGTTGAGGAGTATGAGAGGAGCTGGGAGCAAAACGAGGAGCTGGGCTTGAATGACATGGACACGTCCTCTGCGGACATGGCTTACAACACGACGAGCACGTCATAATCGATATTGGTTTAGTCTTCTTGTTGTGCACAATGTTGTAACCTGTAATTTGAAATTTGGTACTCCGTGGTGTATTCAATTTTTATTTTACGAATGAACCTAATCAATAGGTGCTATCGAGATGGTTTCAACTATATAGTTTATTTGTTCACCTTGGCAAAGACGTTGGTTCAATCGTGCAACACTTGTATTCTTGAAGGCTGCAGGTCAACTTATTTTTTTTTTCAGTATAAAAAATATGCTGCAATGAAAATATGTACCGAGTAGAAGTAGCTGAATGGAGAAATGTTCTGATACTACGGCAGTAGCCGAAATCGACATGAGATGATTTGGCAGGCAGCAGATTCCAATGACCTGATTTTCAACATTTTTTTCTTCCAATGCAGCAAATTTTCTCTGTAGTTCAGATTTTGTTTCTCAAGTCCACATGAGATCATTAATTTCCTTTTTGCCTCTACTTGTTGTTTAAGCTTTAGTTCTGCCGACGAAGTGGTAAGAGGATATCTCATTACTGTTTATTACTTTGTTATCCTGATAGAATTGAACACACTACTTTTATAGTCTATCTTAGAAACTTCATGAACCACTGATTGGAGCTGATCATTATACCAGATCAACTAGAGTAATTCGGGTTTCTCTAATGATGATTTACTCTAAGATGAGTCGAGAGATGGTGTCTTTGCTCTGCCGTAAGGTTATCCCAGGTCACTTTAGGGCTCGCGGTCATGGCGGAGGTGGTGCAGTGAGAAGGAGTGGGAGCGACGGTGGTGCGGTGCGGATGGTGTCGGGCATGGACAATTATAAAATAGCGGGCACCAGCTAGGGCAAGCAGGCATCAGAGTGGGTTTCTCCAACGCGCCAGTTTTTAATGCCGACAGGCAGGCGAACGGGTAACCGTTGTGCATGCGGCAAATAGCCATCCCATCGCGTCTAGTCGCACTGCGGGCCGGCATGAATGCGTGGCAACCGGTTGGCATGAGAGAGGACGCGGGCACGGGAGAGGTTTTGAATGGATCCGGGGTGTCCGTTGCGTATGTGGCAAGGTTTGAACGGCCACAAAGCCCCACCCCCTAGGTTTGGACAGATGGGGAGTTGGATGGAAATGTGTTGGGACCGCCCAGTTCAAACAGTTGCAGGCAGTTTGAGGGCTTGTGTTGGAGATGCCGTAATGAACTGAATCAAGAAACACACCTCTTCTTGCTGTTTAAACTTTATTTGCGGAGACAAAACTAAAAAATATGCTGAACATAATGGTAAAAAGAAAATGTATAGTAAATCACCATTAGTATTTAGAAATCGGCGGTCATCTTTGAAATTTCATGAGCCGCAGATTGTAGTCGATCATCAAACCAACGCAATCAGAGTAAATCATCATCATCATCAATGTACTAATATCAAGTTTTCTTTCTTTAACCTATGATGATGAGTGGTAGTAATACATCGGATGAATGGATGAATGTCGTTAATACTACATGAGCTCCAACAAAACTAAAGTACAGTATCTCTCAACTCATCATGTTTCAAACAATCGAATTCTTTATCTCCTTCCCGGCCGTCGTCCGCTGGCCGGCGAGGCACCAAGCGCCGGGAACTCGTCGGTGGAGAGGCTGAAAGAGACGCCGCCCCCGGGGCTCTGTGTCTGTCCCGCCCTGACAGCAGCAGCAGCCTTGTACAGAGGCGCCGCCGGTTGGTGCTGCTGCTGAGGCGCCGCATGCTTCGCCGCCTCGCCATTGCTCTGCTCCCAGGCCGCTCTGTTCGGGGGCGCGCTCGCCGCCGTCATCGCCGGCCGGACCACCGCAGCGGCGAGGCTCTGCAGCAGCGGGTCGGGCCGGAACCCGAACGGGACCTTGGAGGCGTCCATCTTCCTGAACGTGATGGAGATCCTCTTGGCCGGCACGGCGGGGACGCAGTGCTTGGCGACGTCGGCGCCGTTGCCGGCGAGCACGAGGACCGACCCCACGGGGAGCGGGATGGAGGCCGCGGCGGAGAACTCACCGGGGGCGACCACCCTCATGTCCTTCCCGAAGAGGATTGGGGCCTCGGTGAGGAAGGAGGCGGTGCAGAAGGGGCGGAGGAAGTCGTGGTGGTCGACGTGCGGCGGGATGCAGTCGTCGACGTCGTAGACGTTGACGATGCAGCTGTCGGGCACGCAGGAGGGCGGGAGCACGCGCCAGAGCACGAGGCGGCGCGCCATGGCGGCGAGCAGCGGCGGCAGCGGGTCGACGGCCTCGTCCCGCACGATGCCCGGCGGGTTGCCGTCCCGGTCGGCGGCGTAGTTGTAGCAGCAGCCGAACTGGATCGTCGCCCGGCCCTTGCCCCGCATCCACTTGCGCGGCTCCGAGTAGGTCCGCTCTGGAAGAAGAATCGAGGTCGTCAGATCAAGATCGGGCATGGAAGAAGGAGCACGGGAGAATTCATCGGAGGGGTGTTGGAGATGAAGAAGAGGGGGAAGGTTGGGTTGGGTACCTCGGAGGCGGCCGCGGCGGCCCTGGTCCTGGAGGTCGAGGACGCAGGCGACGATCTTGGCCTGCTCGTCGGGGGAGAAGACGTTGGCGTGGAGCTCGAGGCCCTGCAGCACGTTGAGCATGCGGCCGTCCACCCGCTCCATGTGGCGGAAGTCCTTCTTGCGGCGCACCCTCGCCATGCCCTCGTCGGTTAGTAGCGCCGGCGTCGGCGTCGACATCGCGGCGGCTCCGGCGGCGGCAGTGGGAACAGAGCAAGGGGATCTGGGCAGAGGATTTTGACTGGATTGGCGGCTGCGGCTGAGGCAGCTCAGCTTTATACGGAAAGGTGAGGCCACTTCCAAATCGGGGTCGGGTCGGGTGTTTCGCCGAACACGTGTGGCGCGCGTGGGTGGGCGCGGGCGGACGCGTATTCTCGCGTTCCCGCCTTCTACTAGCGCGCGCGTTCGTCAGTCGATTTGCATAACCCCTATTCTATCTGGGCCGGCATCGGGTGGGCTGGCCTCCGCGACGGACGGCCTTTACTTTACACTGCTGAGCCTGCCGAGCTCTCGGGAGCGGGAGCAACTAATTAGGGAGCGCTCCTTTAAAGACTTCCAGCAATTTTTTGGGATAGGCTGAAAGCGCGTTTGTTTTTTATTTTCCCGCATGCGTTTTCGATTTTTTAAGCAGGTTTTTTTTGAACTTTTTGGTTTTCACCTGTCTTTCTTAGCTTCCGCACAAGAAAAAATTTCGAATTTCTTTTCTTGCACGAAAAAACACATTCTTTTCTTCCGCGAGAGTCGCGGTTTTGCTTTCGCGAGAGGCACGCCCATGCCTCTCGAAAACGAAAAAAAATGTGTTTTCTATTTTCTTTCTTCCGTGATAAGCAAGGTTTTGCTTTCACGAGAGAGGCATGGTTATGCTTCTGCGAGAGGCACGACCATGCCTCTCAAAAACGAAAACAACGTGTTTCCTATTTTTTTTATTCCACGAGAGGCAGGCACGGCCGTGTCTCTCGGAAACGGGAAAAAAATACGTTTTTTGTTTTTTGTTTCCTTCCGCGAGAGGCATGGTTATGCTTTCACGAGAGGCACAACCGTGCCTCTTTCGTAAAGGAAAAAAACTTGCTCCCACTTCGGGGTTTTCGTCCGTTTTTTTGTCCGATTTTTTTGAATTTTTTCGTCAAAACCTATCAACACAGAATCTAGTTTTTGAAGATCTCGACGCGGAATCCAACGGTGAAACGGTTCGAGATTTGGATGCATGGTTTAAGAGATAAAAGGTTTTGAATATACGGATATACGAAAAAAGAAAAAAACTCCCAGGTTGCGACAAGTGGGCGCATGCAGTGCGTCACTTGTCGTAACCTGAAAGTTTTCCCTTTTTTATAGATCTGTTTATTCAAAATATTTTATCTCTTAAACCGTGCATCCAAATAGGCAAGCGCCTGTATTTTTTTAGAATAGTAAGCATATTTTTCATTACAGCATATTTTTCTTTCGGAGGCAAATAATAAGGGGCACGGAGGTTCTTGGACAGGACGACGAGTGGAGAAATGGGTCATACTTATGTCGCCAGCCTGTCTGCTGCCGCCGTGGAGATGATAGCTTCTTCTTGGACCAGTCCCTCTTAGTAGACGGAGAGGAGAAACCTGGTTGGATTGAGGTTATTTGGTGGGGAAAGTACTTCCTCCGTTTTTATTTACTCTGCATATTAGAGTTGACTGAAGTTAAACTTCGTAAAATTTGACCAAGTTTATAGAAAACAATATAGACATTTATCATAATAAATTTATACGATGTGAAAGTACATTTAATAATAAATCTAATATTGTTGATTTGTTATTGTATATCTTAATATTTTTGTATATAAATTTGGTCAAAGTTTGTAAAGCTTGACTTTGACCAAAGCTAATATGCAAACTAAATAAAAACGGAGGGAGTATAACACATACCATCTGGAAACTTAGCCTGTCTGTGTTCCTCTGCCATATAATTTTGGTTCTTCATTTTCAGTGTCAATCCCCTTTTGACATTTATAATATGTCGAAGAATAATGTGGGCCGACCGGTGTCATGGGAAATGCACATTGAGAGCCGACCTATCATTGTATGTGGGAATCATCGCTGGTTCAGTGCATGCTCGTCGTGAACCCACACACCGGTGGCCAGACAATGGCGATGGTAATCGAGGAGTCATGAATGCGTCAATATTATATTTCACACGTTTCTCCCTACCGAAAAAAGAGAACGAAGTTTGAACAAACATCCATGACAAGCCACTAGGGGTAGCGAGTGATAATTGATAAAGTAGTAGCAGCACTGACGGTCCATTTTGACATCGGTCTGTGATGAAAAATCGACCTCACTAAGATTGAGGAGGACAATAATACAGACCGACCTAATTTTAACCGGTATGTGTTAACCGTCTTGGATGTCCTGCAGAGGCTTATCACTGACGCGTCTGTGCTGTCCCTCCAGTGATGACCCTCATCATTGACGTGTGGTCATAGGGCAGTTAGTGATGAGTGGTCACTTGTGTTTGGTTTTGTAGTAGTGTTGGGGGCAACAAATCTTATGTAAATTACATAACGATTCAACATGAGTATAGAAGAAAAGAGATATTTTTTCTAGTTTACGAAGTTTGATTTTTGGATAAAACAGGAAAGCACCTGCATCTTTTTTCTTTTCGAGGCAAAAATAAATAAAAAATAAGGGGCACGGATGTTAATAGACGGGCCGGCAAGCGGAGAACTGGGCCGTACTTACTTGTGGAGAAGAATAGGTTCTTCTTGGGCCAGTCCCTCCGAGGAGAGACCGGGCCGGACTGAGCTTGCTTGTTGGGTGGGACCAGTATATACAACCATCCCAGCCCGGCCGCATCGTTGTTGAAACCCTAAGGTGCTAGGTTATTCGCCCCAAAGAAAAAGGAAACCGGAGACGGAGATCGACGGTGCGTGCAAGAGGCGCCGATGGGCGGCAGCGGAGATCAACGGTGGGTGCAAGAGACGCCGATGGGCAGCGGGTCGAATCCAGACTCGGGAGAAGCTCTTCGTCGCTACCGTGGTCTCCTGAGGTGGGAGACCGATTTGCTGCGGAGTGAGGTCAGGTCCCGGGGCCTCGATACGATTGCTGGAAAGAAGGCTTATCTTGAGCGCCATTCTGATGGAAGACAACTGCAAGAGCTGTTGTCCGCCCCTGAGGTCGGGAGTGTGCCTCTGGTGTCTTGGCCTTACCTTGTTCCTCATCATGAGGAGGCCGTGGAGCTACTCTTGCACGAGGCACACAGACTGACCTACCGCATCCAATCTCTGAGGGAACTCGGTGTGCCAATCCCATTGGAGAAGCTCGAATTACTTTTTCGCTTGTCCGGAATGTGTGCGAGCCTCTCCAGAAGAATAAGGACGCATGCATCGCCAACCTCAAGCGAGTCTTCTCAGGATGCTGCAATTTCTCCTTACAAGGAGCGACGTAAGAGCTGGGTGTCGACTTGGGGGAGTCCAGTATTAGGATGCGGCGGCTTCCATGACATAAGTAAGTTAGACTTCGTCCATGTTTTGGTTATCTCAGCTTTCCTTCCTGTTTCTTCCTTAAAATGCTTCATACGCATGCAGAATTGACTAGTGGCTGCAGAGAAAGGAAAATGTATTGAGTAAGCTCAGCAACTAGTGCAACGAGTGAACCATATAAGACAAAGACACATGCTTCAGACATTGCTGCTAGGCATCTATCCAGCACAACAGAACAAGAAAAATACTTCAGACTTGGATGATTTCAGCCATTAGAAAATACAAGCACAAGTTCTTCAGTTAGTTAGCAATAGGAATATCAGCTTTCCGTTAGTTAGCAATAGGAATAGCAATTTTCAGTTAGTAGAAATACAAACAGCAGCAATAAATGTTGTACATACTACATTAGAAAAGTTGTTGTTGTATACGCACTGAATAAAACAACATTGCAGAGAACCATATAAACTTCCATTCCACAAACATGACAAGAGATAATGTACAGATTTATGCAAATAAAAGAACCAAGAAATTGCAGAGAAGCAGCAAACAATGTTGCCATCCTTCCACAGAGCACAGAACACATTTCTTCAGATTTTTTTAAGAGACAACGAGCCACTTGTCATTGAAATTCAGTACCACTTGTCATTCCAAAATTCCAGTTTTTATAGGAAACTTTTAACTCTGGGGAAATTCATTGTAGTAGTTCCCGGGCAATTAGTGCTCATGTCAGAAATTAGAGAAATCCACACCAAATTCCTAGAATTTAAAATGCAACATGTGTGTCAGAGTTACGGACAGATCAATTGATTCTCTAATCCGTTTACCGTAGAGAAAAGGGTATTGCTTGATCATATGTGCATCTCAGAGGACTAGCGAACCGTACCATTCAAACATGGAGACAATAAGTTGTCTAGTAGGAGTAGCTGCTGGAAGGTAGTAACTAATGAAGTAAAGTCTGGATAGTGAAGTTGTGGAGGGCCCATTACGCAGTGCATTTGAAAGAAAATACACCAATGATATGGATGATGGGAAAAGCTATATACATACACAAATACACACTAGTTCACAGTTTCCCAAGTGGACGTTCGGCTTTGAAGTCGGTGAATGTGTAGCACCTGTGTGCTCCTATGTATTTCCTGCTTTTGCTTCCTTTTTCTTTCTTATTAATATGCATTTCTCAGTCAATGCAATCATTTCACTTGCTCATTTTCTTCTTGTATAGTAAGAGATTGTACTTCCCTTTGTTTAGTAGTTTCTACATTTATATAACACTACACACATTGATGTTGCAGCCACACTGTCTCCTATGTATTTTACCCCCTGCGCCCCTCGTATCATCCCATCGTCCGCCTTTGCCACCGAGGCCTTACAGATCTACTCGTTCGAAATCTTTGAGCTGGATGACAGCTTGAAGTGGCCACTCAATATCTATGGTGTGGTCGCTGCTCGAGATGCTGTGGATGGTAACCGCAACCTTCTCTTCTCTCGCTCCACGGCTAACTGCCAATTACTCACTAAAGAGGTATGTATACAACATTTCCCCTTCCTCTTGCATGTGATCTTGTGCATAATACATACATTTATACTAGCAAAGATAGAAAATTAATATGTCGGTTGATATGGCTTTGCTGGTTCTTAAGCTCAGCAGCATTGGTTGATTAGTACAGAAGATAACAAATTCGCTCTATGAGTTAACAATCTAGTGATAATTAGTACAAGGAAATATTACATGAAAAAAATAGTTTCTACTTCTGGTCGAAGTCAAGATGTATTCTGGATCAGTGCAAGCATCTTCAATACTGCACCTTCCAGGCACAATGCAGGCCCTTGTTGATATAGTTGCATGGTCAAAGTTGATTGCAATAGTTTAATGCATATCTCAACAGCATCAATATCATAGGCTTGGTTCTGACACTTGCTCGCCTGATGTAGTTCAAGCAAGAAAATTAATTCAGTAAACAGAAATGAAAACATATTAGGAAGTAGAGGGGCTCGGTGTCAAGCAATGAGTCAATTGCAAGAAACCACCACATTTGTGGCTAGGTTTGCAGAAAACCACCGACTCGTTAATCCGTTGCAAAAAACACTGCAAAATCACTTAAGTCGTTGCAAAAAGCACTGATCGGGTGATTTAGCCTGTTTGATCGCTTTCTGACAAATGGGGCCTGGCTGTTAAGAGCTGACTTGGCAAAACATTGACACACACACCCCCTAGACCTTTTAAAAAGTGCAATCAGCCCCCTCGGTGTGGACAACCTCAGCGCACTGGCCCTGTTGTCCGGTAGGCACGGCGGCGCCCTCGTCGGCATCGGAGACGGGTACGGCCGCGGTAGAGGACAAGGAGGCGGCCAGGGTGTGCGCATTTTCGAGGCGTTGGCCTGCCGGTGCGGCGGCGATCTGGAGCATGTGTCAGGAGCCGAAGCGGAGGAGCGGCAGCCTCCTCTGATGTGGTTGGCGAAGAGAGTGGAGGGGGGGGGGGGGAGGCGACGAGCTCCACCTGCTCGACAAGCCGTTCCCGTCGCCCTCCTGGCGCTCTGGCCGGAGGCCGCTCTGGCGCTGCCACGGCAGAAGCGCTCGCGGCGTTTGCGCCATTGAGAGAGGGCAACGGGTGGGCTTCTGGCGGCGGCGACGGGAGCCAGTGGGGGCGGCGCGGTGACGGGATCCGGCGGCGGGAGCCCGTGGGCGCGGCGATGGGAGCCCGTGGGCGCGGCAACGGGAGCCCGTGGGGGCGGCGCGGCGACGGGAGCCAGTGGGGGCGGCGACGGGAGCCGGTGGGGGCGGTGCGGCGATGGGAGCCGGCGGCGGCGATGGGAGTGGGTGGGGGCGGCGCGGCGACGGGATCCGGCAGCGGCAACGGGAGCCGGTGGGGGTGGCGCGGCGACGGGAGCTGGTGGGAGCTGATTGGAGCAATGGACGGGGATTGGAAGGGAGGGTTTGATTGCTTTTCTTTTTAAGATACATGGGTGTGTATGACATTTGATTGCCAAGTCAGCACCTTACAACTCGGTCCTACCTGTCAGAAAGTGATTAAATGAGCTAAATCACCCGATCAGTGTTTTTTGCAATGACTTAAGTGATTTTGCGGTGTTTTTTGCAACGGATTAACGAGTTGGTGGTTTTCTGCAAACCTAGCCACAAATGTGGTGGTTTCTTGCAATTGACTCGGTTTCATTTAACTATTTGGTCCAACAAGTACTATGCCAATGTGTCTGTCGATCTCCCATTCTACCTTCTAATAACCATGGAAGATATAATCAATTGTAGTGTGGTGAGCAGCAAGAGGAACATTCAAACAATCAATGAGACCATTAATTCCTGGTTCATTCCCCGGGTTCTATGCTGCTAACCATTTGACTTTCCAGTGGACATGGCACCTGGTAAGTCTTGAGCGCAAGCTGTATGATGGTGATGATTACAATAATAAGGCTTGCTAGGTGATGATAATAGTACTCTAATCTGATCCGGTCCTGTCCTCAAGCTAGTGTGGTTCACACTTTTGAGTATTGAGAGTTGAGTGTGTCACTGCATTGTGTGGTGGGCATTGTAGGTCTGTACGCTGTACGTGTACAGCACGGCAGTTGCATTTGTTATTTGTGTACAAAAATGAAGTGTCAATGATGGTTAAGCAATCATATTCGATTCAGATCCAGTGGTTTTTCTTCTCTCTCTCTCTCTCTCTCTCTCTCTCTCCGTGTGTGTATCTCATGGTAAACCATTTCACATGGCATTAGTAATGATAATGATGATTGTTGTTTGCAGGATCCTTTTTTGCACTTGACTGGCCCTTCTCGTGCTATTCTGTCTGAGTATCCGGTTGATTTTGAAGTTGAACTAAGGATAAAAGATGGAAGCGAGTCTCAAGATAAAGCATTGATCAGTTCTACTAACCACCACCATTTTTGTGCTGATACTGCTCTTTTCTTTGGCTGCCTGTGTTCAGCAAAGTTAAACCTCCAGACTGTTGCTAGTGCTGTCCAGGTCACGATATTATCAGTTCGTGTCACTGGAGGGCTGTCTACTTTTGAATTTGGAGGGCAAATTGCGTGTTCATTGTCTACTGCAGGTCGCCAAGTTGTGTTGTTTGATTCTAGTGAAGAATTTTGTGAAGATCTGGAAGGTTACGTTCCATTGGCAAGGAATGTTGTTACGGTGGAATCAAAAGGTTCACTGAGGATCATCATAAAAAGTTACACAGAATCTCATCTTGTTGCTCACCAGGCTGAGTTTGAATTCGATGCCAAGCATTGTCAGATAAGCAGTCAGGAACGTGTTATTGGTGATTCTAAGCTGCAGGTTGTCATTGCTTGGTCCCTACTTGTGAGGGACAAGCTTGACAACATGGCAGCGGGGTATGCCTTCACTTATCCCTCTCTCTGTGGCTAGTTCGACAACTTGGTGGGGTGATCAAACTTAGAACTTTGTTGTCTTGTGTAATCTAACTTGAAGTTGACCTATGTTGTGTTGTGTGATTAAACGTGTCATCAAACTAAGTAGACCTATGCTTTCTTTTGTTCCATTCGTACAACTGTTGCCCTGCTGGGAAGGTACCTTCATTATGTAATATATACTGTGGTTGAGTCGAACTGGCTGGGAAGGTGCCTTTTATTATGTAATACTCCCTTTGTCTGGTTGTCCATTTCTCCGACAAGTATTTTCAAGTGGAGGGAGTATATAATTGTGGTTGAATCAAATTGACGAATGTAGTTTGTTTTGGACAAAGCCGTGACCTTTGCCAAGCTAACAAATGTGGGTCGTCCCGCATGGGCAAACTGGAGCAAAACGTTTCTCATAGTAGAAAAAAGCTATACTCTTATTAATAACATTGGGGTAGCATCATAGTAGAAAAAAAATACCCTTGATTAATCACACTGGGGTAGCCCTTGAGTGCAGCATCCAATTAGGTTCAGTACGACCTGACCTGACAATGCTAGAAACAGAGTGGAAGAAAATCTGAGAAGATGGAAATACTATCCCAGCAACAGTAGAAGCTGAAAGGAGAAGAAGAAATTTGATTCTGAAGAAGCAGATGTGGAACATAGCCAGAAGCAAGGCCCTGGGGACCTACCCATTGCAAGCTCCAAGCTATGATGCTGTGCATGGAAATTAACTGGTGTATATGGGTATGCAGATATACTACTGTACTGATACATAGCAACACAGGAGATGAGGGTAGTAATTTAGAGTGAAAGCGAGTTAAAAGTTGACATTTGATAGTGTTGGAAGCCCCCAGCCATAGTCACCCCATAAATCTCCATTGCCCGGAAATATAATGGGAAACATACATGAAAACTAATGGGAAACAGGGAACCAACAAAGAACACAATTACCGTTGGCGAACAAGGGCCGCCGTACGCAGGCGGGGCCGGCAAGGCCGGCAAAAAGGAAACGGAGCAAGAAGAAATGGCGGCAGCAGCACGGACGGCAACACGAGAGACAAACAGATCAACAAAACCAGGAAACCTAAAACCCTTCAGGACTAAAGTGAAAAAAGAGAAAACCAGAAACGAAATCTCCCAGGAGCACGCGATTTCGGGGGATTAATGACTGAAACGTTTAACTACAAAAAGAGAAGGAAAAAAAAGGCAGCCAAACAAGGCCCTTAAATTTCCAGGATGTCTTCTAAATATCAGAAAGTGGGCTATTGATATTATTATTTTCTATATATCTATGAAAGAAGCACAAGTATCTTCAGAAAATCAGAATATAGATTCTAATGTAGATAGACTTGTAGCTCAAAATTCTGAGATTTTCTTTTGGTATTCTTTGAGATATTTCTTAATAAAAGGTGTTTCTATTTAATCACCTAATTGATTTTCTTATGCATGGTGCTGATTTCGGTGGCCCCCCCTGATTTTTGGGGTACGGCCTTGGGTAGGAGCAAAAGCTCTGATGGCCAAAGAGGGATGCTCCGTTTGCCAAGTTAATGGATAAGCTGCTAACTGAAGTTCGTAACTTGAGATGATTCGCCCCGCAGTCAAAGAATGGAACATCCCGTTAGTGAGCTACTAGTGTTTGGCCACCTACCAGCAGCAGGCCAAGCGCGCACGTTGAACTCAGTACCTGGTCAGTTTGAGCACGCAGCTTTAATCTGCAGGAGAAAGATGAGTCGCCAAGAGCAAGCACGCCACATGCTTCGAGGCGAGCTGACAGTTTTCGTCCCCAGCATTGATTAAATCTGTGCAAGCTCCTCGAGGAGCTTGCCTAAACTCGAGAGCTGACAGTTTAGGCAAGCTCGAGAAGCAAGAGAGGAACATCAGAGGGGAGGGGAGAAGAGAAGATGCACTTCTAATAATCTAAACGGACCTGCATTTTTAATCCCGACAAGACTGTGACCACGGATGCGGTCAGGCTCATCAACTACACAAGTTTCAAGATCAGCCACCACAATTGTTCAAGGTGTTCAGGATACTACACTAACATTACCATGTTCAACACAAGAGGCAGGCAAAACTTAGCCACCACACCACATTTGTTCAAGGTGTTCAGCTCCTACACCAAACAACAACAACAAGGGCTACATGATTCGATATAACTGAAGGTGTTCAGGTACATCACATAACAAGTTTTAACACGAGAGCAGGATACAAGATAAACCACCACAGATTGTTCAAGATTGACCATCCTCTGTCTCTATCCAGAAGTGGATACCAAGGGGACCCTTGTAGCCACCCTTCCTCGCAAGGATCCCAGGAACAACCGCGTTGTCAAACCTAAGAAGGTAGAGAAAACGGTGGATCAAGTGATCCAAACTTGCTTTCCCACGCACAGATGGAGCAACAGTGGCAGTTACATAGGGTACCATCTGATCAGGTTTGGCCAACAACCGTTTAGTCTCTTGTTTCAGAGCAGGGAATGTATCTAACGCCTTGGAGCTCACAAAGATGGCTTCAAATCTCCTTCCCAACACAACACGGTTCTCCTCCACTTCCTCAATCAAAGCACCAAGATCAGTCTCATCCTCACGCACTTCTTGTTTGATTTTGGCAACCAAGCTCTCCTCCAAGAGCAGTAATAATAAACAGAATGCTGTGTAAGACAGTTTTTGATCAAATCAAACAACCGCCCAACAGCAATGCACCTAGCCAGAGCTCTGTCCCAGAAGATAATAGAACACGAAGCATCTTCTTCCAAGGGCCCAAACCGAGGGCATTCGCCAAGGAGTACGAAGATCGTCTCAAACACCAAACGACCTTCTTTGGATGGCTTCGAATTAGGTTTTCTATAAAGCACAATCAAGAATTTCTCCACATCATCCAGCACACCATCATAGAACTTGACAAATTCCCTACATTGATATGGGTTTAAATCTGTTACAACTAATCACAATAAATAATTTATGGTGCCTACATATCAACACAAAAACAACAAACAAGAAACACATACAGATGCTTCGTATATGTGTGCGAGTATCGTGTTTGCTTGCACTTGTCCTTCAAAACCCCTTCTTTATTAAAGTTGACGAATCCGTGAATAAGCACCAAAGGGTAGTTTGGAATTCAGCAAAACATGTAATGATCCTCCTAAAGGAAATATGCCCTAAAGGCAACAATAAAGTTATTATTTATTTCCTTATTTCATGATAAATGTTTATTATTCATGCTAGAATTGTATTAACCGGAAACATAATACATGTGTGAATACATAGACAAACATAGTGTCACTAGTATGCCTCTACTTGACTAGCTCATTGATCAAAGATGGTTAAGTTTCGAAACCATAGACATGAGTTGTTATTTGATCAATGGGATCACATCATTAGGAGAATGATGTGATTGACTAGACCCATTCCGTTAGCTTAGCACTTGATCATTTCTGTTTACTGCTATTGCTTTCTTCATGACTTATACATGTTCTTATGACTATGCGATTATGCAACTCCCGAATACTGGAGGAACACTTTGTGTGCTACCAAACGTCACAACGTAACTGGGTGATTATAAAGGTGCTCTACAGGTGTCTCCGATGGTACTTGTTGAGTTGGCATAGATCAAGATTAGGATTTGTCACTCCGATTGTCGGAGAAGTATCTCTGGGCCCTCTCGGTAATACACATCACTATAAGCCTTGCAAGCATGATAACTAATGAGTTAGTTACGAGATGATGTATTACGGAACGAGTAAAGAGACTTGCCAGTAACGAGATTGAACTAGGTATTGGGATACCGACGACCGAATCTCGGGCAAATAACATACCGACGACAAAGAGAACAACATATAGTGTTGTGCGGTTTGACCGATAAAGATCTTCGTAGAATATGTAGGAACCAATATGAGCATCCAGGTTGCGCTATTGGTTATTGACCAGAGACGTGTCTCGGTCATGTCTACATAGTTCTCGAACCCATAGGGTCCGCACGCTTAAAGTTCTGTGACGATCGGTTTTATGAGTTTATATGTTTTAATGTACCGAAGGTAGTTCAGAGTCCCGGATTTGATCACGGACATTACGAGGAGTCTCGAAATGTTCGAGACATAAAGATTGATATATTGGAAGCCTACATTTGGACATCGGAATAGTTCCGGGTAAAATCAGGATTTTACCGGAGTACCGGAGGGGTTACCGGAACCCCCCCGGGGGCTAATGGGCCTTGTTGGGCCATAAGGGAAAGAGAGTGATGGAAATATGCCCTAGAGGCAATAATAAAATTATTATTTATTTCCTTATATCATGATAAATGTTTATTATTCATGCTAGAATTGTATTAACCGGAAACATAATACATGTGTGAATACATAGACAAACAGAGTGTCACTAGTATGCCTCTACTTGAATAGCTCGTTGATCAAAGATGGTTAAGTTTCCTAGCCATTGACATTGGTTGTCATTTGATTAACGGGATCACATCATTAGGAGAATGATGTGATTGACATGACCCATTCTGTTAGCTTAGTACACGATCGTTTAGTATGTTGCTATTACTTTCTTCATGACTTATAGATGTTCCTGTGAATATGAGATTATGCAACTCCCATTTACCGGGGGACACTTTGTGTGCTAACAAACGTCACAACGTAACTGGGTGATTATAAAGGTGCTCTATAGGTGTCTCCGAAGGTACTTGTTGGGTTGGCGTATTTCGAGATTAGGATTTGTCACTCCGATTGTTGCAGAGGTATCTCTGGGCCCTCTCGGTAATGCACATCACTTAAGCCTTGCAAGCATTGCAACTAATGAGTTAGTTGCAGGATGATGTATTATGGAACAAGTAAAGAGACTTGCCGGTAACGAGATTGAACTAGGTATTGAGATACCGACGATCGAATCTCGGGCAAGTAACATACCGATGACAAAGGGAACAACGTATGTTGTTATGCGGTCTGACCGATAAAGATCTTCGTAGAATATGTAGGAGCTAATATGAGCATCCAGGTTCCGCTATTGGTTATTGACCAGAGACATGTCTCGGTCATGTCTACATAGTTCTCGAACCCGTAGGGTCTGCATGCTTAACGTTACGATGACAGTTATATTATGAGTTTATATGTTTTGATGTACCGAAGGTTGTTCGGAGTCCCAGATGTGATCACAGACATGACGAGGAGTCTCGAAATGGTCGAGACATGAAGATTGATATATTGGAAGCCTATGTTTGGATATCGGAAGTGTTCCGGGTGAAATAGTGATTTTACCGGAGTACCGAGAGGTTACCGGAACCCCCCGGGAATCAAATGGGCCTTAGTGGGCATAGGTGGAAGAGAGGAGAGGAGGCAAGGGCTGGCCGCGCGCCCCTCCGCCTAGTCCGAATAGGACAAGAGAGGGGGGCGGCGCCCCCCTTCCTTCCTTCCTTCTCCTCCACTCCTTCCCCCAAGTCCTAATCCAACTAGGAAAAAGGAGCGGAGTCCTACTCCTACTCCTGCGCGCCTCCTCCTATGGCCGGCCGCACCCCCCTTGCTCCTTTATATACAAGGGCAGGGGGGCACCCTAGAGACACAACAATTGATCTGCTTGATCTTTTAGCCGTGTTCGGTGCCCCCCTCCACCATAGTCCACCTCGATAATACTATAGCGGTGCTTAGGCGAAGCCCTGCGTCGGTAGAACATCAACATCATCACCACGCCGTCGTGCTGACGAAACTCTCCCTTAACACTCGGCTGGATCGGAGTTCGAGGGACGTCATCGGGCTGAACGTGTGCTGAACTCAGAGGTGCCGTACGTTCGGTACTTGATCGGTCGGATCGTGGAGACGTACGACTACATCAACCCCGTTGTGCTAACGCTTATGCTTTTGGTCTACGAGGGTAAGTGGACAACACTCTCCCCTCTCGTTGCTATGCATCACCATGATCTTGCGTGTGCGTAGATTTTTTTTGAAATTACTACGTTCCCCAACAGTGGCATCAGAGCCAGGTTTTATGCGTTGATGTTATATGCACGAGTAGAACACAAGTGAGTTGTGGGCGATATAAGTCATACTGCTTACCAGCATGTCATACTTTGGTTCGGCGGTATTGTTGGATGAAGCGGCCCGGACCGACATTACGCTTACGCTTACGCAAGATTGGTTCTACCGACGTGCTTTGCACATAGGTGGCTGGCGGGTGTCAGTTTCTCCAACTTTAGTTGAACCGAGTGTGGCTACGCCCGGTCCTTGCGAAGGTTAAAACATCACCAACTTGACAAACTATCGTTGTGGTTTTGATGCGTAGGTAAGAATGATTCTTGCTAAGCTCGTAGCAGCCATGTAAAACTTGCAACAACAAAGTAGAGGATGTCTAACTTGTTTTTGCAGGGCATGTTGTGATGTGATATGGTCAAGACATGTTGCTAAATTTTATTGTATGAGATGATCATGTTTTGTAACCGAGTTATCAACAACTGGCAGGAGCCATATGGTTGTCGCTTTATTGTATGCAATGCAATCGCCCTGTAATGCTTTATTTTATCACTAGGCGGTAGCGATAGTCGTGGAAGCATAAGATTGGCGAGACGACAACGATGCTACGATGGAGACCAAGGTGTCACGCCAGTGATGATGGTGATCATGACGGTGCTTCGGAGATGGAGATCACAAGCACAAGATGATGATGGCCATATCATATCACTTATATTGATTGCATGTGATGTTTATCTTTTATGCATCTTATCTTGCTTTGATTGACGGTAGCATTATAAGATGATCTCTCACTAAATTTCAAGATAAAAGTGTTCTCCCTGAGTATGCACCATTGTCAAAGTTCGTCGTGCCCAGACACCACGTGATGGTCGGGTGTGATAAGCTCTACGTCCATCTACAACGGGTGCAAGCCAGTTTTGCACACGCAGAATACTCAGGTTAAACTTGACGAGCCTAGCATATGCAGATATGGCCTCGGAACACTGAGACCGAAAGGTCGAGCATGAATCATATAGTAGATATGATCAACATAGTGATGTTCACCATTGAAAACTACTCCATTTCACGTGATGATCGGTTATGGTTTAGTTGATTTGGATCACATGATTACTTAGAGGATTAGAGGGATGTCTTTATAAGTGGGAGTTCTTAAGTAAAATTTATCATGAACTTAGTACCTGATAGTATCTTGCTTGTCTATGTTTGTTTGTAGATAGATGGCCCGTGTTATTGTTTCGTTGAATTTTAATGTGTTCCTTGAGAAAGCAAAGTTGAAAGATGTGTTGGGGAACGTAGTAATTTCAAAATTTTCCTACGCACACGCAAGATCATGGTGATGCATAGCAACGAGGGGGAGAGTGTTGTCTACGTACCAACGCAGACCGACTGCGGAAGCGATCACACAACGTAGAGGAAGTAGTCGTACGTCTTCTTCCCGATCCGACCGATCCAAGCACCGTTACTCCGGCACCTCCGAGTTCTTAGCACACGTACAGCTCGATGACGATCCCCGGGCTCCGATCCAGCAAAGCTTTGGGGAGGAGTTCCGTCAGCACGACGGGGTGGTGACGATCTTGATGTACTACCGACGCAGGGCTTCGCCTAAGCACTACAACGGTATGATCGAGGTGGAATTTGGTGGCAGGGGGCACCGCACACGGCTAAGGAACGATCTCAAGGATCAACTTGTGTGTCTATGGGGTGCCCCCTGCCCCCGTATATAAAGGAGCAGGGGGAGGGGTTCGGCCGTCTAGGGAGAGGGGCGCAGGAGGAGTCCTACTCCTACCGGGAGTAGGACTCCCCCCCCAATCCTATTCCCAATAGGATTCTTCCAAAGGGAAGAGAGAAAGAGGGGGCCGGCCCCTTCTCCTAGTCCTAATAGGACTAGGGAAGGGGGGGGGGAGGCGCGCAGCCCTTGTGGGAAGCCCCTTTCACTTTTCCACTAAGGCCCAATAGGCCCATTTGCCTCCCGGGGGGGTTCCGGTAACCCTCCCGGTATTCCGGTAAAATCCCGATTTCATCCGGAACACTTCCGATGTCCAAACATAGGCTTCCAATATATCAATCTTTATGTCTCGACCATTTCGAGACTCCTCGTCATGTCCGTGATCACATCTGGGACTCCGAACAACCTTCGGTACATCAAAATGCATAAACTCATAATAACTGTCATCGTAACGTTAAGCGTGCGGACCCTACGGTTCGAGAACAATGTAGACATGACCGAGACATGTCTCCGGTCAATAACCAATAGCGGGACCTGGATGCCCATATTGGCTCCTACATATTCTACGAAGATCTTTATCGGTCAGACCGCATAACAACATACGTTGTTCCCTTTGTCATCAGTATGTTACTTGCCCGAGATTCGATCGCCGGTATCCAATACCTAGTTCAATCTCGTTACCGGCAAGTCTCTTTACTTGTTCCGTAATACATCATCCCACAACTAACATATTACCGAGAGGGCCCAGAGATACCTCTCCGACAATCGGAGTGACAAACCCTAATCTCGAAATACGCCAACCCAACATCTACCATTGGAGACACCTGTAGTACTCCTTTATAATCACCCAGTTACGTTGTGACGTTTGGTAGTACCCAAAGTGTTCCTCCGGTAAACGGGAGTTGCATAATCTCATAGTTATAGGAACATGTATAAGTCATGAAGAAAGCAATAGCAACATACTAAACGATCGGGTGCTAAGCTAATGGAATGGGTCATGTCAATCAGATCATTCAACTAATGATGTGACCTCGTTAATCAAATAACAACTCTTTGTTCATGGTTAGGAAACATAACCATCTTTGATTAACGAGCTAGTCAAGTAGAGGCATACTAGTGACACTCTGTTTGTCTATGTATTCACACATGTATTATGTTTCCGGTTAATACAATTCTAGCATGAATAATAAACATTTATCATGATATAAGGAAATAAATAATAACTTTATTATTGCCTCTAGGGCATATTTCCTTCAGTCTCCCACTTGCACTAGAGTCAATAATCTAGATTACACAGTAATGATTCTAACACCCATGGAGCCTTGGTGCTGATCATGTTTTGCTCGTGGAAGAGGCTTAGTCAACAGGTCTGCAACATTCAGATCCGTATGTATCTTGCAAATCTCTATGTCTCCCACCTGGACTAAATCCCGGATGGAGTTGAAGCGTCTCTTGATGTGTTTGGTCCTTTTGTGAAATCTGGATTCCTTTGCCAAAGCAATTGCACCAGTATTGTCACAAAAGATTTTCATTGGACCCGATGCACTAGGTATGACACCTAGATCGGATATGAACTCCTTCATCCAGACTCCTTCGTTCGCTGCTTCCGAAGCAGCTATGTACTCCGCTTCACATGTAGATCCCGCTACGACGCTTTGTTTAGAACTGCACCAACTGACAGCTCCACCGTTTAAAGTAAACACGTATCCGGTTTGCGATTTAGAATCGTCCGGATCAGTGTCAAAGCTTGCATCAACGTAACCTCTTACGGTGAGCTCTTTGTCACCTCCATATACGAGAAACATATCCTTAGTCCTTTTCAGGTATTTCAGGATGTTCTTGACCGCTGTCCAGTGATCCACTCCTGGATTACTTTGGTACCTCCCTGCTAAACTTATAGCAAGGCACACATCAGGTCTGGTACACAGCATTGCATACATGATAGAGCCTATGGCTGAAGCATAGGGAACATCTTTCATTTTCTCTCTATCTTCTGCAGTGGTCGGGCATTGAGTCTGACTCAACTTCACACCTTGTAACACAGGCAAGAACCCTTTCTTTGCTTGATCCATTTTGAACTTCTTCAAAATCTTGTCAAGGTATGTGCTTTGTGAAAGTCCAATTAAGCGTCTTGATCTATCTCTATAGATCTTTATGCCTAATATGTAAGCAGCTTCCCCGAGGTCTTTCATCGAAAAACTTTTATTCAAGTATCCCTTTATGCTATCCAGAAATTCTATATCATTTCCAATCAGCAATATGTCATCCACATATAATATCAGAAATGCTACAGAGCTCCCACTCACTTTCTTGTAAATACAGGCTTCTCCAAAAGTCTGTATAAAGCCAAATGCTTTGATCACACTATCAAAGCGTTTATTCCAACTCCGAGATGCTTGTACCAGTCCATAAATGGATCGCTGGAGTTTGCATACTTTGTTAGCTCCCTTTGGATCGACAAAACCTTCTGGTTGCATCATATACAACTCTTCTTCCAGAAATCCATTCAGGAATGCAGTTTTGACATCCATCTACCATATTTCATAATCATAAAATGCGGCAATTGCTAACATGATTCTGACGGATTTAAGCATCGCTACGGGTGAGAAGGTCTCATCGTAGTCAACCCCTTGAACTTGTCGAAAACCTTTTGCGACAAGTCGAGCTTTATAGACAGTAATATTACCGTCAGCGTCAGTCTTTTTCTTGAAGATCCATTTATTCTCAATTGCTTGCCGATCATCGGGCAAGTCAACCAAAGTCCATACTTTGTTCTCATACATGGATCCCATCTCAGATTTCATGGCCTCAAGCCACTTTGCGGAATCTAGGCTCACCATCGCTTCTTCATAGTTCGTAGGTTCATCATGATCTAGTAGCATGACTTCCAGAACTGGATTACCGTACCACTCTGGTGCGGATCTCACTCTGGTTGATCTACGTGGTTCAGTAGTATCTTGTCCTGAAGCTTCATGATCATCATCATTAGCTTCCTCACTAATTGGTATAGGTGTCGTAGAAACAGTTTTCTGTGATGTACTATTTTCCAATAAGGGAGCAGGTACAGTTACCTCGTCAAGTTCTACTTTCCTCCCACTCACTTCTTTCGAGAGAAACTCCTTCTCTAGAAATGATCCATTCTTAGCAACGAATGTCTTGCCTTCGGATCTGTGATAGAAGGTATACCCGACAGTTTCCTTTGGGTATCCTATGAAGACACATTTCTCCGCTTTGGGTTCGAGCTTATCAGGTTGAAGCTTTTTCACATAAGCATCGCAGCCCCAAACTTTAAGAAATGACAACTTTGGTTTCTTGCCAAACCATAGTTCATAAGGCGTCGTCTCAACGGATTTTGATGGTGCCCTATTTAACGTGAATGCGGCCGTCTCTAAAGCATAACCCCAAAACAATAGCGGTAAATCAGTAAGAGACATCATAGATCGCACCATATCTAGTAAAGTACGATTACGACGTTCGGACACACCATTACGCTGTGGTGTTCCGGGTGGCGTGAGTTGCGAAACTATTCCACAGTTTTTCAAATGTATACCAAACTCGTAACTCAAATATTCTCCTCCACGATCAGATCGTAGAAACTTTATTTTTCTTGTTACGATGATTTTCAACTTCACTCTTAAATTCCTTGAACTTTTCAAATGTTTCAGACTTATGTTTCATTAAGTAGATATACCCATATCTGCTTAAATCATCTGTGAAGGTGAGAAAATAACGATATCCGCCACGAGCCTCAATATTCATCGGACCACATACATCGGTATGTATGATTTCCAATAAATCTGTTGCTCTCTCCATAGTACCAGAGAACGGTGTCTTAGTCATCTTGCCTATGAGGCACGGTTCGCAAGTACCAAGTGATTCATAATCAAGTGGTTCCAAAAGCCCATCAGTATGGAGTTTCTTCATGCGCTTTACACCGATATGACCTAAACGGCAGTGCCACAAATAAGTTGCACTATCATTATCAACTCTGCATCTTTTGGCTTCTACATTATGAATATGTGTATCACTACTATCGAGATTCAACAAGAATAGACCACTCTTCAAAGGTGCATGACCATAAAAGATATTACTCATATAAATAGAACAACCATTATTCTCTGATTTAAATGAATAACCGTCTCGCATTAAACAAGATCCAGATATAATGTTCATGCTCAACGCTGGCACCAAATAACAATTATTTAGGTCTAATATTAATCCCGAAGGTAGATGTAGAGGTAGCGTGCCGACCGCGATCACATCGACTTTGGAACCGTTTCCCACGCGCATCGTCACCTCGTCCTTTGCTAGCGTTCCGCTTATTCCGTAGTCCCTGTTTCGAGTTGCAAATATTAGCAACAGAACCAGTATCAAATACCCAGGTGCTACTGCGAGCTCTAGTAAGGTACACATCAATAACATGTATATCACATATACCTTTGTTCACCTTGCCATCCTTCTTATCCGCCAAATACTTGGGGCAGTTCCGCTTCCAGTGACCAGTCTGCTTGCAGTAGAAGCACTCAGTTTCAGGCTTAGGTCCAGACTTGGGTTTCTTCTCCTGAGCAGCAACTTGCTTGCTGTTCTTCTTGAAGTTCCCCTTCTTCTTCCCTTTGCCCTTTTTCTTGAAACTAGTGGTTTTGTTAACCATCAACACTTGATGCTCCTTCTTGATTTCTACCTCCGCAGCTTTCAGCATTGCGAAGAGCTCGGGAATAGTCTTGTTCATCCCTTGCATATTATAGTTCATCATGAAGCTCTTGTAGCTTGGTGGCAGTGATTGGAGAATTCTGTCAATGACGCAATCATCTGGAAGATTAACTCCCATCTGAATCAAGTGATTATTATACCCAGACATTTTGAGTATATGCTCACTGACAGAACTATTCTCCTCCATCTTGCAGCTATAGAACTTATTGGAGACTTCATATCTCTCAATTCGGGCATTTGCTTGAAATATTAACTTCAACTCCTGGAACATCTCATATGCTCCATGACGTTCAAAACGTCGTTGAAGTCCCGATTCTAAGCCGTAAAGCATGGCACACTGAACTATCGAGTAGTCATCAGCTTTGCTCTGCCAGATGTTCATAACATCTGGTGTTGCTCCAGCAGCAGGCCTGGCACCTAGCGGTGCTTCCAGGACGTAATTCTTCTGTGCAGCAATGAGGATAATCCTTAGGTTACGGACCCAGTCCGTGTAATTGCTACCATCATCTTTCAACTTTGCTTTCTCAAGGAACGCATTAAAATTCAACGGAACAACAGCACGAGCCATCTATCTACAATCAACATAAACAAGCAAGATACTATCAGGTACTAAGTTCATGATAAGTTTAAGTTCAGTTAATCAAATTACTTAGGAACTCCCACTTAGATAGACATCCCTCTAATCCTCTAAGTGATCACGTGATCCAAATCAACTAAACCATAACCGATCATCACGTGAGATGGAGTAGTTTTCAATGGTGAACATCGTTATGTTGATCATATCTACTATATGATTCACGCTCGACCTTTCGGTCTCTGTGTTCCGAGGCCATATCTGCATATGCTAGGCTCGTCAAGTTTAACCTGAGTATTCTGCGTGTGCAAAACTGGCTTGCACCCGTTGTAGATGGACGTAGAGCTTATCACACCCGATCATCACATGGTGTCTGGGCACGACGAACTTTGGCAACGGTGCATACTCAGGGAGAACACTTCTTGATAATTTAGTGAGAGATCATCTTATAATGCTACCGTCAATCAAAGCAAGATAAGATGCATAAAAGGATAAACATCACATGCAATCAATATAAGTGATATGATATGGCCATCATCATCTTGTGCTTGTGATCTCCATCTCCGAAGCACCGTCATGATCACCATCGTCACCGGCGCGACACCTTGATCTCCATCGTAGCATCGTTGTCGTCTCGCCAATCTTATGCTTCTACGACTATCACTACCGCTTAGTAATAAAGTAAAGCATTACATCGCGATTGCATTGCATACAATAAAGCGACAACCATATGGCTCCTGCCAGTTGCCGATAACTTGGTTACAAAACATGATCATCTCATACAATAAAATCAGCATCATGCCTTGACCATATCACATCACAACATGCCCTGCAAAAACAAGTTAGACGTCCTCTACTTTGTTGTTGCAAGTTTTACGTGGCTGCTACGGGCTTAAGTAAGAACTCATCTCACCTACGCATCAAAACCACAACGATAGTTCGTCAAATAGACTCCGTTTTAACCTTCTCAAGGACCGGGCGTAGCCACACTTGGTTCAACTAAAGTTGGAGAGACAGTCTTCCACAAGCCATCTATGTGCAAAGCACGTCGAGGGAACCGGTCTCACGTAAGAGTACGCGTAAGGTTGGTCCGGATCGTCTCGTCCAACAATACCGCCGAACCAAAGTATGACATGCTGGTAGGCAGTATGACTTGTATCGCCCACAACTCACTTGTGTTCTACTCGTGCAAATAACATCAAATCATAAAAACCTAGGCTCGGATGCCACTGTTGGGGAACGTAGTAATTTCAAAATTTCCTACGCACACGCAAGATCATGGTGATGCATAGCAACGAGGGGGAGAGTGTTGTCTACGTACCAACGCAGACCGACTGCGGAAGCGATCACACAACGTAGAGGAAGTAGTCGTACGTCTTCTTCCCGATCCGACCGATCCAAGCACCGTTACTCCGGCACCTCCGAGTTCTTAGCACACGTACAGCTCGATGACGATCCCCGGGCTCTGATCCAGCAAAGCTTCGGGGAGGAGTTCCGTCAGCACGACGGCGTGGTGACGATCTTGATGTACTACCGACGCAGGGCTTCGCCTAAGCACTAGAACGGTATGATCGAGGTGGAATTTGGTGGCAGGGGGCACCGCACATGGCTAAGGAACGATCTCAAGGATCAACTTGTGTGTCTATGGGGTACCCCCTGCCCCGTATATAAAGGAGCAGGGGGAGGGGTTCGGCCGGCTAGGGAGAGGGGCGCAGGAGGAGTCCTACTCCTACCGGGAGTAGGACTCCCCCCCAATCCTATTCCCAATAGGATTCTTCCAAAGGGAAGAGAGAAAGAGGGGGACGGCCCCTTCTCCTAGTCCTAATAGGACTAGGGAAGGGGGGAAGGCGCACAACCCTTGTGGGCAGCCCCTTTCACTTTTCCACTAAGGCCCGATAGGCCCATTTGCCTCCCGGGGGGGTTCCGGTAACCCTCCTGGTATTCCGGTAAAATCCCGATTTCATCCGGAACACTTCCGATGTCCAAACATAGGCTTCCAATATATCAATCTTTATGTCTCGACCATTTCGAGACTCCTCGTCATGTCCGTGATCACATCTGGGACTCCGAACAACCTTCGGTACATCAAAATGCATAAACTCATAATAACTGTCATCGTAACGTTAAGCGTGCGGACCCTACGGTTCGAGAACAATGTAGACATGACCGAGACATGTCTCCGGTCAATAACCAATAGCGGGATCTGGATGCCCATATTGGCTCCTACATATTCTACGAAGATCTTTATCGGTCAGACCGCATAACAACATACGTTGTTCCCTTTGTCATCGGTATGTTACTTGCCCGAGATTCGATCGTCGGTATCCAATACCTAGTTCAATCTCGTTACTGGCAAGTCTCTTTACTCGTTCCGTAATACATCATCTCATAACTAACATCTTAGTTATTATGCTTGCAAGGCTTATGTGATGTGTATTACCGAGAGGGCCCAGAGATACCTCTCCGACAATCGGAGTGACAAACCCTAATCTCGAAATACGCCAACCCAACATCTACCATTGGAGACACCTGTAGTACTCCTTTATAATCACCCAGTTACGTTGTGACGTTTGGTAGTACCCAAAGTGTTCCTCCGGTAAACGGGAGTTGCATAATCTTATAGTTATAGGAACATGTATAAGTCATGAAGAAAGCAATAGCAACATACTAAACGATCGGGTGCTAAGCTAATGGAATGGGTCATGTCAATCAGATCATTCAACTAATTATGTGACCTCGTTAATCAAATAACAACTCTTTGTTCATGGTTAGGAAACATAACCATCTTTGATTAACGAGCTAGTCAAGTAGAGGCATACTAGTGACACTCTGTTTGTCTATGTATTCACACATGTATTATGTTTCCGGTTAATACAATTCTAGCATGAATAATAAACATTTATCATGATATAAGGAAATAAATAATAACTTTATTATTGCCTCTAGGGCATATTTCCTTCAAGATGATGGTAGCAATTACACGGACTGGGTCCGTAACTTGAGGATTATCCTCATTGCTGCACAGAAGAGTTACGTCTTGGAAGCACCGCTAGGTGTACCTCCTGCCATAGCAACTGCAGACATTGTGAATGCCTGGCTGTTGCATGTTGATGACTACTCGATAGTTCAGTGTGCCATGCTTTACGGCTTAGAACCGGGACTTCAACGACGTTTTGAACGTCATGGAGCATATGAGATGTTCCAGGAGTTGAAGTTAATATTTCAAGAAAATTCCCGGATTGAGAGATATGAAGTCTCCAATAAGTTCTACAGCTGCAAAATGGAGGAGAATAGTTCTGTCAGTGAACATATACTCAGAATGTCTGTGTACCATAATCACTTGACTCAGCTGGGAGTTAATCTTCCGGTTGATAGTTTCATTAACAGAGTTCTTCAATCACTGCCACCAAGCTACAAGAGCTTCGTGATGAACTATAATATGCAAGGGATGAATAAGACAATTCCCGAGCTCTTCGCAATGCTAAAAGCTGCGGAGGTAGAAATCAAGAAGGAGCATCAAGTGTTGATGGTCAACAAGACCGCTAGTTTCAAGAAAAAGGGCAAAGGGAAGAAGAAGGGGAACTTCAAGAAGAACAGCAAGCAAGTTGCTACTCAGGAGAAGAAATCAAGTCTGGACCTAAGCCTGAAACTGAGTGCTTCTACTGCAAGCAGACTGGTCACTGGAAGAAAAACTACCCCAAGTATTTGGCGGATAAGAAGGATGGCAAGGTGAACAAAGGTATATGTGATATACATGTTATTGATGTGTACCTTACTAGAGCTCACAGTAGCACCTGGGTATTTGATACTGGTTCTGTTGCTAATATTTGCAACTCGAAACAGGGACTACGGATTAAGCGAACACTGGAAAAGGACGAGGTGACGATGCGCGTGGGAAACGGTTCCAAAGTCGATGCGATCGCGGTCGGCACGCTACCTCTACATCTACCTTCGGGATTAGTATTAGACCTAAATAATTGTTATTTGGTGCCAGCGTTGAGCATGAACATTATATCTGGATCTTGTTTGATGCGAGACGGTTATTCATTTAAATTAGAGAATAATGGTTGTTCTATTTATATGAGTAATATCTTTTATGGTCATGCACCCTTGAAGAGTGGTCTATTTTTGATGAATCTCGATAGTAGTGATACACATATTCATAATGTTGAAGCCAAAAGATGCAGAGTTGATAATGATAGTGCAACATATTTGTGGCACTGCCATTTAGGTCATATCTGTGTAAAGCGCATGAAGAAACTCCATACTGATGGACTTTTGGAACCACTTGATTATGAATCACTTGGTACGTGCGAACCGTGTCTCATGGGCAAGATGACTAAAACACCGTTCTCCGGTATTATGGAGAGAGCAACAGATTTGTTGGAAATCATACATACAGATGTATGTGGTCCGATGAATATTGAGGCTCGTGGCGGATATCGTTATTTTCTCACCTTCACAGATGATTTAAGCAGATATGGGTATATCTACTTGATGAAGCATAAGTCTGAAACATTTGAAAAGTTCAAAGAATTTCTGAGTGAAGTTGAAAATCATCGTAACAAGAAAATAAAGTTTCTACAATCTAATCGTGGAGGAGAATATTTGAGTTACGAGTTTGGTCTACATTTGAAACAATGCGGAATAGTTTCGCAACTCACGCCACCCGGAACACCACAGCGCAATGGTGTGTCCGAACATCGTAATCGTACTTTACTAGATATGATGCGATCTATGATGTCTCTTACAGATTTACCACTATTGTTTTGGGGTTATGTTTAGAGATGGCCGCATTCACGTTAAATAGGGCACCATCGAAATCCGTCGAGACGACGCCTTATGAACTATGGTTTTGCAAGAAACCAAAGTTGTCATTTCTGAAAGTTTGGGGCTGCGATGCTTATGTGAAAAAGCTTCAACCTGATAAGCTCGAACCCAAATCGTAGAAATGTGTCTTCATAGGATACCCAAAGGAGACTGTTGGGTACACCTTCTATCACAGATCCGAAGGCAAGACATTCGTTGCTAAGAATGGATCCTTTCTAGAGAAGGAGTTTCTCTCGAAAGAAGTGACTGGGAGGAAAGTAGAACTTGATGAGGTAACTGTACCTGCTCCCTTATTGGAAAGTAGTACATCAAAAAAATCGGTTTCTGTGACACCTACACCAACTAGTGAGGAAGTTAATGATGATGATCATGGAACTTCAGATCAAATTGCTACTGATCCTCGTAGATCAAACAGAGTAAGATCGGCACCAGAGTGGTACGGTAATCCTGTTCTGGAAGTCATGCTACTAGATCATGATGAACGTACGAACTATGAAGAAGCGATGGTGAGCCCAAATTCCGCAAAATGGCTTGAAGCCATGAAATCTGAGATGGGATCCATGTATGAGAACACAGTGTGGACTTTGGTTGACTTGCCCGTTGATCGGAAAGCAATAGAGAATAAATGGATCTTCAAGAAGCAGACTGACACTGACGGTAATGTTACCGTCTACAAAGCTCGACTTGTTGCGAAAGGTTTTCGACAAGTTCAAGGGATTGACTACGATGAGGCCTTCTCACCTGTAGCGATGCTTAAGTTTGTCCGGATCATGCTAGCAATTGCCGCGTTTTATGATTATGAAATATGACAGATGGATGTCAAAACTGCATTCTTGAATGGATTTCTGGAAGAAGAGTTGTATATGATGCATCTGGAAGGTTTTGTCGATCCAAAAGGAGCTAACAAAGTGTGCAAGCTCCAGCGATCCATTTATGGACTGGTGCAAGACTCTCGGAGTTGGAATAAACGCTTTGATAGTGTGATCAAAGCATTTGGTTTTATACAGACTTTTGGAGAAGCCTGTATTTACAAGAAAGTGAGTGGGAGCTCTGTAGCATTTCTGATATTATATGTGGATGACATATTGCTGATTGGAAATGATATAGAATTTCTGGATAGCGTAAAGGGATACTTGAATAAGAGTTTTTCAATGAAAGACCTCGGTGAAGCTGCTTATATTTTGGGCATTAAGATCTATAGAGATAGATCAAGACGCTTAATTGGACTTTCACAAAGCACATACCTTGACAAAGTTTTGAAGAAGTTCAAAATGGATCAAGCAAAGAAAGGGTTCTTGCCTGTGTTACAAGGTGTAAAGTTGAGTAAGACTCAATGCCCGACCACTGCAGAAGATAGAGAGAAAATGAAAGATGTTCCCTATGCTTCAGCCATAGGCTCTATCATGTATGCTATGCTGTGTACCAGACCTGATGTGTGCCTTGCTATAAGTCTAGCAGGGAGGTACCAAAGTAATCCAGGAGTGGATCACTTGACAACGATCAAGAACATCCTGAAGTACCTGAAAAGGACTAAGGATATGTTTCTCGTTTATGGAGGTGACAAAGAACTCATCGTAAATGGTTACGTTGATGCAAGCTTTGACACTGATCCGGACGATTCTAAATCGCAAACCGGATACGTGTTTACATTGAACGGTGGAGCTGTCAGTTGGTGCAGTTCTAAACAAAGCGTCGTGGCGGGATCTACATGTGAAGCAGAGTACATAGCTGCTTCGGAAGCAGCAAGTGAAGGAGTCTGGATGAAGGAGTTCATATCCGATCTAGGTGTCATACCTAGTGCATCGGGTCCAATGAAAATCTTTTGTGACAATACTGAAGCAATTGCCTTAGCGAAGGAATCTAGATTTCCCAAGAGAACCAAGCACATCAAGAGACGCTTCAATTCCATCCGGGGCCTAGTCCAGGTGGGAGACATAGAAAGATACATACGGATCTGAATGTTGCAGACCCGTTGACTAAGCCTCTTCCACGAGCAAAACATGATCAGCACCAAGGCTCCATGGGTGTTAGAATCATTACTGTGTAATCTAGATTATTGACTCTAGTGCAAGTGGGAGACTGAAGGAAATATGCCCTAGAGGCAATAATAAAGTTATTATTTATTTCCTAATATCATGATAAATGTTTATTATTCATGCTAGAATTGTATTAACCGGAAACATAATACATGTGTGAATACATAGACAAACAGAGTGTCACCAGTATGCCTCTACTTGACTAGCTCGTTGATCAAAGATGGTTAAGTTTCCTAGCCATTGAAGTGGGTTGTCATTTGATTAACGGGATCACATCATTAGGAGAATGATGTGATCGACATGACCCATTCCGTTAGCTTAGCACACGATCGTTTAGTATGTTGCTATTGCTTTCTTCATGACTTATACATGTTCCTATGAATATGAGATTATGCAACTCCCGTTTACCAGAAGAACACTTTGTGTGCTACCAAATGTCACAACGTAACTGGGTGATTATAAAGGTGCTCTATAGGTGTCTCCGAAGGTACTTGATGGGTTGGCGTATTTCGAGATTAGGATTTGTCACTCCGATTGTCGGAGAGGTATCTCTGGGCCCTCTCGGTAATGCACATCGCTTAAGCCTTGCAAGCATTGCAACTAATGAGTTAGTTGCGGGATGATGTATTACGAAACGAGTAAAGAGACTTGCCTGTAACGAGATTGAACTAGGTATTGAGATACAGACGATCGAATCTCGGGCAAGTAACGTACCGATGACAAAGGGAACAACGCATGTTGTTATGCGGTCCGACCGATAAAGATCTTCGTAGAATATGTAGGATCCAATATGAGCATCCAGGTTCCGCTATTGGTTATTGACCAGAGACATGTCTCGGTCATGTCTACATAGTTCTCGAACCCGTAGGGTCCGCACGCTTAATGTTACGATGACAGTTATATTATGAGTTTATATGTTTTGATGTACCGAAGGTTGTTCAGAGTCCCAGATGTGATCACGGACATGACGAGGAGTCTCGAAATGGCCGAGACATTAAGATTGATATATTGGAAGTGTTGGAGTAATTGGACACGGATACTCCGAAGACGGCGAGACAAGAATTCAAGACATCGGGGCTAGCAAAGCCCCTCAGTCCAACTACCTGCCCGGCGGCTGACTGCTGGCTGCCGACTGCTGGCTGCTGACTCCTCCACCAGGCCGACTGCTCCACCAGGCCGATTGCTAGCTGCCGACTGCTCCACCAGGCCGACTGCAAAGAGCCCGACTGCTGTGTCGGGGTCCGCCCGCCCAGCCGTCTGAAGAAGAAAAAAGAAGAAGACAAAGTAGTTACCGGGAGATCCGGCCCGACAGCTCAGCAGTCAGCCCAGATCTCGGGGGCTACACCCAGCGGGTGCCCTGACGCACCCCCGCGAAGAAGAAGACAAAGTAGTCGTCGGGAGATCCGGCCCGACAGCTCAGTAGTCGGCCTAGATCTCGGGGGCTACACCCAGAGGGTGCGCTAACGCGCCCCCGCGAAGAAGAAGAAAAAAGTAGTTGCCGGGAGATCCGGCCCGACAGCTCAGCAGTCGGCCCAGATCTCGGAGGCTACACCCAGCGGGTGCGCTGACGCGCCCCCCGCGAAGAAGAAGAAAAAGTAGTTGCCGGGAGATCCGGCCCGACAGCTCAGCAGTCGGCCCAGATCTCGGGGGCTACACCCAGCGGGTGCGCTGACGCGCCCCCGCGAAGAAGAAGAAAAAAGTAGTTACCGGGAGATCTGGCCCGACAGCTCAGCAGTCGGCCCAGATCTCGGGGGCTACACCCAGTGGGTCCGCTGATGCGCCCCTGCGAAGAAGAAGACAAAGTAGTTGCCGGGAGATCCGGCCTGACTGCTCAGCAGTCGGCCCGAATCTCGGGGGCTACACCCAGTGGGTGCGCTGACGCGCCCTCACGGAAGATTGCAGACAAGAGAAGAGTTTTGTCTGGCTGTCAACAGCTGGCAGAAAAAAAAAGAAAGAAGAAAAAGGGCGCTGCAAGATGTCTCGCCGCCTGGCCGGTTGAGCCTAACTGGCCGGGACCCCTTCGAGCACCCGGAGGCTCGAAGGCTGCACCCAGCGGGTGCGCCAGCGCGCTCAGCAAGCGTTGAGCCACGCCGGCTGTCTTCGACAAACTCCGCCTCGGCTACACGAAAATCAATGTGAGCTCCTCACCCGCATATTTTTGCACCGCAAGAGTATGGATAACCCCGAGCGATGCCGGGGGCTATCTCCGCATGTCATTACAGTTGCATCACTGTTCGCCCCGGCGCTAGCCAGAGTTGGCCTGGGGGCTGACCGCTTGGCCTGAGATGTTAGTTCCAGCAGACGGCTTAGTAGCGTGTGTGGTACCAAAGGCCCACTCTTAGTGACAGACCGTAGAGCGGCTGTCCGGCTAGCAAGAGTGAACGTTGGAGGCCACCCACGCAAAAAACGTCCGGGAAGAAAAACGGTTCGGGCGACCCGGTCGTTTCCTTTACAAGTATCTACTCGGTTGAATCTGCTCCCAGACTCTAAGTACTGTACACTCCACTTCGCGGCCCACTCTCAGCCACAGACCGCAGAGCGGCCGTCCGGCAAGCAAGAGCACAAGCCAAGAAGTGGAGGGAACACGAAAACGATTAAGGGGGCTCGGACGAAACCGAGTCGGCACCCTCCGCATAAAACTTGCAATCCTAACAGCAAACATTTGATATATCTGCATGGACTAACTTTGTCTTTTTCATGATCATTTCCATGAACACTCGCCAAAAATCCTCCGCCCAACTTTGCCAAGTTGCCCGGAGGCTTGGGGGCTACTGTCGGAGTAATTGGACACGGATACCCCGAAGACGGCGAGACAAGAATTCAAGACATCGGGGCTAGCAAAGCCCCTCAGTCCAACTACCTGGCCGGCGACTGACTGCTGGCTGCCGACTGCTGGCTGCTGACTCCTCCACCAGGCCGACTGCTGGCTGCCGACTGCTCCACCAGGCCGACTGCTGGCTCCCGACTGCTCCACCAGGCCAACTGCTGGCTGCTGACTACTTCACCAGGCCAACTGCTGGCTGCTGACTGCTCCACTAGGCCGACTGCTGGCTGCCGACTACTCCACCAGGCCGACTGCTGGCTGCCGCCTCCTCCACCAGGCCGACTGCTGGCTGCCGACTCCTCTGCCAGGCCGACTGCCCGAAGTCAACTACAGCCTAACGAGACACCGACGGGACGACCATACCGCGACTTCATCTACAGTGTACCGTGTCCCCTGGGTACTGATTTATAAAGTACCCCAGGGGACAAGCATGACATGCACCATGCCACTAGCCATGCCTACATAGCTTGGCTTGTAAGCTACCCAAGGTAGCTTACAACCAAAGCCACTACCACCCATGCCAACTCCTATATATAGGCACACATCCATCCATCAGGGGATGAACTCACTCACGCACACACACAAGCAAGCTAGCTAGCAAGAGAGCTAGCTAGCAAGCCATCCACACACACGCATGAACATACACATGCTCACGGCCATGAGCCATGAGCATGGCCGGCCACTAGAGCATGTCACATACATGCATATATGAAACCAGATGCCTGTGGCACTGCTTTCAGATACAACTCCAGGAACAACTCTGTACCAGATATACATACCAGATATACTCAGACATGCAGGAGTAGGGGTGTTATCTCTCTAGAGAGCCCCGAACCTCGGTAAACTAGCGCGTGCTACTCGCATATCCGTCCCTGGATATTCCAGCAACAGCCTTGCCCTCACACGAAGCCACCTTGTGGCATATGTCGTCTTGCACCCCCCGTGAGAATACCACGACAGGAAGCCTATGTTTGGATATCGGAAGTGTTCTAGGTGAAATAGTGATTTTACCGGAGTACCGGGAGGTTACCGGAACCCCCCGGGAATCAAATGGGCCTTAGTGGGCCTAGGTGGAAGAGAGGAGAGGAGGCAAGGGCTGGCCGCGCGCCCCTCCCCCTAGTCCGAATAGGACAAGGAGAGGGGGGCGGCGCCCCCTTTCCTTCCTTCTCCTCCACTCCTTCCCCCAAGTCCTAATCCAACTAGGAAAAAGGAGGGGAGTCCTACTCCCGGTAGGAGTAGGACTCCTCCTGCGCGCCTCCTCCTATGACCGGCCGCACCCCCCTTGCTCCTTTATATACAGGGGCAGGGGGCACCTTAGAGACACAACAATTGATCTGTTTGATCTTTTAGCCGTGTGCGGTGCCCCCTCCACCACAGCCCACCTCGATAATACTGTAGCAGTGCTTAGGCGAAGCCCTGCGTTGGTAGAACATCAACATCATCACCACACCATCGTGCTGACGAAACTCTCCCTCAACACTCGGCTGGATCGGAGTTCGAGGGACGTCATCGTGCTGAACGTGTGCTGAACTCAGAGGTGCCATACGTTCAGTACTTGATCAGTCGGATCATGGAGACGTATGACTACATCAACCGCGGTGTGCTAACGCTTCCGCTTTAGGTCTACGAGGGTACGTGGACAACACTCTCCCCTCTCGTTGCTATGCATCACCATGATCTTGCAGGCAGCGCGCCTCCTCCCCTCTGTCCGAATTGGACTAGGAGAGGGGGGCCCTTTCCTTCTCTTTCTCTCCCTTCCTTTCCCCCTCCTAGTAGGAGTAGGAAAGGGAGGAATCCTACTCCTACTAGGAGGAGGATTCCTCCTCCTGGCACGCCAACAAGGGCCGGCCGGCCTCCCCCTTGCTCCTTTAAATACAGGGGCAGGGGGGCACCTCTAGACACACAAGTTGATCATAAAGATCTCTCCCAGCCATGTGCGGTGCCCCCCTCCACCATAATCCACCTCGGTCATACTGTAGCGGTGTTTAGGCGAAGCCCTGCTGCGGTAGCTTCATCAACATCGTCACTGATAAACCACAAGTATAGGGGATAGCAATAGTTTTCGAGGGTAGAGTATTCAACCCAAATTTATTGATTCGACACAAGGGGGGCCAAAGAATATCCTCAAGTATTAGCAGCAGAGTTGTCAATTCAACCACACCTGGAAACTTAATATCTGTAGCAAAGCGTTTAGTAGCAAAGTAATATGATAGTAGTGGTAACGGTGGTAAAAGGTAACGGTAGCAAAAGTAATATTTTTGGTGTTTTATAGTGATTGTAACAATAGCAACGGAAAAGTAAATAAGCGAAGAACAATATATGGAAAGCTCGTAGGCAATGGATCGGTGATAGAGAATTATACCGGATGCGATCGATCATGTAACAGTCATAACCTAGGGTGACACAGAACTAGCTCCAATTCATCAATGTAATGTAGGCATGTATTCCAAATATAGTCATACGTGCTTATGGAAAAGAACTTGCATGACATCTTTTGTCCTACCTTCCCGTGGCAGCGGGGTCCTAGCGGAAACTAAGGGATATTAAGGCCTCCTTTTAATAGAGTACCAGACCAAAGCATTAAGACATAGTGAATACATGAACTCCTCAAACTACGGTCAGCATCGGGAGTGGTCCCAATTATTGTCACTTCGGGGTTGCCGGATCATAACACATAGTAGGTGACTATAGACTTGCAAGATAGGATCAAGAACTCTCATATATTGATGAAAACATAATAGTTCAAATCTTAAATCATGACACTCGGGCCCTAGTGACAAGCATTAAGCATGGCAAAGTCATAGCAACATCAATCTCAGAAAATAGTGGATACTAGGGATCAAACCCTAACAAAACTAACTCGATTACATGATAAATCTCATCCAACCCATCACCGTCCAGCAAAGCTACGATGGAATTACTCACGCACGGCGGCGAGCATCGTGAAATTGGTGATGGAGGATGGTTGATGATGACGATGGCGACGGATTCCCCTCTCCGGAGCCCCGAATGGACTCCAGATCAGCCCTCCCGAGAGAGTTTAGGGCTTGGCGGCGGCTCCGTATCGTAAAACGTGATGAATCTTTCTCCTTGATTTTTTTCTCTCCGAACACGAATATATAGAGTTGGATTTGAGGTCGGAGGAGCTCCAGGGGGCCCACGAGGCAGGGGGCGCAGCCAGGGGGGCAGGCGCGCCCCCACCCTCGTGGCTAGGGTGTGCCCCCCTGGCGTTGATTCTTTGCCCGTATTTTTTATTATTTCCAAAAATAATCTCCGTGGAGTTTTTGGTCATTCCGAGAACTTTTGTTTCTGCACATAAATAACACCATGGCAATTCTGCTGAAAACAACGTCAGTTCGGGTTAGTTCCATTCAAATCATGCAAGTTAGAGTCTAAAACAAGGGCAAAAGTGTTTGGAAAAGTAGATACAACAGAGACGTATCAACTCCCCCAAGCTTAAACCTTTGCTTGTCCTCAAGCAATTCAGTTGATAAACTGAAAGTGATAAAGAAAAACTTTTACAAACTCTGTTTGCTCTTGTTGTTGTAAATATGTAAAGCCAGCATTCAAGTTTTCAGCAAAGATTATGAAATAACCATATTCACAATAACACTTAGGTCTCATGTTTACTCATATCAATGGCATAATCAACTAGCGAGCAATAATAATAAATCTCGGATGACAACACTTTCTCAAAACAATCATAATATGATATAACAAGATGGTACCTCGCTAGCCCTTTATGAGACCACAAAACATAAATGCAGAGCACCTTTAAAGATCAAAGACTGACTAGACATTGTAATTCATGGTAAAAGAGATCCAGTCAATTCATACTCAATGTAAACTAATCAGTAATGAATGCAAATGACAGAGGTGCTCTCCAGCGGGTGCTTTTTAATAAGAGGGTGATGACTCAACATAAAAGTAAATAGATAGGCCCTTCGCAGAGGGAAGTAGGGATTTGTAGAGGTGCCAGAGCTTGGTTTTGAAATAGAGATGAATAATATTTTGAGCGGTATACTTTCATTGTGAACATAACAACCAAGAGATGGCGATATCTTCCATGCTACACACATTATTAGGCGGTTCCCAAACAGAATGGTAAAGTTTATACTCCCCCTCCACCAACAAGCATCAATCCATGGCATGCTCGAAACAATGAGTGCCTCCAACTAAAAACAGTCCCAGGGGGGTTTTGTTTGCAATTATTTTGATTTGATTTGCATAAAGCATGGGACTGGGCATCCCGGTGACCAGCCATTTTCTCGTGAGTGAGGAGCGGAGTCCACTCATCTTGAGAATAACCCGCATAACATGGAAGATACGGACAGCCCTAGTTGATACAAGAGCTATTCGAGCATACAAAAAAGAATGTTTATTTGAAGGTTTAGAGTTTGGCACATGCAAATTTACTTGGAACGGCAGGTAGATACTGTATATAGGTAGGTATGGTGGACTCATATGGAACAACTTTGGGGTTTATGGAATTGGATGCACAAGTAGTATTCCCGCTTAATACAAGTGAAGGCTAGCAAAAGACTAGGAAGCGACCAACTAGAGAGCGACAACAGCCATGAACATGCATTAAAGTCAATGAACATTGAGTGCAAGCATGAGTAGGATATAATCCACCATGAACATAAATATCGTGAAGGCTATGTTGATTTTGTTTCAACTACATGCGTGAACATGTGCCAAGTCAAGTCACTTAAATCATTCAAAAGAGGATACCACCCCATCATACCACATCACAACCATCTTAATAGCATGTTGGCACGTAAGGTAAACCATTATAAGCTCCTAGCTAATTAAGCATGACATAAGCAACTATAATCTCTAATTGTCATTGCAAACATGTTTATTCATAATAGGCTGAATCAGGAACGATGAACTAATCATATTTACAAAAACAGGAGAGGTCGAGTTCATACCAGCTTCTCCCATCTCAATCAGTCCATCATATATCGTCATAATTGCCTTTCACTTGCACGACCGAACGATGTGGATAATAATAATAGTGCATGTGCATTGGACTAAGCTGGAATCTGCAAGCATTCAATAAACAGGAGAACACAAGGCAATATGGACTCTTTTGTCATATCAACAATAATGCATATAAGAGCCACTTTAACAATTTAATTATGGTCTTCTCCTATCGACCCCCAAAGGAAAGAAAAGAAATAAAACTATTTACACGGGAAAGCTCCCAACAAGCAAAATAAGAACAAGAAATCTTTTTGGGTTTTCTTTTTAATTACTACAGCAAGGGAAGTACACTAGCTAAAAGCTACAACTAATTTTTTTTGTTTTTCTTAAGGTTTATTAAACACACAAGAAGAAGGCATAAAAACAAAATAAACTAGCATGGATAATACGGTGAAAAAGTATGAGCACCGACATCTGGCAATGAGTGTGTGAACATAAATGTAATGTCGGTGGGAAATACGTACTCCCCCAAGCTTAGGCTTTTGGCCTAAGTTGGTCTATTGCCACGGATGGCCTGGCGGATATCCAAAGTTGTAGTTGGGGTCGTACTGAGATGCAGCAGTCATTGCATCATGGGCTGCAGCTTGGAGGCGAGCTATCTCCATCCTCCTCTTATACTCGTCTGCCTCCTCCATGGTTATAACATATCTCCCTTTTGCCTGAGAGTCAAAGAAAGCAGGAGCAGGAAGAGCGACGTGATAGGTGCGTCGTCTGTCAAAGATTAGTCGGTACTGGAGGAACTGATCGTTCCTCTCAACAAACTGATGACGAACCATAGCCTCATAATCCAGATAAACATGAGGCAACTCAATATCATACTCACGTATGGGTATATCAAGAAAATTAGCTAGACGGGTTGCATAAATTCCACGAAAGAAATCTCCATTAAATCTATTATTATGCAACCTACGTGCAACAATGGCTCCCAAATTATAATGTGTATCTCCTAATATAGCAGTCCTGAGAATACTGAGGTCAGGGACACACATGTGACATGCTTCATCCTTATCATTTAGGCACCTACCTATGAAGAGAGCAAAATAATGTATAGCAGGAAAATGAATGCTCCCAGCTTGTGTTATATCTCTAGACTCCCCCACAGTTATATTAGCAAGAAAATCTCTAAACTCAGTTTGCGAGGTTCATTCCCCATTGTGGAAGTTTGCAAGCAGTGATAAAATCCTCTAAGTCCATAGTATAAGAATTTTCATAGAGATTAAACATGACAGTTTGAGAATCGCATGAAGATGAAAATTAAAACCTCCTCACAAAGGAACTAGTGAGATAGTGGTATTGAAGGCACTTTTCTGCCTCAAAGCTCACAAGATCAGCATTACACAAATATGCGTTAAATTCTTCCTTAATTCCTGCTCTATCCATGAAGTCCTCTGAAGGCCATTCACAAGGCCGCACTGGAGCGTCCCTTGGTGGCTCGTCATCAGCATCACACATTGCAAGCCTGGGTCCTTGTTTCCTTGAAGGACCACCTTGGTACATTTTCCTAAGCATATTTCTTCCTCTGAAAAATTTCTGAAATTTTTAGTAACTTCAGAATAAAAATGAACCAAACTCAACAAAATTGATAGCAACTACTCCTACAAGTGCCTAGAGCCTATATCATGCATTAGAACTACTTAGAACCATATAAATTTGACAAGAAAGCTCAAGAACATGGTTACCTAGGCAGCAAAAATTTGCAATGAATAAAGCACTAGAGCAAAAACTAATTGGATCAATGGAGGAGTTACATGCCTAGGAACAATCCCCCAAAGCAGTTTTGTGAGAGGTGCTTTGAGCAAGGAGATCGAAAATCACAGCAAAATGAGCTAGAACTCATGCTTGAGCTGGATGGTGATTTTTTTGGGGAGGAAGAAGAAGTGTGTGGGTGCAGGAATAAGTGGAGGAGGACCACCGTGGGCCCACGAGGCAGGGGGGCGCGCCCTGGACCCTCGTGGCCAGGTGCCAACTCCCCCTGCTGTGTTCTCAGTGCCAAATATTCTCAAATATTCCAGAAAAAAATCATATTTAAATTACAGGGCATTTGGAGAAAATTTATTTTTGGGGTATTTTTATATTGCACGGATAATTCAGATAATAGAGAGAAAATACTATTTTACTTTATTTCATCTAAATAATAGAAAGTAAAAGGAGGGTACAGAAGGTTGTGCTTTCTAACTTCATCCATCTCATGATCATCAAAAGGAATCCATTAACAAGGTTGATCAAGTCTTGTTAACAAACTCATATCGAATAACGTGGGACCGGAGAAATTTCGAATAACACTAAGTTACCTCAACGGGGATATGCATATCCCCAATAATTAGAATATCATATTTCTGCTTGACAGTGGGGAGAGGAAATTCAAAACCTCCAAAAATAATCGATGGAATTTTTCCAATAGAATTGATACTATGAACTTGAGGTTGTTTCCTCAGAAAGTGTACCGTATGCTCATTACCATTAACATGAAAAGTGACATTGCCTTTCTTGCAATCAATAACAGCCCCTGCAGTATTCAAAAAGGGTCTTCCAAGAATAATAGACATACTATCGTCCTCGGGAATATCAAGAATAACAAAGTCTATTAAAATGGTAACATTTGCAACCACAACAGGCACATCCTCACAAATACCGATAGGTATAGCTCTTGATTTATCAGCCATTTGCAAAGATATTTCAATAGGTGTCAACTTATTCAAATCAAGTCTACGATATAAATAGAGAGGCATAACACTAACACCGGCTCCAAGATCACATAAAACAGCTTTAACATAGTTTCTTTAATGGAGCATGGTATAGTGGGTACTCCTGGATCTCCAAGTTTCTTTGGTATTCCACCATTAAAAGTATAATTAGCAAGCATGGTGGAAATCTCAGCTTCCGGTATCTTTCTTTTATTAGTGAAAATTTCTTTCATATACTTAGCATAAGGATTCATTTTGAGCATATCAGTTAATCGCATACACAAAAAGATAGGTCTAATCATTTCAGCAAAGCGCTCAAAATCCTCATCATCCTTTTTCTTGGATGGTTTGGGAGGAAAATGCATGGGTTTCTGAACCCATGGTTCTCTTTCTTTACCATGTTTCCTAGCAACAAAGTCTCTCTTATCATAACGTTGATTCTTTGATTGTGGGTTATCAAGATCAACAGTAGGTTCAACTTCTACATCATTATGATTGCTAGGTTGAGCATCATCATGAACATTATCATTAACATTATCACTAGGTTCATGTTCATTACCAGATTGTGTTTCAGCATCAGAAATAGAAATATCATTTGGATTCTCAGGTGTTTCAGTAATAGGTTCACTAGAAGCATGCAAAGTCCTATCACTTTTCTTTTTCTTCCTTTTAGAAGGACTAGGTGCATGTATATTATTTCTCTGAGAATCCTACTCAATTCTCTTAGGGTGGTCTTCAGGATACAAAGGTTCCTGAGTCATCTTACCTGTTCCAGTAGCCACTCTAATAGCAAAATCACTATTCTTACTATTCAATTCATTGAGAAAATCATTTTGGGCTCTAAGTACTTGTTCTACTTGAGTGGTGACCATAGAAGCATGTTTACTAATGAGTTTAAGTTCACCTTTAACTCTAGACATATAATCACCCAAGTGTTCGATCATATAAGCATTTTGTTTGAATTGTCTACCAAAATAAGCATTGAAGTCTTCTTGCTTAACCATAAAGTTATCAAACTCATCCAAACATTGGCTAGCAAACTTAGTAGGAGGGATTTCAGCTTTATCATATCTATAGAGAGAATTTACCTTTACTACCTGTGTCGGATTATCAACACCATGTATTTCTTCAATAGGAGATGGATTAAAATTACGCACTTCTTCGACAGGCGGTAAATTAAGACCATGTATTTCTTCAATAGGAGGTAAATTCTTAACATCTTCAGCTTTAATACCCTTTTATTTCATAGATTTATTTGCCTCTTGCATATCTTCAGGACTGAGAAATAGAACACCTCTTTTGTTGGGGATATAGCTATCAGCTATGACCCACCCAGGAGGGGCCGGGTCAGCCCCAATGGCGGGTCACAAAGGAAGCCCAATAAACATTCAAGACGATAGTTTATTAAAGATTATTGAAGGCCTAAGGCCTAGAGGCGACTTAAGGCCCAATATTGTAAACCGCCGTATGTAAGGAAAGGCTTGTAAAGAAATGCATGTAAAAGAAGTCACCGAGCCGGACACATTTTATGAGCCGGCCGGTACTCTGTAGGCCACCAGGCGTCAACCCGTGTATATAAGGGGACGACCCGGTGGTGGCTTAGGGCAAGAAATAAGAGATCGATAACCAAGCCGGTGAACTAGCCTCTTGGTGATCGAAACCCTAGCAATATCAACACAACTAGACGTAGGCTTTTACCTTCATTGTAAGGGGCCGAACTAGTATAAAACCTCTCGTGTCCTTTGACCCGATTAACCCCTTTAAGCTTCCTAGTTGCGATGGCCCTACGACTAAGTCCTTTTGCTAGGACATCTGAAAACACAAAAAACTGTTATGACATCATCTTTTCTTCGGAGTTGGTTTAGGAATAGGCTCAGGAGCTGGCTCAGGAAGTGTCCAATTGTTTTCATTTGTCAACATATTATTCAATAGAATTTTAGCTTCATCTGGTGTTCTTTCCCTGAAAATAGAACCAGCACAACTATCCAGGTAATTTCTGGAAGCATCGGTTAGTCCATTATAAAAGATATCAAGTATTTCATTTTTCTTAAGAGGATGATCAGGCAAAGCATTAAGTAATTAGAGAAGCCTCCCCAAGCTTGTGGGAGACTCTCTTCTTCAATTTGCACAAAATTATATATATCCCTTAAGGCAGCTTATTTCCTATGAGCAGGGAAATATTTAGCAGAGAAGTAATAAATCATATCCCGGGGACTACACACAGCAGGATCAAGAGAATTAAACCATATCTTCGCATCACCCTTTAATGAGAACGGAAATATTTTAAGGATATAAAAGTAGCGAGTTCTCTCATCATTAGTGAACAGGGTGGCTATATCATTTAATTTAGTAAGATGTGCCACAACAGTTTCAAATTCATAGCCATAAAAAGGATCAGATTCAACCAAAGTAATTATATCAGGATCAATAGAGAATTCATAATCCTTATCAGTAACAAAGATTGGTGAAGTAACATAAGCATGATCATATTTCATTCTAACGTTCAGAGTTTTTTGTTTAAGCTTAGCTAATAATTTCTTAAGATCACTTCTATCATTGCAAGTAAGAAAGTCTCTTTTAGTTTTTTCATCCATAACATAGCCCTCAGGCACAACATGCAATTCATATTTATTAGGAGAGACTTCATCATCACTTTCATCAATATTATCAGTTTCAATAATTTCATTCTCTCTAGCCCTAGCAAGTTGTTCATCAAGAAATTCACCAAGTGGCACAGTAGTATCAAGCATAGAAGTAGTTTCATCATAAGTATCATGCATAACAGAAGTGGCATCATCAGTAATATGCGACATATCAAAATTAATAGCAGAAGCAGGTTTAGGTGTCGCAAGCATACTCAAAACAGAAGGTGAATCAAGTGCAGAGCCAGATGGCAGTTCCTTACCTCCCCTCGTAGTTGAGGGATAAATCTTGGTTCTTGGATCTTTCAAGTTCTTCATAATGATAAGCAGATATAAATCCCAAGTGACTCAAAGAATAGATCTATGCTCCCCGGCAATGGCGCCAGAAAATAGTCTTGATAACCCACAAGTATATATAGGGGATCGCAATAGTTTTGGAGGGTAGAGTATTCAACCCAAATTTATTGATTCGACACAAGGGGAGCCAAAGAATATTCTCAAGTATTAGCAGCCGAGTTGTCAATTCAACCACACCTGGAAACTTAATATCTGCAGCAAAGTGTTCAGTAGCAAAGTAATATGATAGTAGTGGTAACGGTGGTAAATGGTAACGGTAGAAAAAGTAATATTTTTGGTGTTTTATAGTGATTGTAAAAATAGCAACGGAAAAGTAAATAAGCGAAGAACAATATATGGAAAGCTCATAGGCAATGGATCGGTGATAGAGAATTATACTGGATGCGATCGATCATGTAACAGTCATAACCTAGGGTGACACATAACTAGCTCCAATTCATCAATGTAATGTAGGCATGTATTCCAAATATAGTCATACATGCTTATGGAAAAGAACTTGCATGACATCTTTTGTCCTACCCTCCCGTGGCAGCGGGGTCCTAGCGGAAACTAAGGGATATTAAGGCCTCCTTTTAATAGAGTACCAGACCAAAGCATTAACACATAGTGAATACATGAACTCCTCAAACTACGGTCAGCACCGGGAGTGGTCCCGATTATTGTCACTTCAGGGTTGCCGGATCATAACACATAGTAGGTGACTATAGACTTGCAAGATAGGATCAAGAACTCTCATATATTGATGAAAACATAATAGTTCAGATCTGAAATCATGACACTCGGGCCCTAGTGACAAGCATTAAGCATGGCAAAGTCATAGCAACATCAATCTCAGAACATAGTGGATACTAGGGATCAAACCCTAACAAAACTAACTCGATTACATGATAAATCTCATCCAACCCATCACCGTCCAGCAAGCCTACGATGGAATTACTCACGCACGGCCACTACTAGGAAAACCCTTACAAGTAGCCCTGGTTTTTGAGCTACCATTAGCGCGGGCACCAGCGCTACTGCTACGACGCTACAACTATTTTGTAGCAGTAGCGCTTGTTTAAACCAGCGCTACTGCTATGTGTATCTAGTAGTAGTGTGCCTCTGTCCATCGCTACTGCTAATACTAGTAGCGTGGGCTTAAAAACGCTACTAGTAAGCAGCGCTGCTACTACTCCAATACCCCACGCTACTGCTAGTAATTTCTTTTTTTTACGTTGTTGTATTCGTATTTTTACAGGTTTTATACAGTTACAACATACACATACACTGGAACTATATGAAAAAGGAATGTATCATCGTCATCATCGAAGTGGTACAACATAGTCTCATCATATCAACACAGTCTCAACACAAATGATGTCGATCTCATCATCTCGAAATAGCGATACAAGTTAATGATCACATGTATCTTACATTGTCACTGTAGACACATGTTTCATCGTCTACCTGAACTAAGACATAAACTATAAGAGCGATCACGATGGTCAAAAGTGGTATGATGTAGTAGTTTTTGCGGCGGCGCTGGTTCTGAATCCCCTGTTGTGCTATGAATATCAAGTAACTTGCTTCGGCTTCCGCTCTGCTATCAAACCCTTCTGGCTTCTGCCGGAGAAGCCAGAGACTTGGTCCTGACACTCTGGTCACTCATCATACACACCCAGAACATGCCCTACATACACGGCATACCACTTCCTCGCCATCGTTGATCTATATACCTGTCAGAGATGCACACACACACACACACACACACACACACACACACACATATATATATAGAAGAAACATATATGAAATAGAAGAAACATATATAGTAAACATAGTTAACAAATTTCATCGTACCGAAAGTAATCAACTAGAGCGCGGCACCATACATCTAATAGTTTCGTCGTACTGAGAGATTCGAAGTTTCGTCGTACATAAAGTAACAAGTAACTAAACAGACACATTGTTTTTAAGCAGTGCACTCTTCCCATCTGTCCATATCCGGAAGGGTGTCACTAAGCTTAGTGAAAGGCCTCATGTCCTGACGCTGTAGGGCAATGCGGGTTCGGACGTCAGCTCGCGATATTGGGCCGCCGTAGAACATCCCATTCTCTTCGAGGACATCTTTGATGATGATGGACGCAATTTCCTATTGGATTCGGTAGAAATCATTTCGAAGTCGATTATCTGGCACGGCTCCAAAGGCTTCGGCCCTTCTGTACTCCATCATTAGATGGATGACGTAGAATCCATCATTCTCACTTCTTGCCGGTTGCTGGATGCAACAGAAGTCAGTCTTGTGGCTGAAACAAAGCCCGGCCTTATTTGTGTTTTTGCATTGGACGTAGCCACCTCGCATGCTGAAGCCCAGTATAGCTCTGTCTAGAACATACTTAATGTGTGTGTAATCTTTCTTCTATATGTTCTTCGACGGGTCCAAATATAGAGCGCCAGGAGTAACGTGGGTAAAGAACAATGAGAACGGCACGACACCCCCGCTGCGCAAAATACACGATCAAGTTTAGCCTCCATGCGTGCAAAGTAACTATTGAAATGCACGAAAGGATGTATGTGTGCTATCCGCGAATGTCTTACCTGGGATGATAAGGTAGGAGAATCGTTTCTTTATCCTTATTGCTGACCAAGAATTCTTCGATGTACTGACATGCGTATTGACGGTTGGCATCGTTGATTGACAAGAAGCCCTCATGCATGTAGTATGGGTCCACGACCGCAAGACCGGTGACTTTCTCTCTCCTGACGATGTAGTTCATGTGCAGCGCATACAGGCGGACGAAGGTAAAATCGAGTGTCCTCATTTGAAACATCTGGAAGATGTAATCAAACCTCAGGAAGAAGAGGTCCGCGGGGCATGTGTGGACATACATCTTGCAACTACTCGGCACATGAACCGTATAAAGTGGGTATCCTGGATCATCCGAGGTGAGGAGGCTTCTCTCTGTCGAAAGCACATGGTCATGGAGTCTCCTGAGATCCCCTTCTATGGAAGCTAGTGCATTCGCCGGTACCATTGGTTGTCCCGCGACATGGATTAATGGCGCATGTTTCATCGGTACACGGTCAACCTTGGTCGAAGGCGGCTGGCTGCTAGAACCAACATTGCCAGCTTTATTGGATTTTCTCGCCGCCGGTCTCTTCCTCTGCTTCTTCTTGGTGGGCTCAGGTGCTGGTGGGGTCTGTCAGACCCTCCCTGAGCACCACCCCTAGTGTTGTCGGGCTCAGCTTTGGACGACTCTGGCTAATCAGTTGAGCTTGGGTGGAGCCGGCATCTGGAGGCGTGTCCTGCGAGGATTGCATGAACAAAGACTTCTTGCACTCCCGAGGACGTTCTGGCTCTGGTACATGCATCTCATATTCATATGGTTGACTCATTGTTACATCGTTGTCAAAGGCAATATTGAAATACTGGTTAGGGTCATCGCCGGCCTCCTCCATGTCATCATCCCTATCCTCTTCCATGGGGCAGATGGCATCATCTTCCGGCGGAACGGTGGGCCCTCCTTCCTCATGTCTCTCGATCTCAGCAAGCAGCACAGACGATGGTTGTACTTGTGTAGGTGGTGTTGTGGTCATACCTTCCTGAGGTCCCGTTGGTGTGCTCCCGGCCACCTCGACACGAAGAAGATTTTTTGGCCACTGGATCGGCCAATTTTTGCATTGCCCAAGCTGCGTGGGGGTCTCGTCATCCTCTCCATCGGTTTGTATCGGACGTGGGAGACCCTCGTAGCCCGCTTTCACAATCTCCACGGAGACCCTTAAGGCGTTATCAGGCATCTGCTGGCGGTGAAACAATCGATCCTTAGGCTTCACTATAGTACCCTTCCCCACATCCACCAACCCGCCCTTCATGTTGTAGTGGAGTCGGCCTACAAAGACATATACGTGCGGCGTCAGAGATCCAAAAAGAACGACAACTGAAGATTAATTAATTAGTTGAGTTGATGAAGGTGCGACGACGTGTATTTACCGTGAGGGCGTCGAGCTCAGCCAATGTCGATGGCCTGACATTCAAGCCAGAGACGGAGCTAGGGCTACTGTGAGAGCTGGGCGGAGGAGCAGGTGCCACTGGAGGAGGTGTGCTGGTTGCCATACTAGGTATGAGTATGGGTGCGGTGTTCATTGAGTTGCTCCCGCTGAAGCTGGGCATGGGAAAATCACTTGGTGGCGCATTTGGATTTTGTTGCACCCATGTGACCACTGTTGGAATCAAGCTTGTAATGGCAGCCACCATATCATCTCTACAGGCAGCGATTATCTCAGCTTTTGCTTTCTGCATCGCCCACGCGACCTTCTCGTCGATAGTCACTTGACTGAAGTTCTTTCTCTGTCTTTTGGCCTCGGGGTCCTCGTTATAATAGTACCTCCAAGTGGCCCCATCCCCGGCGCCATGCACACGTCCATATTGCGGCCGCTGGTCGGGCGGGTGTCCCATCATTATGTTCATGGCCCGGTTGAAAGGAGTGTCCCACTTGTACTTCGTCGACGACTGAGTCGACGAGTCGCTCTCGGCCGCAAGCTTATGTTGCTCTCTCTGCAAAATGGACCGTGAATCATTTACGAATGCGACCAGAATGTAGTAGACTTCGTTGATCAGAACCTAATATGTAAGGTGGTAAAAAGGATAATTACCAGTAATATCATGAATTGCCTAGTCGGCCCATCGGTGAAAAAAAAATCTTTTTCTTGGGGTCCCACGAGAATCGGGCCTTGATGAAGTCGTGCTGCTGCTGGTCGGCGAACTCAGCGAATGGGTCTCGGATCCCCTAACGTTCACATTCCGCGTCCTCCTTAGCTCACACGGGCCTCTTTCCTGTGTAACCACGACTTCGAAGGTGGTGGTTCCCCATGTTCTTTGCCTGCAGCTGCTTGCCTCTCTCCAACCTGGCCTTGGTAACTTCTTCATTGCAAGTCTCCTTGAACCTTTCAAAGTCCTCTATCGTAATTTTTGGATTGTCTGCAACAATCTCGGCGTAGGTTTCATTCTCTTGAATCGCCCGTTTCACCCTAGTTTTCCAAGTGCTCAATGCATTGCTGAACTTCCCTAGGGCTTTGTTGTTGATTTTTTTCATGCCCTCATCATCCCATGGGTCGACATCGTCATTCCGACCGGGGAACTGGAATCTTGCGTGCAACCTAGTTAGAAGCAGCTTCTTCAAATGTTCATTCTTCCGTATTTTTGTGTCATTGATGTTAGCGGTATCCCGTAGGATGCATCCTAGTTGGTTGCTGTAACACGTTGCCACTTCTCGCGGCTCTATTGGCTCGAACTCGCCAGGGTGCACTGCCGTGACCACCATTCTTCTGGTGCCGAGCTCATTTGGGCATCTTGTCCTCTTTTCCTTCTATCCCTCACTGGCTTGGGAGGTCCCACCTTCCGTGCTGCAGTTAGGAACATCATCAACGCCAGTCTCAGTGCCGGCGTCGTTAGTGGCATCAGTATCGGCGCCGGCGCCACCACCGTCGTCATCCGTCATGACAAGGCGGTCCGGACACCTAGCTTCCTGTCCCTCCTGATCCGCCAGAAAGTCGAGGTAGGCGTGTGCTTGACCTAATTGGGACTGAGAACCTCCGGCCTCATCGGTGTCGGTCATGTTTCCTAGGGTTCAATGTCGTAGTGGTTTAATTGTCGAGCTTTATATAATAAAGTGAATAATGAAAAAAAGTGACCTTTGTTTTGCCGGAAATGTCGTTTCATTCCCGTCGCGACAAATCTCAAGCACTCGATATGTCCAACTTTCTAGCACAAGTCATGCCGAAATTCACGGAAAGTTTCGGCATGACCTTTGCTAGAAAATGCACATATAGAGGGCCTGAAATTTTCCAAAATGGAAATGAATCAACATTTCCGGCAAAACATAGGTCACTCGCAATCGGGAAATGAATCAACAACCAAAGTCCGGTAGAACTACAACAACACAACAATATAGGATGCTCACTATAGCAGGACAACAACCACATGCACATGTACACTCCTCTAGCATCTGCATGGACAGAGCTCTATATAGTGTGGGTTTTTGGGATGCTCACTATCTGCCTGTCGAGGATGATGGTGTGGTGTCGATGATCTTCGAGCGGCGTCGTCGAGCGGCACGTCGGTGATCTACCTATGCGTCAAGCATTCACAAGATAAATTATTGTAGACACACAAGACAAATTATTATAGACACACAAGATCAATTATGGACCTACAATCTGCCTAATAAAATGTTCATTTTCATTTTATTTACTCTATAAACAAACTAAACACTCATTTTCATTTACTCTAGCAACAAAATCCAAAACAAGCATATTAACAACATTCTAACAATACGCATTTTAACAGCAAACATTTGAACAAAATGCATTTTAACAGCAAGCATTTGAACACTCTAACAATAGGCATTTTAACATCAATTAAACACTCTGACAACACACATTTGAACACTCTAACAACAGACATTTAACACTCTAACAACATGCATTTTAACAGCATTCAACATTTGGACAACAAGCATTTGAACAAAACAAGCATATGAAAAGGGAGGGAAGAGGGGGTGGCACACCTCGGCCGGGGCTGGGATCAAGGTCGGGGTCGCCGGGGCAGAGGGGCCGGGTGCACCTACGTCAGGGTCGCCGGGGTCCTTCTCTTCCTCGCCGATCTGCAGAGAGACCAAATTTGGTCAGAGAGAGAGAGAGAGAGAGAGAGAGAAGGAGCGGCATGGGGGGAGGGGTCGGGCCAGGGGTGCACCTAGGGCAGGGGCAGCACGGGGGAGGGAGCGTCGGGGTGGCCAATGGCCTGCGTCGAGGTCAGGTGTGGCGCGCGTCGACGGCGGAGTGGGCAGGTGCGGGCGTCGGCGGTGGTGTGGGCGCGTGCGGGCGTCGGCGGTGTGGGTGGGTGCGGGCGTGGGCAGTGGCGTGGGCGGGTGCGGGCGTCAGCGGCGGCGAGAGAAAGGGGATTCGAGCGATAGTGAGAGAGAGGAAAGAGATAAGATCTAGCGGACGGTGCTGTAGGCAACTTAGATATAGCGCGTGTTGGCAAAACGCGCTATAGCTAAGTTAGCTATAGCGGTGCCCAAGCCAAAACGTGCTACTGCTAATTTTTTTTCTTTTCTTCTTTTTTTATTTTTCTTAGCTATAGCGCTGCCCAGGCCAAAACGCGCTACTGCTAATTTTTTTTATTTTTTATTTTTATTTTTCATATTCCAAAAACTTTCTTCCTTTTTATTTTATTTATATTTCTCCTTTTATATTTATTATTCTTTTTCTTTTTCTTTTTCTTTTTCATATTCCACAAACTTCCTTCCTTTTTGTTCTGTTACCCTCTGGATAATAATTAGTATAATATATATTACATGATTTGATGCTAACACCGGTATACAAAAAAGACACACACAAACTTTGGGGATTAGTTTGTCAGCTTGGGTGACGACGACGCTTTAGACTGATCTTCTTCCCTCTTTTGTTCATTGTCGAATAATTGAGCCCATGGTCGTGACTTTTCCTTATCCAGGGATTACGATCTTTCGTAGGCAATGTAGTCTTCATTCTTCTTTTGACATATGTTTCGTCATCATCAGCATCATCTTCCCTCATCGGATCACCGTACTGGTCATAGTCTTCCTCGTTGGCGACTCCATCCATTCCGGCGACGCTCCTTTTGCTTCTCCTCACGACAACACGGCTGGGATTGATCGGATCAGTTATGAAGAAACATTGTGTCACGTGTTTAGCGTGTACCCATGGCTCATTTTTGGCGATGGCGTTGATGGTACCGCTATCATTGGAGTCGGGTATACACATGGTAGTGAAATGTCGGTTTTCTCCGTGTACATTTTTAGCCCATCTGACACGGAACATCGTCGCGCTATGCAATCCAGAGTAGTTAAGCTCCCATATCTCTTCGACCCTTCCGTAATATCTTTCAATTAAATTCCCGGTCATGGCTTCCATCGTCACCCCTGAGTTTTGGTCATCACTGTTTATATCTTTCTCCTCCGTGTAGAACGTGTATCCGTTGATATCATATGCTTGATAAGTCGCGAGGTTGGTCGAGGGGCCATGTGCTAAGGCGTATATGAGTGTTCCGTTCGGACAACCCTCTTCCGGGGGATTAGCCAGAACTCACTCTTTGAACCAACGCACGAAAGTGGAGTTGTGCTCTCTAATAACTTTAGCGTCCGTCCTATGCACCCCACGGTCACGGTATTTCTTTGCGATGGTCTCTTTGTGCAGTGTCACGAAATCTTCTAGCACATCTAGGTGTTGTAGCACTACTAAGTTTTCCCTATCAATGTTGTTTTGTCGGCCCGAGCGTAACACATTCAAATCCCTATGACCGTTGGTGTGACCTTCGCCTTTGAGCTTTCGACAGTGCTTGTTGACGGGCAAACCAACAACATGGTCTTTGGTCAGATAACTCTCACAGAAAGATATGCACTGTTTGGTCAGATATCCCTGGGCTATGCTTCCATCTGGACAGGACATGTTACGAACGAATCCTTTGATGACCCCATTCATCCTCTCGAACGGCATCATGCTATGCAGGAATGTCGGCCCTAGGTCGATGATGTCGTCCATGATGTGGACACATAGATGCACCATGACATCAAAGAACGCGAGCGGGAAGTACATCTCTAGCTCATTCAGTATGACAACGATCTCTTCCTGTAGCCTATGGAGTTGCTTCACACTGATCGACTTTCGAGAGATAGCATCAAGAAAGTGGCATAGGTCAGTAAGCGTCTCATGCACATGTGTGTCCATAATCCCTCTAAGTGCAACCAGGAGTAACTGCGTCATCATCACATGACAGTCGTGAGACTTCATCCCACTGAACCTTTTTTTCTTAGTGTCCAGATATCTGCTTATCTTCCCACATTATCCGAAACTAACTTTGATTCCGGCAAGGCACTTGAACAATTGATCGACCTCCTTCGGATCTAAGGTGAAGCAAGAGGGGGGCAATATTCTTCTTCCTTCTTGTTTACTTTTTTGCCCCTATCCTCCGTCTCCGTCTCCGTCTCGGTCTCCTCTGACGACCTTTTACCGGGCAGTTGGAGATCTTCCCTGATTTTCAAAAATTCCAAGTCTCTTCTTGCCTTCGGCCCATCCTTGGTCCTCTCCGGCATGTTCATCAATGTTCCAAGCAAACTATCAAGGATATTTTTTGTGATATGCATTTGATCAAGGCTATGAGGCGTGTCGAGTATGGGCCAGTATTCCAAGTCCCAGAAAACAGATCTCGTCTTCCATACCTCCAGCAGGGGCTCCGGCGCCTTTTTCTTCGTCTTTCCCGGCGAGGGGCACTCTTTCCAGTTCTTCAATAACTCATATATTTCTGCACCGCTACGCTTACGTGGAGGACCTCGATGCTCAGCCATACCATTGAATAGATCTCCATGCTTTCTCCATGGCTCATCCTTCTCGAGCCATCTTCGATGCGCCATGTACACGATTTTCGAAGACTCGTCATCTTTCGATAGCTGCAGAGAAGTTGTATCATCCATGCACCTTGTGCTTCCGCAATATCCGTGGCACACCTGGCCGGAGAGATAGTCGTAACCGAGATAGTCCTGCACCGTCGTGATCAGCGCAGCTCTCATGTAGAAATACTCTCCTTTGCTTGCATCCCATGTCTTGGCTGGCGTTGTCCATAAGGTCTGTAACTCCTCTTTCAGTAACCCGAGATACAAATTTATATCATTTCCCGGTTGTCTCGGCCCTTGAATAAGCATAGCCATATGTATGTATTTTTCCTTCATGCACAACCAGGGGGGAGGTTGTATATCCATACAAACACGGGCCATGTGCTATGATTGGTGTTCTAGTTGCCAAATGGATTCATGCCATCACTACTAGCGCCAAGCACGATGTTCCTTGGATCATTTGGGAAAAAATAATCAAATTCGGCATTTAATGCTCTCCACTGGCTAGCATCTACGAGGTGTCTCAGCTTCGGCTCATCTCCATCATCTGGCTTCACCCTCTCTGCGTGCCAGCGCATAAGCTTTGCTTCCTTAGGATCTATGAAATACCGCTATAGACGCGGAGTGATCGGAAAGTACCATACAACTTTCTGTGGAGCTTTCTTTCCATCCTTTTTATATTGTGAAGCGTTGCACTTTGGACAGATGGTTTTTCCAGCGTGCTCGTTCCGATATATGATGCAATCATTGATGCATGCGTGATATCTAATATGTGGCAGATCAAGAGGGCACACGATTTTCTTTGCCTCCTCGACACTAGTAGGACACAGGCTTCCCGCGGGAAGAACCTTCTTTAGGTACTTCAGAAGCTCATCCAGGCTTGTATCTGTCCATTTGTTTTTTGCCTTCATCTTTAGAAGTTCTAGTGTGAAACTCAAGCGGGTCACCTGAGGATTATTGCAACCATCATACAAAGGAGTCATCGAGTCTACCTCCAGTTGCGCCAGTTTGGCCTCCTCTCTAGAAGCAGCTCTGTCGCTAGTCGTCTTCTTGCGAAGCAGGTCTCAAACATGTGGGTCCCGCATGGCTGAACTTAGTAGCGACGAAGATGGTGGCATGTCCGCGTCTTCTCCGCCTTGAACTGCCTCTTCGCCATCGACATTTCCGAGGCCGCGTTCCTCTTCGGGCACATAATCGGTCATCTCTTCGTCTGGTGGCCCCATGTCGTTATTTCCTGCCCCGTCGACGTCCTCATCGTCGTCATCATCATCATCATCATCATCATCATTATCATCATCATCATCATCACTTATCCACCGAGTATGGCCATGCATGAAACCATGCATGAGCAGGTGCGCCTTGAATTTACCACCCTCAAAGGGATCGAGCCTGACTCTTCCTTTGCATTTTCAACACGGACATAAAACATCCTTCAGTCTTTTTTCATACATGTCATCCACAGCGAATTGCCAGTATCTTTCCACCTTCCTTCCATTGACCTTCATGATCACCTGCGTGTGAAGCAAATATTTTAAACACGTATATATGCATGGATCAAATTCATACAAAAATTCGGCATGACCTTCCCTAAATATAGGACATATTGAGTTTGCATGCCCGAAATTCGTCGAAACGGAATTGAATCGACATTTCAGGAAAACATAGGCAACTCATGTCACTCACATGCCACACACAATTCGGTATATTCATATCGCACATAGTTTCGGTCCTAATCGCAAACACACATATTTCCATTCTTGCACAACTCTTTTTTTGCTCACCAATTTGTCGAGAGGAATATCGAGCACCTTCTTATAATTAGCTAGTAGCTCTAGATAGAGCTATGAGAGGGAGGAGGGAGGGCATTAATGGAGGGGTGGTGGAGGGGCAAAGAAGAGAAGGGGAGAAGGGGCAAAACAAAGGAAGAGGAAGGGCATTAATGGAGGGGGTGGTGGAGGGGCAAAGAAGAGAAGGGGAGGAGGGGCAAAAACAAGTAAGAGAAAGGAGGGAGAGCATTAATGGAGGGGGAGATGAGGGGCAAAGAAGAGGGGGAAGCATTGAAGGACAAGCAAGTGCAAGAGGGAGGGGGGAGAAAGAAAGGGGGAGGAAGAAGAGGGAGGAAATGTGGCAGATATTTTGGCTAGCGACCATAGCAGTAGCGCTGGGCACCAAAGCGCGCTACTGCTATATGTGCCAGCCAAAATATATACTGGTACATAAAACTATCTATAGCGCTTGCCCAAAAAACACGCTACTGCTAAAAGATTACACATAGAAGAAGTAGTAGTAGCGCTTCTTGGTGGCACCGCGCTACTGCTATTTTCTTAACAGTAGCGCTTGTTAGGGTACCAACGCTGCTACTATTTTTTGGCCGGGGGTGTGGTGTGGCGAACTTGCCAGTAGCGTGCCTTCTAGAAACCAACGCTGCTGCGAAGTTCTACCAATAGCGCGTTTTGTAACACACGCTACTGCTAATTATCAGTAGCGTGGGCTCCAAAAAGCACGCTACTGGTAAACTTCTATGTATAAGCCTTTTCCTAGTAGTGGGCGGTGAGCATCATGAAATTGGTGATGGAGGATGGCTGATGATGACGATGGCGACAGATTCCCCTTTTCGGAGCCCTGAACAGACTCCAGATCAGCCCTCCCGAGAGTTTAGGGCTTGGTGCTACCTCTTGAGCACTGCGTTGGATTTCCCCAAAGAGGAGAGGATGATGCAACAAAGTAGCGTAAGTATTTCCCTCAGTTTTTGAGAACCAAGGTATCAATCTAGTAGGAGGCTATGCTCGAGTCCCTTGTACCTACACAAAAACAATAGCTCAATGCAACCAACGCGCTTAGGGGTTGTCAATCCCTTCACGGTCACTTACGAAAGTGAGATCTGATAGAGATGATAAATAATATTTTTGGTATTTTTGGTATAGAGATGCAAAGTGAAAAGTAAAATGCAAAGTAAAAGCAAAGCAATAATAAAGTGATGAATATTGATATGATGAGAAAGAGACCCGGGGGCCATAGGTTTCACTAGTGGCTTCTCTCAAGAGCATAAGTATTCTACAGTGGGTGAACAAATTACTGTTGAGCAATTGACAAAACTGAGCATAGTTATGAGAATATCTAGGTATGATCATGTATATAGGCATCACGTCTGAGACAAGTAGACCGACTCCTGCCTGCATCTACTACTATTACTCCACTCATTGATCGCTATCCAGCATGCATCTAGAGTATTAAGTAAAAAACAGAGTAACACCTTAAGCAAGATGACATGATGTAGAAGGATAGTTTCATGCAATATGATAAAAACCCCATTTTGTTATCCTCAATGGCAACAATACAATATGTGCCTTGCTGCCACTTCTGTCACTGGGAAAGGACACCGCAAGATCGAACCCAAAGCTAAGCACTTCTCCCATGGCAAGAACAACCAATCTAGTAGGCCAAACCAAACTGATAATTCAAAGAGACTTGCAAATATAACCAATCATACATAAAATAATTCAGAGAAGATTCAAATATTATTCATAGATAGACTGGATCATAAACTCACAATTCATCGGTCTCAACAAACGCACCGCAAAAAGAAGATTACATCGAATAGATCTCCACAAGAGAGGGGGAGAACATTGTATTGAGATCCAAAAAGAGAGAAGAATCCTTCTAGCTACTAACTATGGACCCGTAGGTCTGAGGTGAACTACTCACACTTCATCGGAGGGGCTATGGTGTTGATGTAGAAGCCCTCCGTGATCGATGCCCCCTCCGGCGGAGCTCCGGAACAGGCCCCAAGATGGGATCTCGTGGATACAGAAAGTTGCGGCGGTGGAATTATGTTTTGGCTCCGTATGTGATTGTTTGGGGGTACGTAGGTATATATAGGAGGAAGAAGTACGTCGGTGGAGCTTCGAGGGGCCCACGAGGCAGGGGGCGCGCCCTAGGGGGCGCCCTCCACCCTCGTGACCACCTCGTGGCTTTCTTGACGGAAGGTCCAAGTATCCTGGATCTTATCTAATGAGAAAATCATGTTCCCGAAGGTTTCATTCTGTTTGGACTCCGTTTGATATTCTGTTTCTCTGAAACACTGAAATAGGCAAAAAAAAACAGCAATTCTGGGGTTGGCCTCCGGTTAATAGGTTAGTCCCAAAAATAATATAAAAGTGGAAAATAAAGCCCAATATAGTCCAAAACAGTAGATATTATAGCATGGAGCAATCAAAAATTATAGATACGTTGGAGACGTATCAAGCATCCCCAAGCTTAATTCCTGCTCGTCCTCGAGTAGGTAAATGATAAAAAGAGAATTTTTGATGCGGAGTGCTACTTGGCATAATTTCAGTGTAAATCTTCTTAATTGTGTATGAATATTCAGATCCAAAAGATTAAAGACAAAAGTTCATGTTGACATAAAAATAATAATACTTCAAGCATACTAACAAAGCAATTATGTCTTCTGAAAATAACATGGCCAAAGAAAGCTATCCCTACAAAATCATATAGTCTGGCTATGCTCTATCTTCACCACACAAAGTATTTAAATCATGCACAACCCCGATGACAAGCCAAGCAATTGTTTCATACTTTTGACATTTTCAAAACCTTTTTGATCTTCATGCAATACATGAGCGTGAGCCATGGATATAGCACTATATGTGGAATAGAATGGTGGTTGTGGAGAAGACAGAAAGAGGGGAAGATAGTCTCATATCAACTAGGCGTATCAACGGGCTATGGAGATGCCCATCAATACATATCAATGTGAGTGAGTAGGGATTGCCATGCAACGGATGCACTAGAGCTATAAGTATATGAAAGCTCAACAAAAGAAACTAAGTGGGTGTGCATCCAACTTGCTTGCTCATGAAGACCTAGGGCATTTTGAGGAAGCCCATCATTGGAATGTACAAGCCAAGTTCTATAATGAAAAATTCCCACTAGTATATGAAAGTGACAAAATGAGAGACTCTCTATCATGAAGATCATGGTGCTACTTTGAAGCACAAGTGTGGTAAAAGGATAGTAACATTGTCCCTTCTCTCTTTTTCTCTCATTTTTTTTGTTTGGGCCTTTTTTGTGGCCTCTTTTTTATTTTTCGTCCGGAGTCTCATCCCGACTTGTGGGGGAATCATAGTCTCCATCATCCTTTCCTCACTTGGGACAATGCTCTAAAAATGATGATCATCACACTTTTTATTTTTCTTAAAACTCAAAAATTACAACTCAATTCTTAGAACAAAGTATGACTCTATATGAATGCCTCCGGCGGTGTACCGGGATATGCAATGAATCAAGAGAGACATGTATGAAAGAATTATGAACGGTGGCTTTGCCACAAATACGATGTCAACTACATGATCATGCTAGCAATATGACAATGATGGAGCATGTCATAATAAACGGAACGGTGGAAAGTTGCATGGCAATATATCTCGGAATGGCTATGGAAATGCCATGATAGGTAGATATGGTGGCTGTTTTGAGGAAGGTATATGGTGGGTGTATGATACCGGCGAAAGGTGCGCGGTATTAGAGAGGCTAGCAATTGTGGAAGGAAGGAAAGTGCGTATAATCCATGGACTCAACATTAGTCATAAAGAACTCATATACTTATTGCAAAAATCTAGAAGTTATCAAAGCAAAGTATTACGTGCATGCTCCTAGGGGGATATATTGGTAGGAAAAGACCATCGCTCGTCCCCGACCACCACTCATAAGGAAGACAATCAATAAATAAATCATGCTCCGACTTCATCACATAACGGTTCACCATACGTGAATGCTACGGGAATAACGAACGTTAACACAAGTATTTCTCAATTTCACAACTACTCAACTAGCATGACTCTAATATCACCATCTTCATATCTCAAAACAATTATCAAGCATCAATCTTTTCTTAGTATTCAACGCACTCAAAAGAAACTTCTACAAATCTTGAATACCAAGCATATTATTATTAAGAAAATTTCCATGCTATTAAAGACTCTCAAAATAATCTAAGTGAAGCATGAGAGATCAATAGTTTCTATAAAACAAATCCAGCACCGTGCTCTAAAAGATATAAGTGAAGCACTAGAGCAAAACTATAAAGCTCAAAAGATATAAGTGAAGCACATAGAGTATTCTATCAAATTCCAAATTATGTATGGCTCTCTCAAAAGGTGTGTACAGCAAGCATGATTGTGGTAGACTAACAAGCAAAGACTCAAATCATAAAAGACGCTCCAAGCAAAACACATATCATGTGGTGAATAAAAATATAGCTCCAAGTAAAGTTACCGATGGAAGTAGACGAAAGAGGGGATGCCTTCCGGGGCATCCCCAAGCTTTGGCTTTTAGGTGTCCTTAGATTATATTGGGTGTTCCATGGGCATCCCCAACCTTAGGCTCTTGCCACTCCTTGTCCCATAATCCATCAAATCTTTACCCAAAACTTGAAAACTTCAAAACACAAAACATAAAGTAGAAAATATCGTGAGCTCCGTTAGCGAAAGAAAATAAAAGATCACTTCAAGGTACTGTAATGAACTCATTATTTATTTATATTGGTGTTAAACCTACTGTATTCCAACTTCTCTATGGTTTATAAACTATTTTACTATCCATAGATTCATCAAAATAAACAAACAACACACGAAAAACAGAATCTGTAAAAAAACAGAACAGTCTGTAGTAATCTGTAGCTAGCGCAAGATCTGGAACCCCAAAAATTCTAAAATAAATTTCTGGACGTGAGGAATTTATCTATTAATAATCTGCAAATAGAATTAACTAAATAGCACTTTACAAATAAAAATGACAGCAGTTCTCGTGAGCGCTAAAGTTTCTGTTTTTTACAGCAAGTTCAACAAGACTTTCCCCAAGTCTTCCCAACGGTTCTACTTGGCACAAACACTAATTAAACACAAAAAACACAACCAAAACATAGGATATATAAATTACTTTTTACTAAACAGGAGCAAAAATCAAGGAATAAAAATAAAATTGGGTTGCCTCCCAACAAGCGCTATCATTTAATGCCCCTAGCTAGGCATAACAAGCAAGAATAGATCTAGGTATTGCCATCTTTGGTAGGTAATCCATAAGTGGCTCTCATGATAGATTCATATGGAAATTTTATTTTCTTTCTGGGGAAGTGTTCCATGCCCTTTTTAATGGAAATTGAAATCTAATATTCCCTTCCTTCATATCAATAATTGCACCAACCGTTCTAAGGAAAGGTCTACCGAGAATAATAGGGCAAGAAGGATTGCAATCTATATCAAGAACGATAAAATCTACGGGCACATAATTCGTATTTGCAACAATAAGAACATCATTAATTCTTCCCATAGGTTTCTTAATAGTGGAATCCGCAAGATGCAAGTTTAGAGAGCAATCGTCAAAATCACGGAAATCTAGCAAATCACACAAAGTTTTGGGAATAGTAGAGACACTAGCACCCAAATCACACAAAGAATAAAACTCATAATCTTTAATTTTAACTCTAATAGTTGGTTCCCACCCATAATAAAGTTTTCTAGGGATAGAAACTTTCAACTCAAGTTTTTCTTCATAAGATTGCATCAAGGCATCAACGATGTGTTCGGTAAAGGCTTTATTTTGACTATAAGCATGAGGAGAATTTAACACGGATTGCAGCAAGGAAATACAATCAATTAAAGAGAAATTTTCATAATTAAATTCCTTTAAATCAAATACAGTGGGTTTAGCAACATCTAGAGTTTTATTTCTTTCAATCCCACTTTTATCAATTTCATCATCAAGATCTAAATACTCCGAATTTTTAGAACACATTTTAGGTAAGGGTGGATTATATTTAGTTTCATCAAGATTCATATTGCAAAACAAAGATTTAATAGGAGACTCATCAATAACTTTTAGATCTTCATCTTGATTTTCATAGGAATTGGAAGAACACGCTTTAATAAAGGCATCTTTCATAGCACACGTCCTAGCGGTTCTTTCCTTGCACTCATCAATGGAAATTCTCATCGCTTTGAGAGACTCATTGATATCATGCTTAAGAGTAATAGATCTAAGCTTTAAAGAATTAACCTCAAGAGAAATTCTATCAACGTTCCTAGCCAAATCATCAATCTTAAGCAATTTTTCTTCAATCATAGCATTAAAATTCTTTTGCGAAGTAATAAATTCTTTAATATTTGATTCAAATTTAGAGGGCATATTATTATAATTTACATAAGAATTATTGTAGGAATTACTATAATTATTAGAGGGATTACTAGGATAAGGCCTAGAGTTGAAATTTCCTCTATACGCATTGTTACCAAAATTATCCCTACCAACAAAATTCACATCCATAGATTCATTATTATTCTCACTCAAAGTAGACAAAGGCATATCATTAGGATCAGATGAAACACTCTTAGTAGCAAATAATTTCATAAGTTCATCCATCTTTCCACTCAAAACATTAATTTCTTCTATCGCATGCACTTCTTTTTTAGTGGATCTTTCAGTGTGCCATTGAGAATAATTAACCATAATATTATCTAGGAGTTTAGTAGCATCTCCTAAAGTGATTTCCATAAAAGTGCCTCCCGCGGCCGAATCTAAAAGATTTCTAGAAGCAAAATTCAATCCGGCATAAATTTTTTGTATAATCATCCACAAATTCAAACCATGAGTAGGGCAATTACGTATCATTAATTTCATTCTCTCCCAAGCTTGTGCAACATGTTCATGATCAAGTTGCTTAAAATTCATAGTATCGTTTCTAAGAGAGATGATCTTAGCGGGAGGAAAATAGTTAGAGATAAAAGCATCTTTGCACTTGTTCCATGAATCAATACTATTTTTAGGCAAAGATGAAACCAAGCTTTAGCACGATCTCTAAGCGAAAAAGGAAATAACTTCAATTTAACAATATCATTATCAAAATCTTTCTTCTTTTGCCGGCATCTTCACTAGGAAGGCCGGAAAACGGATTTTTCATGACAAGATTCAACGAAGCAGCATTAATTTCACAAGATTCAGCATTGGTAAGAGGAGCAATCGGAGTGCTAAGGAAATCATTATTGTTGGTATTGGTGAAGTCACACAGTTTGGTATTATCTTGAGCTATCACGACAAACAAGCAATCCAACACACGAGCAAACAAAAAGCAACGGGCAAAAGAGGCGAATAGAGAGGGAGGATAGAGAGAGAGAGAGGGCGAATAAAACGGCAAGGGTGAAGTGGGGGAGAGGAAAACGAGAGGCAAATGGCAAATAATGTAATGCGGGAGATAGGGATTGTGATGGGTACTTGGTATGTTGACTTTTGCACAGACTCCCCGGCAACGACGCCAGGAATTCTTCTTGCTACCTCCTTGAGCACTGCGTTGGATTTCCCCAAAGAGGAGAGGATGATGTAGCAAAGTAGTGTAAGTATTTCCCTCAGTTTTTGAGAACCAAGGTATCAATCCAGTAGGAGGCTACGCTCGAGTCCCTTGTACCTACACAAAAACAATACCTCAACGCAACCAATGCGCTTAGGGGTTGTCAATCCCTTCACGGTCACTTACGAAAGTGAGATCTGATATATATGATAAATAATATTTTTGGTATTTTTGGTATAGAGATGCAAAGTGAAAAGTAAAAGCAAAGCAATAATAAAGTGATGGAGATTGATATGATGAGAAAGAGACCCGGGGGCCATAGGTTTCACTAGTGGCTTCTCTCAAGAGCATAAGTATTCTACGGTGGGTGAACAAATTACTGTTGAGCAATTGACAAAATTGAGCATAGTTAGGAGAATATCTAGGTATGATCATGTATATAGGCATCACGTCCGAGACAAGTAGACCGACTCCTGCCTGCATCTACTACTATTACTCCATTCATGGACCGCTATCCAGCATGCATCTAGAGTATTAAGTAAAAAAACAGAGTAACGCCTTGAGCAAGATGACATGATGTAGAAGGATAGTTTCATGCAATATGATAAAAAACCCATCTTGTTATCCTCGATGGCAACAATTCAATACGTGCCTTGCTGCCCCTTCTGTCACTGGGAAAGGACACCGCAAGATCGAACCCAAAGCTAAGCACTTCTCCCATGGCAAGAACAACCAATCTAGTAGGCCAAACCAAACTGATAATTCGAAGAGACTTGCAAAGATAACCAATCATACATAAAAGAATTCAGAGAAGATTGAAATATTATTCATAGATAGACTGGATCATAAACCCACAATTCATCGGTCTCAACAAACACACCGCAAAAAGAAGATTACATCGAATATATCTCCACAAGAGAGGGGGAGAACATTGTATTGAGATCCAAAAAGAGAGAAGAAGCCATCTAGCTACTAACTATGGACACGTAGGTCTGAGGTGAACTACTCACACTTCATCGGAGAGGCTTGGATGATGATGTAGAAGCCCTCCGTGATCGATTCCCCTTCCGGCGGAGCTCCGGAACAGGCCCCAAGATGGGATCTCGTGGATACAGAAAGTTGCGGCGGTGGAATTAGGTTTTTGGCTCCGTATCTGATCATTTGGGGGTACGTAGGTATATATAGGAGGAAGAAGTACGTCGGTGGAGCTTCGAGGGGCCCACGAGGCAGGGGGCGCGCCCTCCACCCTCGTGACCACCTCGTGGCTTTCTTGACGGAGGTCCAAGTCTCCTGGATCTTATCTGATGAGAAAATCACGTTCCCAAAGGTTTCATTCTGTTTGGACTCCGTTTGATATTATGTTTCTCCGAAACACTGATATAGGCAAAAAAACAGCAATTCCGGGGTGGGCCTCCGGTTAATAGGTTAGTCCCAAAAATAATATGAAAGTGGAAAATAAAGCCCAATATTGTCCAAAACAGTAGATATTATAGCATGGAGCAATCAAAAATTATAGATATGTTGAAGACGTATCACTTGGCGGCAACTCCGTATCGTAAAACACGACGAATCTTTCTCCTTGATTTTTTTTCTCTCCGAACACGAATATATAGAGTTGGAGTTGAGGTCGGAGGAGCTCCAGGGGGCCCACGAGGCAGGGGGCGGGCCCCCACCCTCGTGGCTAGGGTGTGTGCCCCCTGGCCTTGATTCTTTGCCAGTATTTTTGTTATTTCCAAAAATAATCTCCGTGGAGTTTCAGGTCATTCTGAGAACTTTTGTTTTTGCACATAAATAACACCATGGCAATTCTGATGAAAACAGTGTCAGTCCGGGTTAGTTCCATTCAAATCATGCAAGCTAAAGTCCAAAACAAGGGCAAAAGTGTTTGGAAAATTAGATACGATGGAGACGTATCAATCACCATGCCGTCGTGCTGACGAAACTCTTCCCCGAGCTCTACTGGATCGTGAGTTCGCGGGACATCACCGAGCTGAAGTGTGCTGAACGCAGAGGTGCCGTACGTTCGGTACTGAGGATCGGTCGATCGTGAAGATGTACGACTACATCAACTGCATTGTCATAACGCTTCCGCTTAACGGTCTACGAGGGTACGTGGACAACACTCTCCCCTCTCATTGCTATGCATCACCATGATCTTGCGTGTGCGTAGGAATTTTTTTGAAATTACTATGTTCCCCAACAGTGGTATTAGAGCCAGGTTTTATGCGTAGATGTTATATGCACGAGTAGAACACAAGTGAGTTGTGGGCGATACAAGTCATACTGCTTACCGGCATGTCATACTTTGGTTTGGTGGTATTGTTGGATGAAGCGGCCCGGACCAACATTACACGTATGCTTACGCGAGACTGGTTCTACCAACGTGCTTTGCACATAGGTGGCTAGCGGGTGTCAGTTTCTCCAACTTTAGTTGAACCGAGTGTGGCTACGCCCAGTCCTTGAGAAGGTTAAAACAACACTAACTTGACAAACTATCGTTGTGGTTTTGATGCATAGTTAAGAACGGTTCTTGCTCAGCCCGTAGCAGCCACGTAAAACTTGCAACAACAAAGTAGAGGACGTCTAACTTGTTTTTGCAGGGCATGATGTGATGCGATATGGTCAAGACATGATGCTATATTTATTTTATGAGATGATCATGTTTTGTAACGGAGTTATCGACAACTGGCAGGAGCCACATGGTTGTCACTTTATTGTATGCAATGCAATCACCCTGTAATTGCTTTACTTTATCACTAAGCGGTAGCGATAGTCGTAGAAGCAATAGTTGGCGAGACGACAGCGATGCTATGATGGAGGTCAAGGTATCGTGCCGGTGACGATGGTGATCATGACGGTGCTTCGGAGATGGAGATCACAAGAACAAGATGATGATGGCCATATCATATCAATTATATTGATTTCATGTGATGTTTATCCTTTATGCATCTTATTTTGCTTTGTTTGATGGTAGCATTATAAAATGATCTCTCACTAAATTTCAAGATAAAAGTGTTCTCCCTGAGTATGCACCATTGCCAAGGTTCGTTGTGCCGAGACACCACGTGATGATCGGGTGCGATAAGCTCTACGTCCATCTACAATGGGTCCAAGCCAGTTTTGCACAAGCAGAATACTCGGGTTAAACTTGACGAGCCTAGCATATGCAGATATGGCCTCAGAACGGTGAGACCGAAAGGTCGAGCATGAATCATATAGTAGATATGATCAACATAGTGATGTTCACCATTGAAAACTACTCCATTTCACATGATGATCGGTTATGGTTTAGTTGATATGGATCACGTGATCACTTAGATGATTAGAGGGATGTCTATCTAAGTGGGAGTTCTTAAGTAATATGATTAATTGAACTTAAATTTATTATGAACTTAGTACCTGATAGTATTTTGCTTATCTATGTTGTTGTAGATAGATGGCCCGTGCTGTTGTGCCGTCGAATTTTAATGCGTTCCTTGAGAAAGCAAAGTTGAAAGATGATGGTAGCAATTACACGGACTGGGTCCGTAACTTGAGGATTATCCTCATTGCTGCACAAAAGAATTACGTCCTGGAAGCACCGCTAAGTGCCAAACCTGCTGCAGGAGCAACACCAGATGTTATGAACGTCTGGCAGAGCAAAGCTGATGACTAATCTCAGTGTGCCATGCTTTACGGCTTAGAACCGGGACTTCAATGACGTTTTGAACGTCATGGAGCATATGAGATGTTCCAGGAGTTGAAGTTAATATTTCAAGCAAATGCCCGGATTGAGAGATATGAAGTCTCCAATAAGTTCTATAGCTGCAAGTTGGAGGAGAATAGTTCTGTCAGTGAGCATATACTCAAAATGTCTGGGTATCATAATCACTTAACTCAACTGGGAGTTAATCTTCCTGTTGATAGTGTCATCGACAGAGTTCTTCAATCACTTCCACCAAGCTACAAAAGCTTCGTGATGAACTATAATATGCAAGGGAGGAATAAGACAATTCTCGAGCTCTTCGCGATGCTAAAAGCTGCGGAGGTAGAAATCAAGGAGCATCAAGTGTTGATGGTCAACAAGACCACCAGTTTCAAGAAAAAGGGCAAAGGGAAGAAGAAGGGGAACTTCAAGAAGAACAACAAACAAGTTGCTGCTCAGGAGAAGAAACCCAAGTCTAGACCTAAGCCTAAGACTGAGTGCTTCTACTGCAAATAGACTGGTCACTGGAAGCGGAACTACCCCAAGTATTTGGTGGATAAGAAGGATGGCAAGGTGAACAAAGGTATATGTGATATACATGTTATTGATGTGTACCTTACCAGAGCTCACAGTAGCACCTGTGTATTTGATACTGGTTCTGTTGCTAATATTTGCAACTCGAAACAGGGACTTCAGATTAAGCGAAGACTGGCTAAGGGCGAGGTGACGATGCGCGTGGGAAATGGTTCCAAAGTCGATGTGATCGCCGTCGGCACACTACCTCTACATCTACCTTTGAGATTAGTTTTAGACCTAAATAATTGTTATTTGGTGCCAGCGTTAAGCATGAATGTTATATCTGGATCTTGTTTGATGCGAGACGGTTATTCATTTAAATCTAAGAATAATGGTTGTTCTATTTATATGAGTAATATCTTTTATGGTCATGCACCTTTGAAGAGTGGTCTATTTTTTATGAATCTCGATAGTAGTAACACACATATTCATAATGTTGAAGCCAAAAGATGCAGAGTTGATAATGATAGTGCAACTTATTTGTGGCACTGCAGTTTAGGTCATATTGGTATAAAGCGCATGAAGAAACTCCATACTGATGGACTTTTGGAATCACTTGATTATGAATCACTTGGTACTTGCGAACCATGCCTTATGGGCAAGATGACTAAAACGCCGTTCTCCGGAACTATGGACCGAGCAACAGATTTGTTGGAAATCATACATACTGATGTATGTGGTCCGTTGAATATTGAGGCTCGCGGCGGGTATCGTTACTTTCTCACCTTCAAAGATGATTTAAGCAGATATGGGTATATCTACTTAATGAAACATAAGTCTGAAACATTTGAAAAGTTCAAAGAATTTCAGAGTGAAGTGGAAAATCATTGTAACAAGAAAATAAAGTTTCTATGATCTGATCGTGGAGGAGAATATTTCAGTTATGAGTTTGGTCTACATTTGAAACAATGCGGAATAGTTTCGCAACTCACGCCACCCGGAATACCACAACGTAATGGTATGTCCGAACATCCTAATCGTACTTTACTAGATATGGTGCGATCTATGATGTCTCTTATTGATTTACCGCTATCGTTTTGGGGTTATGCTTTAGAGACGGCTGCATTCACGTTAAATTGGGCACCATCAAAATCTGTTGAGACGACGCCTTATGAACTATGGTTTGGCAAGAAACCAAAGTTGTCGTTTCTTAAAGTTTGGGGCTGTGATGCTTATGTGAAAAAGTTTCAACCTGATAAGCTCGAACCCAAATCGGAGAAATGTGTCTTCATAGGATACCCAAAGGAAACTATTGGGTACACCTTCTATCATAGATCCGTAGGCAAGATATCTGTTGCTAAGAATGGATCCTTTCTAGAGAAGGAGTTCCTCTCGAAAGAAGTGAGTGGGAGGAAAGTAGAACTTGATGAGGTAACTGTACCTGCTCCCTTATTGGAAAGTAGTTCATCACAGAAACCGATTCCTGTGACATCTACACCAATTAGTGAGGAAGCTAATGATGATGATCATGGAACTTTAGATCAAGTTACTACCGAACCTCGTAGGTCAACCAGAGTAAGATCCACACCAGAGTGGTACGGTAATCCTGTTCTGGAGGTCATGTTACTTGACCATGACGAACCTACGAACTATGAGGAAGCGATGATGAGCCCAGATTCCGCAAAATGGCTTGAGGCCATGAAATCTGAGATGGGATCCATGTATGAGAACAAAGTGTGGACTTTGGATGACTTGCCCGATGATCGGCAAGCCATCGAGAATAAATGGATCTTCAAGAAGAAGACAGACGCTGACGGTAATGTTACTGTCTACAAAGCTCGAATTGTTGCTAAAGGTTTTCGACAAGTTCAAGGAGTTGAGTATGATGAGACCTTCTCACCCGTAGCGATGCTTAAGTCCGTCTGAATCATGTTAGCAATTGCTGCGTTTTATGATTATGAAATTTGGCAAATGGATGTAAAGACTGCATTCCTGAATGGATTTCTGGAAGAAGAGTTGTATATGATGGAACCTGAAGGTTTTATCGATCCAAAGGGATCTAACAAAGTGTGCAAGCTCCAGCAATCCATTTATGGACTGGTGCAAGCCTCTCGGAGTTGGAATAAACGTTTTGATAGTGTGATCAAAGCATATGGTTTTATACAGACTTTTGGAGAAGCTTGTATTTGCAAGAAAGTGAGTGGGAGCTCTGTAGCATTTCTAATATTGTATGTGGATGACATATTGTTCATTGGAAATGATATAGAATTTCTGGATAGCATAAAAGGATACTTGAATAGGAGTTTTTCAATGAAAGACCTCGGTGAAGCTGCTTATATATTGGGCATCAAGATCTATAGAGATAGATCAAGACGCTTAATTGGACTTTCACAAAGCACATACCTTGATAAAGTTTTGAAGAAGTTCAAAATGGATCAAGCTAAGAAAGGGTTCTTGCCTGTGTTACAAGGTGTGAAGTTGAGTAAGACTCAATGCCCGACCACTTCATAAGATAGAGAGAAAATGAAAAGTGTTCCCTATGCTTCACCCATAGGCTATATCATGTAGGCAATTCTGTGTACCAAACCTGATGTGTGCCTTGTTATTAGCCTGGCAGGGAGGTACCAAAGTAATCCATGAGTGGGTCACTGAACAGCGGTCAAGAACATCCTGAAGTACCTGAAAAGGACCAAGGATATGTTTCTCGTTTATGGAGGTGACAAAGAGCTCATCGTAAATGGTTACGTTGATGCAAGCTTTGACACTGATCAGGACGATTCTAAATCGCAAACCGGAAATGTGTTTATATTAAACGGTGGAGCTATCAGTTGGAGCAGTTCTAAACAGAGCGTCGTGGCGGGATCTACATGTGAAGCGGAGTACATCGCTGCTTCAGAAGCAGCGAATAAAGGAGTCTGGATGAAGGAGTTCATATCTGAACTAGGTGTCATACCTAGTGCATCGAGTCCAATGAAAATCTTTTGTGACAATACTGGTGCAATTGCCTTGGCAAAGGAATCCAGATTTCTCAAGAGAACCAAGCACATCAAGAGACGCTTCAACTCCATCCGGGATCAAGTCCAGGTGGGAGACATAGAGATTTGCAAGATACATACGGATCTGAATGTTGCAGACCCATTGACTAGCCTCTTCCACGAGCAAAACATGATCAGCACCAAGGCTCCATGGGTGTTAAAATCATTACTGTGTAATCTACATTATTGACTCTAGTGAAAGTGGGAGACTGAAGGAAATATGCCCTAGAGGCAATAATAAAGTTATTATTTATTTCCTTATTTCATGATAAATGTTTATTATTCATGCTAGAATTGTATTAACCGGAAACATAATACATGTGTGAATACATAGACAAACATAGTGTCACTAGTATGCCTCTACTTGACTAGCTCATTGATCAAAGATGGTTAAGTTTCCAAACCATAGACATGAGTTGTTATTTTATCAATGGGATCACATCATTAGGAGAATGATGTGATTGACTTGACCCATTCCGTTAGCTTAACACTTGATCGTTTCTGTTTACTGCTATTGCTTTCTTCATGACTTATACATGTTCTTATTGTTGGGAATGTACTAATTTCAAAATTTTTCCTACGCACACACAAGATCATGGTGATGCATAGCAACGAGGGGAGAGTATGATCTACGTACCATAGTAGATCGACAATGGAAGCGTTTGGTTGATGTAGTCGTACGTCTTCACGGCCCGACCGATCAAGCACCGAAACTACGACACCTCCGAGTTTTAGCACACGTTCAGCTCGATGACGATCCCCGGACTCTGATCCAGCAAAGTGTCGGGGAAGAGTTCCGTCAGCACGACGGCGTGGTGACGATCTTGATGTACTACTATCGCAGGGCTTCGCCTAAGCACCGCTACAATATTATCAAGTACTATGGTGGTAGGGGGCGCCGCACACGGCTAAGAATAAGATCACGTGGATCAACTTGTGTGTCTCTGGGGTTCCCCTGCCTCCGTATATAACGGATCAAGGGGGGGGGGGTGCGGCCGGCCAAGGGGAGGCGCGCCAGGAGGAGTCCTACTCCCTTGTCCTATTCGGATCTAGGGGAGGGGGAGGCGCGCGGCCCATCTTGGGCTGCCCCTTCTCTTTTCCACTAAAGCCCACTAAGGCCCATATAGCTCCCAGGGGGTTCCGGTAACCTCCCGGTACTCCGGTAAAATCCCGATTTCACCCGGAACACTTCCGATATCTAAACATAGGCTTCCAATATATCAATCTTTATGTCTCGACCATTTCGAGACTCCTCATCATGTTCGTGATCACATCCGGGACTTCGAACAACCTTCGGTACATCAAAATGCATAAACTCATAATAACTGTCATCGTAACGTTAAGCGTGCGGACCCTACGGTTCGAGAACAATGTAGACATGACCGAGACACGTCTCTGGTCAATAACCAATAGCGGGACCTGGATGCCCATATTGGCTCCTACATATTCTACGAAGATCTTTATCGGTCAGACCGCATAACAACATACGTTGTTCCCTTTGTCATCGGTATGTTACTTGCCCGAGATTCGATCATCGGTATCCAATACCTAGTTCAATCTCGTTACTGGCAAGTCTCTTTACTCGTTCTGTAATACATCATCTCGCAACTAACTCATTAGTTGTAATGCTTGCAAGGCTTATGTGATGTGCATTACCGAGAGGGCCCAGAGATACCTCTCCGACAATCGGAGTGACAAATCCTAATCTCAAAATACGCCAACCCAACATGTACCTTTGGAGACACCTATAGAGCTCCTTTATAATCACCCAGTTATGTTGTGACGTTTGGTAGCACACAAAGTGTTCCTCCGGTAAACGGGAGTTGCATAATCTCATAGTCATAGGAACATGTATAAATCATGAAGAAAGCAATAGCAACATACTAAACAATCGGGTGCTAAGCTAATGGAATGGGTCATGTCAATTAGATCATTCAACTAATGATGTTATCCTGTTAATCAAATAACAACTCTTTGTCCATGGTCAGGAAACATAACCATCTTTGATTAACGAGCTAGTCAAGTAGAGGCATACTAGTGACACTCTGTTTGTCTATGTATTCACACATGTATTATGTTTCCGGTTAATACAATTCTAGCATGAATAATAAACATTTATCATGATGTAAGGAAATAAATAATAACTTTATTATTGCCTCTAGGGCATATTTCCTTCAGTCTCCCACTTGCACTAGAGTCAATAATCTAGTTCACATCGCCATGTGATTTAACAGCAATAGTTCACATCACCATGTGATTAACACCCATAGTTCACATCGTCATGTGACCAACACTCAAAGGGTTTACTAGAGTCAGTAATCTAGTTCACATATCTATGTGATTAACACCCAAAGAGTACTAAGGTGTGATCATGTTTTGCTTGTGAGATAATTTTAGTCAATGGGTCTGTCACATTCAGATCCGTAAGTATTTTGCAAGTTCTATGTCTACAATGCTCTACACGGAGCTACTCTAGCTAATTGCTCCCACTTTCAATATGTATCCAGATTGAGACTTTAGATTCATCTGGATCAGTGTCAAAAACTTGCATCGACGTAACCCTTTACGACGAACCTTTTTTGTCACGTCCATAATCGAGAAACATATCCTTATTTCACTAAGGATAATTCTGACCGCTGTCCAGTGATCTACTCCTAGATCACTATTGTACTCCCTTGCCAAATCAGTGCAGGGTATACAATAGATCTGGTATACAGCATGACATACTTTATAGAACCTATGGCCAAGGCATAGGGAATGACTTTCATTCTCTTTCTCTCTTCTGCCGTGGTCGGGCTTTGAGTCTTACTCAACTTCACACCTTGTAATACAGGCAAGAACTCTTTCTTTGACTGCTCCATTTTGAACTACTTCAAAATCTTGTCAAGGTATGTACTCATTGAAAAAACTTATCAAGCGTCTTGATCTATCTCTATAGATCTTGAAGCTCAATATGTAAGCAGCTTCACCGAAGTCTTTCATCGAAAAACTTTTATTCAAGTATCCCTTTATGCTATCCAGAAATTCTATATCATTTCCAATCAGCAATATGTCATCCACACATAATATCAGAAATGCTACAGAGCTCCCACTCACTTTCTTGTAAATACAGGCTTCTCCAAACGTCTGTATAAAACCAAATGCTTTGATCACACTATCAAAGCGTTTATTCCAACTCCGAGAGGCTTGCACCAGTCCATAAATGGATCGCTGGAGCTTGCACACTTTGTTAGCTCCCTTTGGATCGACAAAACCTTCCGGTTGCATCATATACAACTCTTCTTCCAAAAATCCATTCAGGAATGCAGTTTTGACATCCATCTGCCAAATTTCGTAATCATAAAATGCGGCAATTGCTAACATGATTCTGACAGACTTAAGCATCGCTACGGGTGAGAAGGTCTCATCGTAGTCAACCCCTTGAACTTGTCGAAAACCTTTTGCGACAAGTCGAGCTTTATAGACAGTAATATTACCGTCAGCGTCAGTCTTTTTCTTGAAAATCCATTTATTCTCAATTGCTTGCCGATCATCGGGCAAGTCAACCAAAGTCCATACTTTGTTCTCATACATGGATCATATCTCAGATTTCATGGCCTCAAACCATTTCGCGGAATCTGGGCTCATCATCGCTTCCTCATAGTTCGTAGGTTCGTCATGGTCAAGTAACATGACCTCCAGAACAGGATTACCGTACCACTCTGGTGCGAATCTCACTCTGGTTTACCTACGAGATTCGGTAGTAACTTGATCTGAAGTTACATGATCATCATCATTAGCTTCCTCACTAATTGGTATAGGTGTCGCAGAAACAGTTTTCTGTGATGTACTATTTTCCAATAAGGGAGCAGGTACAGTTACCTCGTCAAGTTCTACTTTCCTCCCACTCACTTCTTTCGAGAGAAATTCCTTCTCTAGAAATGATCTATTCTTAGCAACGAATGTCTTGCCTTCGGATCTGTGATACAAGGTGTACCCAACAGTCTCCTTTGGGTATCCTATGAAGACACATTTCTCCGCTTTGGGTTTGAGCTTATCAGGTTGAAGCTTTTTCACATAAGCATCGCAGCCCCAAACTTTAAGAAACGACAACTTTGGTTTCTTGCTAAACCATAGTTCAGATTGTGTCGTCTCAACGGACTTAGATGGTGCCCTTTTTTAACGTGAATGTAGCTGTCTCTAATGCATAACCCCAAAACGATAGTGGTAGATCGGTAAGAGACATCATAGATCGCACTATATCTAATAAAGTTCGGTTATGACGTTCGGACACACCATTACACTATGGTGTTCCTTGTGGCGTGAGTAGTGAAACTATTTCACATTGTTTTTAACTAAAGGCCAAACTCGTAACTCAAATACTCTTCTCTACGATCAGATCATAGAAACTTTATTTTCTTGTTACGATGATTTTTCACTTCACTCTGAAATTCTTTGAACTTTTCAAATGTTTCAGACTTATGTTTCATCAAGTAGATATACTCATATCTGCTCAAATCATCTGTGAAGATCAGAAAATAATGATACCTATCGCGAGCCTCAATATTCATCGGACCACATACATCAGTATGTATGATTTCCAACAAATCTGTTGCTCGCTCCATTGTTCCGAAGAATAGAGTCTTAGTCATCTTGCCCATGAGGCATGGTTCGCAAGCATCAACTGATTCATAATCAAGTGATTCCAAAAGCCCATCAGCATGGAGTTTCTTCATGCGCTTTACACCAATATGACCTAAAAGGCAGTGCCACAAATAAGTTGCACTATCATTATTAACTTTGCATCTTTTGGTTTCAATATTATGAATATGTGTATCACTACGATCGAGATCCAACGAACTTGTTTCATTGGGTGTATGACCATCGAAGGTTTTATTCATGTAAACAGAATAACAATTATTCTCTGACTTTAATGAATAACCGTATTGCAATAAACATGATCAAATCATATTCATGCTCAACGCATAAACCAAATAACACTTATTTAAGTTCAACACTAATCCCGAAAGTATAGGGGAGTGTGCGATGATGATCATATCAATCTTGGAACTACTTCCAACACACATCGTCACTTCACCCTTAACTAGTCTCTGTTTATTCTGCAACTCCTGTTTCGAGTTACTACTCTTAGCAACTGAACCAATATCAAATATTGAGGGGTTGCTATAAACACTAGTAAAGCACACATCAATAACATGTATATCAAATATACTTTTGTTTACTTTGCCATCCTTCTTATCCGCCAAATACTTGGGGCAGTTCCGCTTCCAGTGACCAGTCCCTTTGCAGTAGAAGCACTTAGTCTCAGGCTTAGGACCAGACTTGGGCTTCTTCGCTTGAGCAGCAACTTGCTTGCCGTTCTTCTTGAAGTTCCACTTCTTCCCTTTTGCCCTTTTCTTCAAACTAGTGGTCTTGTCAACCATCAACACTTGATGTTTTTCTTGATTTCTACCTTCGTCGATTTCAGCATCACGAAGAGCTTGGGAATCGTTTCCGTTACCCCTTGCATATCATAGTTCATCACGAAGTTCTACTAACTTGGTGATGGTGACTAGAGAACTCTGTCAATCACTATCTTATCTGGAAGATTAACTCCCACTTGATTCAAGCAATTGTAGTACCCAGACAATCTGAGCACATGCTCACTAGTTGAGCGATTCTCCTCCATTTTTTAGCAATAGAACTTGTTGGAGACTTCATATCTCTCAACTCGGGTATTTGCTTGAAATATTAACTTCAACTCCTGGAACATCTCATATGGTCCATGATGTTCAAAACGTCTTTGAAGTCCCGATTCTAAGCCATTAAGTATGGTGCACTAAACTATCAAGTAGTCATCATATTGAGGTAGTCAAACGTTCATAACGTCTGCATCTGCTCCTGCAATAGGTCTGTCACCTAGCGGTGCATCAAGGACATAATTTTTCTGTGCAGCAATGAGGATAAACCTCAGATCACGGATCCAATCCGCATCATTGCTGCTAACATCTTTCAACACAATTTTCTCTAGGAACATATCAAAATAAACACAGGGAAGCAACAACGCGAGCTATTGATCTATAACATGATTTGCAAAATACTACCAGGACACAGTTCATGATAAATTTAAGTTCAATTTAATCATATTACTTAAGAACTCCCACTTAGATAGACATCCCTCTAATCCTCTAAGTGATCACATGATCCAAATCAACTAAACCATAACCGATCATCACGTGAGATGGAGTAGTTTTCAATGGTGAACATCGTTTATGTTGATCATATCTACTATATGATTCACGCTCGACCTTTCGGTCTCCGTGTTCCGAGGCCATATCTGCATATGCTAGGCTCGTCAAGTTTAACCTGAGTATTCTGCGTGTGCAAAACTGGCTTGCACCCGTTGTAGATGGACGTAGAGCTTATCACACCCGATCATCACGTGGTGTCTGGGCACGACGAACTTTGGCAACGGTGCATACTCAGGGAGAACACTTCTTGATAATTTAGTGAGAGATCATCTTATAATGCTACCGTCAATCAAAGCAAGATAAGATGCATAAAAGGATAAACATCACATGCAATCAATATAAGTGATATGATATGGCCATCATCATCTTGTGCTTGTGATCTCCATCTCCGAAGCACCGTCATGATCACCATCGTCACCGGCACGACACCTTGATCTCCATCGTAGCATTGTTGTCGTCTCGCCAATCTTATGCTTCCACGACTATCACTACCGCTTAGTAATAAAGTAAAGCATTACATCGCGATTGCATTGCATACAATAAAGCGACAACCATATGGCTCCTGCCAGTTACCGATAACTTGGTTACAAAACATGATCATCTCATACAATAAAATTTAGCATCATGCCTTGACCATATCACATCACATCATGCCCTGCAAAAACAAGTTAGACGTCCTCTACTTTGTTGTTGCAAGTTTTACGTGGCTGCTACGGGCTTAAGCAAGAACTCATCTCACCGACGCATCAAAACCACAAAGATAGTTTGTCAAATAGACTCCGTTTTAACCTTCTCAAGGACCAGGCGTAGCCACACTTGGTTCAACTAAAGTTGGAGAGACAGTCGCCCGCAAGCCATCTATGTGCAAAGCACGTCGAGGGAACCGGTCTCGCGTAAGCACTACAAGGACTATTTGGAATCCCCGACGTGCTTTGCACACAGGTGGCTTCCGGGCGACTGTCTCTCCAACTTTAGTTGAACCAAGTGTGGCTACGCCCGGTCCTTGCGAAGGTTAAAACGGAGTCTATTTGACAAACTATCGTTGTGGTTTTGATGCGTAGGTGAGATTGGTTCTTGCTTAAGCCCGTAGCAGCCACGTAAAACTTGCAACAACAAAGTAGAGGACGTCTAACTTGTTTTTGCAGGGCATGTTCTGATGTGATATGGTCAAGACATGATGCTAAATTTTATTGTATGGGATGATCATGTTTTGTAACCGAGTTATCGGCAACTGGCAGGAGTCATATGGTTGTCTCTTTATTGTATGCAATGCAATCGCGATGTAATGCTTTACTTTATCACTAAACGGTAGCGATAGTCGTGGAAGCATAAGATTGGCGAGACGACAACGATGCTACGACGGAGATCAAGGTGTCGCGCCGGTGACGATGGTGATCATGATGGTGCTTCGGAGATGGAGATCACAAGCACAAGATGATGATGGCCATATCATATCACTTATATTGATTGCATGTGATGTTTATCTTTTATGCATCTTATCTTGCTTTGATTGACGGTAGCATTATAAGATGATCTCTCACTAAATTATCAAGAAGTGTTCTCCCTGAGTATGCACCGTTGCGAAAGTTCTTCTGCTGAGACACCACGTGATGATCAGGTGTCATAAGCTCTACGTTCAAATACAACGGGTGCAAAACAGTTGCACGCGCGGAATACTCAGGTTATACTTGACGAGCCACGCATATACAGATATGGCCTCGGAACACAGAGACCGAAAGGTCGAGCGTGAATCATATAGTAGATGTGATCAACATAATGATGTTCACCGATGAAACTACTCCATCTCACATGATGATCGGACATGGTTTAGTTGATTTGGATCATGTGATCACTTAGAGGATTAGAGGGATGTCTATCTAAGTGGGAGTTCTTAAGTAATATGATTAATTGAACTTAAATTTATCATGAACTTAGTACCTGATAGTATCTTGCTTGTTTATGTTGATTGTAGATAGATGGCTCGTGCTGTTGTTCCGTTGAATTTTAATGCGTTCCTTGAGAAAGAAAAGTTGAAAGATCATGGTAGCAATTACACGGACTGGGTCCGTAACTTAAGGATTATCCTCATTGCTGCACAGAAGAATTACGTCCTGGAAGCACCGTTGGGTGCCAGGCCTGGTGCTGGAGCAACACCAGATGTTATGAACGTCTAGCAGAGCAAAGCTGATGACTACTCGATAGTTCAGTGTGCCATGCTTTACGGCTTAGAATCGGGACTTCAACGACGTTTTGAACGTCATGGAGCATATGAGATGTTTCAGGAGTTGAAGTTAATATTTCAAGCAAATGCCCGGATTGAGAGATATGAAGTCTCCAATAAGTTCTATAGCTGCAAGATGGAACAGAACAGTTCTGTCAGTGAGCATATACTCAAAATGTCTGGGTATAATAATCACTTGATTCAATTGGGAGTTAATCTTCTAGATGATTGCGTCATTAACATAATTCTCCAATCACTGCCACCAAGCTACAAGAGCTTCGTGATGAACTATAATATGCAAGGGATGAACAAGACTATTCCCGAGCTCTTCACAATGCTGAAAGCTGCGGAGGTAGAAATCAAAAAGGAGCATCAAGTGTTGATGGTTAAAAAAACCACTAGTTTCAAGAAAAAGGGCAAAGGGAAGAAGAAGGGGAACTTCAAGAAGAACGACAAGCAAGTTGCTGCTCAAGATAAGAAACCCAAGTCTGGACCTAAGCCTGAAACTGAGTGCTTCTACTGCAAGCAGACTGGTCACTGGAAGCGGAACTGCCCAAAGTATTTGGCGGATAAGAAGGATGGCAAGGTGAACAAAGGTATATGTGATATACCTGTTATTGATGTGTACCTTACTAATGCTCGCAGTAGCACCTGGGTATTTGATACTAGTTCTGTTGCTAATATTTGCAACTCGAAACAGGGACTACGGATTAAGCGAAGATTGGCTAAGGACGAGGTGACGATGCACATGGGAAACGGTTCCAAAGTCAATGTGATCGCGGTCAGCATGCTACCTCTACATCTACCTTCGGGATTAATATTAGACCTAAATAATTGTTATTTGGTGCCAGCGTTAAGCATGAACATTATATCTGGATCGTCTTTGATGCGAGACGGTTATTCATTTAAATCAGAGAATAATGGTTGTTCTATTTATATGAGTAATATCTTTTATGGTCATGCACCTTTGAAGAGTGGTCTATTTTTGATGAATCTCGATAGTAGTGATACACATATTCATAATGTAGAAGCCAAAAGATGCAGAGTTGATAATGATAGTGCAACTTATTTGTGGCACTGCCGTTTAGGTCATATCGGTGTAAAGCACATGAAGAAACTCCATACTGATGGACTTTTGGAACCACTTGATTAAGAATCACTTGGTACTTGCGAACCGTGCCTTATGGGTAAGATGACTAAAACACCGTTCTCCGGCACTATGGAGAGAGCAACAGATTTGTTGGAAATCATACATACCGATGTATGTGGTCCGATGAATATTGAGGCTCGTGGCGGATATAGTTATTTGTCACATCCCTAGCCCTACTTTGGCCTTAGACTAGCTTGGTGGTTGCATCATGTTTAAATTCAAATGAAATTTGAATTGAGGAATTTTCAAGCCTCAGAATCCCTTTAAAAATGATCAAGATAAAATTTCTTCAAATAAGTCCAAGAAAATGTTCCTGTTTTCTCTAAAAATATTGGCAAGAGGTAAAAATTCAAACCAATATTTTTGGGTTCACAGAAATAATTATTTGGGCCTTTGAATTAAGTCAATACTTATTTAAATTGGAGCTACTAATTCCTATAAATATTTGGTAGCTCCAAATATTCTGAAACTTGGTGAGGGCCTCTGGTTTAAATCAGATAGTGCCCATAAAAGTTTGCAGAATTTTATAAAGTGTTTAGTATTTAAAATAAGTCAAAACATACTTCAAAAAAATAGAAAACAGAATAAATTAGAGAGAGAGAGAGTGCTCACCTGGCAAAGCCCCCCTAGGCCCAGCCCAACGGCCCAGCCCACCAGAGCCAGGCGCCAGTCGTCTCCTTCCTTTGCCAGGAGGACGACGGCGTGGCGCACGCACAGGAGGCGAAGCCACCTCCTGCTTCCTCCCACTTCGATCCGTCGCGTTTGGAAACGCCCGAGCCCCCCTGGTCCTTCCCCTCTCTCACAGCTCACTCTCCCCTCCTCTCCCTCGCTCTCTCCCACGACGGCCGACGCGGCCAAGGAAGCGCCGCCGTGAACCACCGCGCTCCCCGACCCCCTCTCGCCTTTCCGGGTTGCGTGGAAGCTCCGCCACTGTCGCCTACGCCCTCTGCACCGAGCCAAGCGAGCTGGGAAGCACCGCAACGCCCCCGAGCTTCGTCGTCTTCATCTCCGGTGCCCGGAGATCGCCGTCGTCAATTCGCCGTTGCCGAAGCTTCCCCGAGCCTGCTGAGCTACTCATCGACCTCCCTGTGAGCTCCCGAGCATTTCCCCCTTCTCCCCGCAGTGAATCTCTTCCCCTAACTAGCCTAGCCACTGGAGCCGTGAGCTCCTCGCCGCCGGCCATGGCGCCGTTGTGGCTAGAGCCAAAGTGGCTCGAAGCCAAGCTCACCTTTGTGCTCAGCGCACCACCAGGAGCCCGTAGCCACCACCAGCTCCTCCTCCCGTGCACCGCAGCATCGATCCCGCGAACACCCGAACGCCGGCCGCCGCATTCGTGCTCGCCGGCGTCAGCTCCGACCACCTCAGCCCCAGCCGCTGCCATGAGTGGATGCGGGAGAGCTCTAGCTCCCCGCGGGTGCCCTCCGCCGATCGTTCGGGCACCGGGAGAGCGAACCCGACGCCTCCGCTGTCTCTGGCTCCACCGGCGACGAGCCGTGGGTCAACTCCGGCGAGTTGGCCCGGGTTTGACCCCTGGTTGACTCTCCCCTGGGTCATTGACAAGTGGGGCCAGCCCCTGCTAATTACCAAGGGTTAGGATTAGTTTAGTGTTAACAACTCTGTTAATTAGACTATACACTGACACGCGGGACCCACTGTCAGGTTTGACCTGGATCGACTAGTTGACATGCTGACGTGGTGCTGATGTCACCCTGACGTCATAAACCTTTTTCTGGAATTAAAATAAATCAGAAATGATTTATAAATTTCAGAAAATACCCCAAACTTCAAAAATTCATAGTGATTCAACCGTAACTCCAAATAAGATAAATTATATATGTAAAATTATCAGAAAAATTCAAGGAATCCATCTGTACCATTTTCATGCATGTTTGAACAATGTTTGTCCTCTGTTTTGGACAAAACAAATAAAGGGCATCTTAATAATCATATATGGGGTTGGAATTTGAATCTTGCACTCAAACCAACCTCATTTAAATCATAGCTAGTTGCATTAGCTTAAACCACAGCATATTGACATGTCATGATCATGCATCATACTGTGCATTGCATTGATTGTATTTCTTTCTCTGTTGCCGGTATTTGTCCCCTCTCGATAGACGTTGTACCGACGATGTGATCGTTGACACTGATGAAGACCCAATGATATCTTCAGAAGTGCCAGGCAAGCAAAACCCCCTTGTTCATTCCGATACAATCCCCCTCTCTCGCTCCTGCTCTCTTTTACTGCATTAGGACAACAACGATTCATCTGTTACTTGTTGCGGTAGTTGAACCCCTTATCCTCTGCATGACCTGTCATTGCCACAGTAAATAGATGAAACCCACTAGCATGAGTAGGAATTGTTTGAGCCCTGATGTGCCTACTCATTCATGCTTGTTTGTCATGCCTGCTACTGCTTAGAGTTGAGTCAGGTCTGATTCATCGGGGATGGATCGGAGGTGTGTAAACATGTACTACTGTTGAGAGCTAAGTGTGTGAACACGATTTGGTAAAGGTAGTGGTGAGAGGCCATGTAGGAGTACATGGTGGGTTGTCTCATTGCAGCCGTCCTCAGGAACTGAGTTCTGTGTCTGTGATCCATGAACAGTTACTACCGCGCATTGGGCCCGAAACCAATGGACCCTCTCGGCTTCTTAATCACCCTAGTACTCTGTCCAGGAGTTGCAACTAGTTTCTGGTGTTTGTAGGATATGTGTTGGCGGCCGTGCGTAGCGCTGACCCTAGGGGTGGGCTATGTTGCGGTAGATACACTGTGGCACGGTGTACCGGGTGCCCGTTTGGTGTCTCGGGAACCCTGCACACATCGTTTGGGGCTGTGAGCGAAACTCCGGCCGGATCTCCTCGCGGATGGAACCCGAATAGGCGATAAACCTGGACTAGAGACTTAAGTGTTTAGGTAGGCCGTGGCCGACACCCTCGCCCGGTTTCCGCTTGAAGGTTGCCGAGGTACATGACGTGTACAGGGCTATAAGTGGTGAGAGCGTGTGTGAAGAAGTACACCCCTGCAGGGTTATCAATATCTATTCGAATAGCCGGATTCCTCGGATATGGAAACTTGGACCCCTTGCATAGTTCATAGACAAGTGAAAGTGGATACTCTAAAACTCGCAAGATAAGTGTGAGTACTATGGATGGCCTTCTCGTAGGGAGACGAGAGCGGATCCATAGTGGTGTATTGATTGGTGAATATGTGGACTCGTGTGCGCCACCTCAAAAGAGTTGCTCGCAATCGTAGTTTAGGTTAGCCACTGAGTCAAAGCTGGCTTGCTGCAGTTAAACTCCACCCCCCCCCTTGTTGATACCGATGCATATGTAGTTAGTTCTAATGTAAGTCTTGCTGAGTACCTTTGTACTCACGTTTGCTTAATTATGTTTTGCAGAGAGACTTCAGTCTCGCTAGTAGTTCCGCGTGGACTTCGACGTTTAGCTTGATACCTCAGCTACGATCTTGTGCCCTCGACAGGATTTGGTAGATAGTCAGGCTTCTTAGCCTTTTTCATTTATAGATGTCTGTACTCAGACATGTTAAGCTTCCGCATGTGTTTGATTTGTATGCTATGATTGTTGGGTCATGAGACCCATGCTTGTAATATCTGGCTCTTCGGAGCCTAATGAATTAATACTTGAGTTGTAGGGTTATGTTGTGATGCCATGTTGTATTCACACATATCGAGCATATTGTGTGTATGATTGAAATGCTTGGTATGTGTGGGATCCGACTATCTAGTTGTTTATCCTTGGCAGCCTATCATATGGGGAAATGTAGTCTAGTGCTTCTGAGCAATAGTAGTCCGCTATAGCCCGGATCACCGGAGTCCTGCTAGCCCAGCACTACTGTTCAGGACACTTGACTGGCCGGCATGTGACTCACTTCGTTCCTATGTCTGTCCCTTCGGGGAAATGTCACGCGGTGACATCCGGAGTCCTGCCTAGCCTGCTACAGCCCCGGTTACCGAAGTCCTATTAGCCCAGTGCTACAGCCCGGATTCACACGCTGATGACCGACATGCTCGAGGTTGATTCATGTATGCCTGTCCCCATGGGGTAGTGCCGCTTTGGGTTCACGACTAGCCATGTCGGCCCGGGTTCTTTGTCATATGGATGCTAGCGACACTATCATATACGTGAGCCAAAAGGCGCAAACGGTCCCGGGCCAGGTAAGGTGGCACCCGTGGAAATACCGTGCGTGAGGCCACAAAGTGATATGATGTGTTACATGCTAGATCGGTGTGACCTAGGATCGGGGTCCTGACATTATTTTCTCACCTTCACAGATGACTTAAGCAGATATGGGTATATCTACTTAATGAAACATAAGTCTGAAACGTTTGAAAAGTTCAAAGAATTTCAGAGTGAAGTTGAAAATCATCATAACAAGAAAATAAAGTTTCTATGATCTGATCATGGAGGAGAATATTTGAGTTACGAGTTTGGTGTACATTTGAAAAACTGTGGAATAGTTTCGCAACACACGCCACCCGGAACACCACAGCGTAATAGTGTGTCCGAACATCGTAATCGTACTTTACTAGATATGGTGCGATCCATGATGTCTCTTACTGATTTACCGCTATCGTTTTGGGGATACGCTCTAGAGACGACCGCATTCACGTTAAACAGGGCACCATCAAAATCCGTTGAGACAACGCCTTATGAACTATGGTTTGGCAAGAAACCAAAGTTGTCGTTTCTGAAAGTTTGGGGCTGCGATGCTTATGTGAAAAAACTTCAAGCTGATAAGCTTGAACCCAAATCGGAGAAATGTGTCTTCATAGGATATCGAAAGGAAACTATTGGATACACCTTCTATCACAGATCCGAAGGCAAGACTTTTGTTGCTAAATTCGGAAACTTTCTTGAGAAGGAGTTTCTCTCGAAAGAAGTGAGTGGGAGGAAAGTAGAACTTGACGAGGTAACTGTACCTGCTCCCTTGTTGGAAAGTAGTACATCACAGAAAACTGTTTCTGCGACACCCACACCAATAGGTGAGGAAGTTAATGATAATGATCATGAAACTTCAGAACAAGATACTACTGAACCTCGTAGATCAACCAGAGTAAGATCCGCACCAGAGTGGTACGGTAATCCAGTTCTGGAAGTCATGCTACTAGATCATGATGAACCTACGAACTATGAAGAAGCGATGGTGAGCCCAGATTCCGCAAAGTGGCTTGAAGCCATGAAATCTAAGATGGGATCCATGTATGAGAACAAAGTATGGACTTTGGTTGACTTGCCTGATGATCGGCAAGCAATTGAGAATAAATGGATCTTCAAGAAAAAGACTGACGCTGGCGGTAATGTTACTGTCTATAAAGCTCGACTTGTCGCAAAAGGTTTTCGACAAGTTCAAGGGGTTGACTACGATGAGACCTTCTCACCCATAGCGATGCTTAAGTCTGTCCGAATCATGTTAGCAATTGCCGCATTTTATAATTATGAAATTTGGCAGATGGATGTCAAAACTGCATTCCTGAATGGATTTCTGGAAGAAGAGTTGTATATGATGCAACCGGAAGGTTTTGTCGATCCAAAAGGAGCTAATAAAGTGTGCAAGCTCCAGCGATCCATTTATGGACTGGTGCAAGCCTCTCGAAGTTGGAATAAACGCTTTGATAGTGTGATCAAAGCATTTGGTTTTATACAGACTTTTGGAGAAGCCTGTATTTACAAGAAAGTGAGTGGGAGCTTTGTAGCATTTCTGATATTATATGTGGATGACATATTGCTGATTGGAAATGATATAGAATTTCTGGATAGCATAAAGGGATACTTGAACGAGAGTTTTTCGATGAAAGACCTCGGTGAAGCTCCTTACATATTGGGCATTAAGATCTATAGAGATAGATGAAAACGCTTAGTTGGACTTTCACAAAGCACATAACTTGACAAAATTTTGAAAAAGTTGAAAATGGATCAAGCAAAGAAAGGGTTCTTGCCTATGTTACAAGGTGTGAAGTTGAGTCAGACTCAATGCCCAACCACTGCAGAAGATAGAGAGAAAATGAAAGATGTTCCCTATGCTTCAGCCATAGGCTCTATCATGTATGCAATGCCGTGTACCAGACCTGATGTGTGCCTAGCTATAAGTTTAGCAGGGAGGTACCAAAGTAATCCAGGAATGGATCACTGGGCAGCGGTCAAGAACATCCTGAAATACCTGAAAAGGACTAAGGATATGTTTCTCATATATGGAGGTGACAAAGAGCTCACCATAAAAGGTTACGTTGATGCAAGCTTTGACACTGATCCGGACGATTCTAAATCGCAAACCGGATACGTGTTTACATTAAATGGTGGAGCTGTCAGTTGGTGCAGTTCTAAACAAAGCGTCGTAGCAGGATCTACATGTGAAGCGGAGTACATAGCTGCTTCGGGAAGCAGCGAACAAAGGAGTCTGGATGAAGGAGTTCATATCCGATCTAGGTGTCATACCTAGTGCATCGGGTCCAATGAAAATCTTTTGTGACAATACTGGTGCAATTGCCTTGGCAAAGGAATCTAGATTTCACAAGAGGACCAAGCACATCAAGAGACGCTTCAATTCCATCCGGGATCGAGTCCAGGTGGGAGACATAGAGATTTGCAAGATACATACGGATCTGAATGTTGCAGACCCGTTGACTAAGCCTCTTCCACGAGCAAAAAATGATCAGCACCAAGGCTCCATGGGTGTTAGAATCATTACTGTATAATCTAGATTATTGACTCTAGTGCAAGTGGGAGACTGAAGGAAATATGCCCTAGAGGCAATAATAAAGTTATTATTTATTTCCTTATATCGTGATAAATGTTTATTATTCATGCTAGAATTGTATTAACCGGAAACATAATACATGTGTGAATACATAGACAAACTTAGTGTCACTAGTATGCCTCTACTAGACTAGCTCGTTAATCAAAGATGGTTATGTTTCCTAACCATGAACAATGTGTTGTTATTTGATTAACGAGGTCACATCATTAGTTGAATGATCTGATTGACATGACCCATTTCATTAGCTTAGCACCTGATCGTTTAGTATGTTGCTATTGCTTTCTTCATGACTTATACATGTTCCTATGACTATGAGATTATGCAACTCCCGTTTACCGGAGGAACACTTTGTGTGCTACCAAATGTCACAACGTAACTGGGTGATTATAAAGGAGCTCTACAGGTGTCTCCAAAGGTAGATGTTGGGTTGGCGTATTTCGAGATTAGGATTTGTCACTTCGATTGTCGAAGAGGTATCTCTGGGCCCTCTTGGTAATGCTCATCACATAAGCCTTGCAAGCACTGCAACTAATATGTTAGTTGTGAGATGATGTATTACGGAACGAGTAAAGAGACTTGCCGGTAACGAGATTGAACTAGGTATTGGATACCGACGATCGAATCTCGGGCAAGTAACATACCGATGACAAAGGGAACAACGTATGTTGTTATGCGGTCTGACCGATAAAGATCTTCGTTGAATATGTAGGAGCCAATATGGGCATCCAGGTCCCGCTATTGGTTATTTACCGGAGACGTGTCTCGGTCATGTCTACATTGTTCTCGAACCGTAGGGTCCGCACGCTTAACGTTACGATGACAGTTATTATGAGTTTATGCATTTTGATGTACCAAAGTTAGTTCGGAGTCCCGGATGTGATCACGGACATGACGAGGAGTCTCGAAATGGTCGAGACATAAAGATTGATATATTGGAAGCCTATATTTGGATATCGGAAGTGTTCCGGGTGAAATCGGGATTTTACGGGAGTACCAGGAGGTTACCGGAACCCCCCGGGAGCCATATGGGCCTTATTGGGCTTTAGGAAAGGTGAAAGGGGCTGTCCATGGTGGGCTGCGCGCCTCCCCCCTCCCCTAGTCCTATTAGGACTAGGAGAGGTGGCCGACCACCTCTCTCTCTCTCTTTCCCCCTTGGGAATCCTATTTGGAATAGGATTGGGGGGGAGACCTACTCCCGGTAGGAGTAGGACTCCTCCTGTGCCTCCATAGGGCTGGCCGCACCCCACCCCCTTGGATCCTTTATATACGGAGGCAAGGGGCACCTCTAGACACACAAGTTGATCATTGTGATCGTTCCTTAGCCGTGTGTGGTGCCCCCTGCCACCATATTCCACCTCGATCATATCGTTGTAGTGCTTACGCGAAGCCCTGCGTCGGTAGAACATCAAGATTGTCATCACGCCGTCGTGCTGACGGAACTCCTACCCGAAGCTTTGCTGGATCGGAGCCCGGGGATCGTCATCGAGCTGTACGTGTGCTAAGAACTCGGAGGTGCCGGAGTGACGGTGCTTGGATCGGTCGGATCGGGAAGAAGACGTACGACTACTTCCTCGACGTTATGTCAACGCTTCCGTTGCGATCTACAAGGGTACGTAGATCAGACTCTCCCTCTCGTTGCTGTGCATCACCATGATCTTGCGTGTGCGTAGGAGAATTTTTGAAATTACTACGTTCCCCTACACCTACGTCAAGACACAAAAGAGGAGGCCACGAGATAGGGGGCGCGGCTACCCCCCAGGCGCGCCCTCCACCCTCGTGGGCCCCCTATTGCTCCACCGACATACTCCTTCCTCCTATATATACCTACATACCCCCAAACGATCAGATACGGAGCCAAAACCCTAATTCCACCACCGCAACTTTCTGTATCCACGAGATCCCATCTTGGGGCCTGTTCCGGAGCTCCGCCGGAGGGCGCATCTATCACGGAGGGCTTCTACATCAACACCATAGCCCCTCCGATGAAGTGTGAGTACTTTACCTCAGACCTACGGGTCCATAGTTACTAGCTAGATGGCTTCTTCTCTCTTTTTGGATCTCAATACAATGTTCTCCCCCTCTCTTGTGGAGATCTATTTGATGTAATCTTCCTTTTGCGGTGTGTTTGTTGAGACCAATCTTCTTTCGCCGGAGGGGACATTGTGGGTTTATGATCAAGTCTATCTATGAACAATATTTGAATTTTCTCTGAATTCTTTTATGTATGATTGGTTATCTTTGCAAGTCTCTTCGAATTATCAGTTTGGTTTGGCCTACTAGATTGATCTTTCTTGCAATGGGAGAAGTGCTTAGCTTTGGGTTCAATCTTGCGGTGTCCTTTCCCAGTGACAGTAGGGGCAGCAAGGCACGTATTGTATTGTTGACATCGAGGATAACAAGATGGGGTTTTCATCATATTGCGTGAGTTTATCCCTCTACATCATGTCATCTTGCTTAAGGCATTACTCTGTTTCCATGAACTTAATACTCTAGATGCATGCTGGATAGCGGTCGATGACTGGAGTAATAATAGTAGATGCAGGCAGGAGTCGGTCTACTTGTCTTGGACGTGATGCCTATATACATGATCATACCTAGATATTCTCATAACTATGCTCCATTCTGTCAATTGCTCAACAGTAATTCATTCACCCACCATAGAATACTTATGCTCTCGAGAGAAGCCACTAGTGAAACCTATGGCCCCGGGTCTATCTTCATCATATTAATCTACCAATACTTAGTTATTTCCTTTGCTTTTATTTTACTTTGCATCTTTATCATAAAAATACCAAAAATATTATCTTATCATATCTATCAGATCTCACTCTCGTAAGTGGCCGTGTAGGGATTGACAACCCCTTATTGCATTGGTTGCGAGGATTTATTTGTTTTGTGCAGGTACGAGGGACTCGCGTGTAGCCTCCTACTGGATTGATACCTTGGTTCTCAAAAACAGAGGGAAATATTTACGCTACTTTGTTGCATCATCCCTTCCTCTTCGGGGAAAACCAACGCAGTGCTGAAGAGGTAGCAAGAAGGATTTCTTGCGCCGTTGCCAGGGAAGTCTACGCAAAAGTCAATATACCAAGTACCCATCACATACCCTTATCTCATGCATTACATTATTTGCCATTTGCCTCTCGTTTTCCTCTCCCCCACTTCACCCTTGCCGTTTTATTCGCCTCTCTCTCTCTATCCTCCCTCTCTTTCCCATTTGCCTCTTTTTGCCCTCTTGCTTTTTGTTTGCTTGTGCGTTAGTTTGTTTACTTGTCTTTATGGCTAGTCCCTTTTCTTTCTCTGTTGTCCCCTGAGTTTGAAATATTTCACTTCAAACAAAGACTAGGAGAAAACTTAAAAGATGCCTAGTTGAGAATAAGGGAGACTTATCGTAATTGTACCTCTGAAATAAACCTGAGAATTTTGCTTTGCAATTTTTATGTTGGATTAAATATGTCTCATAGACAACTCTTGGATTGTGTTGCCAAAGGCAATTTTATTGAAATCGATCCCCATATTGCGCTTGAAATTATAGAAGGTATAGTGGGAACACTACCTCAACAAAAGGGGCCTCATCCTACTCAGGAAGAGACCCAAGTTTTTGAATTTTTTTGTGAAGTTACTAAAATTTTACAGAAGTCTCTTGAACCTCTTAAGAACATTAGTGGAAATATTCACTGCATGAATATGTTGATTACCCTTTGCAATAAGCGGTTGGATTTGTTAGATCTAAAAATTTCAGAATATGAAGGGAAACGTAAAGAACCTCCCGGATTCGAGCTTGATTACGCTAAAAAGTTGAAAAACAAAGATGGCAATACCTAGATCTATCCTTGCTTGTTATGCCTAGCTAGGGGCGTTAAACAATAGCGCTTGTTGGGACGCAACCCAATATTATTTTTATTCCTTGCTTTTTGCTCCTGTTTAGTAATAAATAATTTATCTAGCCTCTGTTTTGGTTGAGTTTTTTGTGTTTAATTAGTGTTTGTGTCAAGTAGAACCGTTAGGAAGACTTGGGGAAAGTCTTGTTACACTTGCTGTAAAAAACAGAAACTTTAACGCTCACGAGAATTGTTGCCATGATTATTTGGAAAGTGCTATTTAGTTAATTCTTTTGCAGATGATTAATATATAAATTCCTCACTTCCAGCAATTTGTTTTAGAATTTTTGGGGTTCCAGATCTTGCGCTAGCTACAGATTACTACAGACTGTTCTGTTTTTGACAGATTATTGTTTGCTTATTTTGATGAATATATGGCTAGTAAAATAGTTTATAAACCATAGAGAAGTTGGAATACAGTAGGTTTAACACCAATATAAATAAAGAATTAGTTCATTACAGTACCTTGAAGTGGTCTTTTGTTTTCTTTCGCTAACGGAGCTCACGAGACTTTCTACTTTGAGTTTTGTGTTGTGAAGTTTTCAAGTTTTGGGTAAAGATTTGATGGATTATGGAACAAGGAGTGGCAAGAGCCTAATCTTGGGGATGCCCATGGCACCCCCAACATAATCTAAGGACACCTAAAAGCCAAATCTTGGGGATGCCCCGGAAGGCATCCCCTCTTTTGTCTACTTCTATCGGTAACTTTAATTGGAGCTATATTTTTATTTACCACATGATATGTGTTTTGCTTGGAGCGTCTTGTATTATTTGAGTCTTTATTTGTTAGTTTACCACAATCATCCTTTCTGTACACACCTTTTGAGAGAGCCATACATGATCTGGAATTTTTTAGAATACTCTATGTGCTTCGCTTATATCTTTTGAGTTATATAGTTTTGCTCTAGTGCTTCACTTATATCTTTTAGAGCACGGTGGTGGATTTATTTTATAGAAATTATTGATATCTCATGCTTCACTCAGATTATTTTGAGAGTCTTACATATCATGGTAATTTTCTTAAATAATCCTAATATGCTAGGTGTTCAAGATGAATAAAATTTTCTTATGAGTGTTTTGAATACTAAGATAAGTTGATGCTTGATGATTGTTTTGAGATATGGAGGTAATAATATGAAAGTCGTGCTAGTTGAGTAGGTGTGAAATTGAGAAATGCTTGTGTTGAAGTTTGCAAGTCCCGTAGCATGCACGTATGGTAAACATTATGTAACAAATTTGAAACATGAGGTGTTATTTGATTGTCCTCCTTATGAGTGGCGGTCGGGGACGAGCGATGGTCTTTTCCTACCAATCTATCCCCCTAGGAGCATGCGCGTAGTACCGAGGTTTTTGATGACTTGTAGATTTTTTGCAATACACTACTGGAATCAGCTACTTTGCCATCTGCCAGCTCTTTGCCGTCTGCTAGCAGACGACAAAGAAGCTCTTTGCCATCAGCTACCGAAAAGCAGACGGCAAAACAGGCCTTTGCCATCTACCGGCTCTTTGCCGTGAGCTGGCTGATAGCAAAGAGAGAGGTGCCTGTAACGCCCCGGACACACCCGCCGGTGGTCGTTACTCCTGGCGGGATCTAGACTGGCCCCACAGATCAATACTAGTCTTTATTTGTTAGTTTACCACAATCATCCTTTCTGTACACACCTTTTGAGAGAGCCATACATGATCTGGAATTTTTTAGAATACTCTATGTGCTTCGCTTATATCTTTTGAGTTATATAGTTTTGCTCTAGTGCTTCACTTATATCTTTTAGAGCACGGTGGTGGATTTATTTTATAGAAATTATTGATATCTCATGCTTCACTCAGATTATTTTGAGAGTCTTACATATCATGGTAATTTTCTTAAATAATCCTAATATGCTAGGTGCTCAAGATGAATAAAATTTTCTTATGAGTGTTTTGAATACTAAGAGAAGTTGATGCTTGATGATTGTTTTGAGATATGGAGGTAATAATATGAAAGTCGTGCTAGTTGAGTAGGTGTGAAATTGAGAAATGCTTGTGTTGAAGTTTGCAAGTCCCGTAGCATGCACGTATGGTAAACATTATGTAACAAATTTGAAACATGAGGTGTTATTTGATTGTCCTCCTTATGAGTGGCGGTCGGGGACGAGCGATGGTCTTTTCCTACCAATCTATCCCCCTAGGAGCATGCGCGTAGTACCGAGGTTTTTGATGACTTGTAGATTTTTTGCAATACACTACTGGAATCAGCTACTTTGCCATCTGCCAGCTCTTTGCCGTCTGCTAGCAGACGACAAAGAAGCTCTTTGCCATCAGCTACCGAAAAGCAGACGGCAAAACAGGCCTTTGCCATCTACCGGCTCTTTGCCGTGAGCTGGCTGATAGCAAAGAGAGAGGTGCCTGTAACGCCCCGGACACACCCGCCGGTGGTCGTTACTCCTGGCGGGATCTAGACTGGCCCCACAGATCAATACTAGTCTTTTCTGCGCACTTTGTCCTCACTCGTGCGCACCCGGGAGCAACTTCCCGGTCGGTCACCCATCCTAACACTACTCCAAGCTGAGCACGCTTAACTTTGGAGTTCTGTCCGAATGGGCTCCCGAAAAAGAAGGAATTCCTTATTGATATGAGTAGTTTACCATCCCTAATAAGCCAGGCTATCACATACACCCCCACTCAGAGGAACCGACGTCCTTGTCGGGCCACAGGAGCGTTCCCTCTTGGCACAAACGTTTGTGCTTCCAGTCCGGTACATGTGCCATGCCGGGTGCCACGACGGGTCACAAACGTCATGAACAACATGACCACGCACCTGTCCGCAACCATCCGTGTAACCGCGAGGGTCGGCTCTGATACCAACTTGTAACGCCCCGGACACACCCGCCGGTGGTCGTTACTCCTGGCGGGATCTAGACTGGCCCCACAGATCAATACTAGTCTTTTCTGCGCACTTTGTCCTCACTCGTGCGCACCCGGGAGCAACTTCCCGGTCGGTCACCCATCCTGACACTACTCCAAGCTGAGCACGCTTAACTTTGGAGTTCTGTCCGAATGGGCTTCCGGAAAAGAAGGAATTCCTTATTGATATGAGTAGTCTACCATCCCTAATAAGCCAGGCTACCACAGTGCCCCCACCCCCCCCCCCGCCCGTTTAGAAAAACTTAACGCCCCACCTCTTTGTCGTCTGGTAGCAGACGACAAAGAGAGATAAAGGCGGACGGCAAAGAGCGGCGGACAGCAAAGAGCAGACTAACTAACGGCCCCCACCCCTCCCCCCCGCCCGTGACTCTCTCTTCTCTCCCTCTCTCCTCCCCGACGCCCCGCCACCAGATCCCCACCCACCGCCGCCCCCGCCCCCACCACCGCCCCCGCCCCTGCACCCACTTGGCCCGTCGGCCCACCACCCCTCTGCCCCCACCCCACCCGCCGACACCCCTTCGCCCCGCCACTTGCCGCCCGGCGCCGCCCCCGCCACCGGCCCCGCAGCCCGGCGCCCTCCCCGCCACCGCCCCCGCCGACCATCCCATTGCTCCGATGAGGGACTACTTCTTCTTTTTTCTGTTTTTTCATATTTTTTGCTATTTAATTGTTAGTGCTAGGTTGTGTTAGTGTTAGAAAAGAATTAGAAAAGGTAGAAGTAGTAGAAGAAGTAGAAGAAGTAGAAGAAGAAGAAAATAAAAGAAGTAGAAAAAGGATGAAAAAAGAAAAGAAGAAAAGAACTAGAAGAAGAAGAAAGGAAGAAAAGAAAAGAAGTAGAAAAAAGATGAAAAAAGAAGAAGAAGAAAACAAGTAGAAGAAGTAGAAGAAGAAGAAGAAAAGAAGAAACGAAAAGAAGTAAAAAAGTAGAAAAAGATGAAAGAAGAAGAAGAAGAAAGGAAAGAAGAAGAAGAAGAAGAAGAAGAAGAAGAAGAAGAAGAAGAGAAAGAAAGAAGAAGAAGGATAGAAGGAAACACCCCGACCCCCTGACCCCGACACCCCGACCCCCTGACCCCCCTGACCCCGACACCCCGACCCCCTGACCCCTGACCCCGACCCTGACACCACACCCCGACACCCGACCCCCTGACCCCCTGACCCCCCGACCCCGACCCCGACACCACACCCGACACCCGACCCCCTGACCCCAACACCCCGACCCCGACACGACCCCCCCGACCCCGAAATAGCACCCCGACCCCGACACGGCACCCTGACACCGACACGGCACCCCGACCCCCGACACCTCCCTAAAAGGTGTTCTTTGCCCTTCCAGAGGCCGACAGGGTCATATATTTGTGAATTATTAGTTAGGTCATATATTTTTCAATTTTGTTATGAAAAACATCATATATAATTGTGTTGATCGGGTAGATTTAAATGTGCAGTTGTTTCATTGCTGCGAGGTTTGGTGTTCGACGACCTCGCTGTGCGTTTGATGAGCTCTGCCCCTTCGTTCGTGGGTGAGCACAAATGACATGTCCTCCTCCCCCACTAATTATTTGTCTGTTCCGGTGTTCGTGCCGATGAAACTTGATAGCTAGCTATATATGTGTCTTGAATCATCAGTATGCGTAACCAATATGTGTCTCCCAATCGAAAGCGTCATAGTTATAAATATGCATGCATTTGCATATTTATAACCTTGATTCTTTCAAATTGTCCAACGCTATCCATGGACAGCCCGAGTATGTGTAGATTGGGTTCGTTTTCCCATATGCTTTGCTCCAGATCCGACGCATAAATTTCGTCAGTGCCTCCCCTGTTGTTCTCCGGGTACACATCCTCTCTATTTATTTCAGAGCGTGTATCAGGAGAACAGCGGGGAGGTGCTACCGAAATTTTGCGTCGGATCCGGAGCATTGCATGGGAAAATGAACCCAATCTACACATACTCGGGTGGGATTAGGACCTATCATTACCTATTGGAGTGTAGGTTGCATGGACGTAATAAAATTGACAAAGTAGATCAACTGATGAATATATACATGGTGAATTATATATATAATTGTTGTGTGTCCAGTAGCTCTAAAAGTCAAGATGAGTGATCGTGCGTGGATGTATGCCGGTCACACTGGTCAGAACAAATGGAGCGCTGAATGGTTCACATAAACCAAGGGGTTTGTGCAAGCCGCATTTGCAAATGGCTAAAGGAAAACTTGGTGCCCCTGTTTCTGGTGCGGCAATTGGGAAAAGAGGGCAGAGGCTAAAATGGGCAAACACCTGCAGAAGAGTGGTTTTACACCCGATTATATGGTGTGGACATTTCATGGTGAGTCTGCCCAATGTGACCGAGCTGAGGTGGATCGTCGTCGCACCGACGAGCATGGTACTGAAGGAAATATGCCCTAGAGGCAATAATAAAGTTATTATTTATTTCCTTATATCATGATAAATGTTTATTATTCATGCTAGAATTGTATTAACCGGAAACATAATACATATGCGAATACATAGACAAACAGAGTGTCACTAGTATGCCTCTACTTGACTAGCTCGTTAATCAAAGATGGTTATGTTTCCTAACCATGAACAAAGAGTTGTTATTTGATTAATGGGATCACATCATTAGGTGAATGATCTGATTGACATGACCCATTCCATTAGCTTAGCACCCGATTGTTTAGTATGTTGTTATTGCTTTCTTCATGACTTATACATGTTCCTATGACTATGAGATTATGAAACTCCCGTTTGCCGGAGGAACACTTTGTGTGCTACCAAACGTCACAACGTAAATGGGTGATTATAAAGGTGCTCTACAGGTGTCTCCAAAGGTAGATGTTGGGTTGGCGTATTTTGAGATTTGGATTTGTCACTCCGATTGTCGGAGAGGTATCTCTGGGCCCTCTCGGTAATGCACATCACATAAGCCTTGCAAGCATTACAACTAATGAGGTAGTTGCGAGATGATGTATTACGGAAAGAGTAAAGAGACTTGCCGGTAACGAGATTGAACTAGGTATTGGATACCGACGATCGAATCTCGGGCAAGTAACATACCGATGACAAAGGGAAGAATGTATGTTGTTGTGCGGTCTGACCGATAAAAGATCTTCAAAGAATATGTAGGAGCCAATATGGGCATCCAGGTCCCGCTATTGGTTATTGACCGGAGACGTGTCTCGGTCATGTCTACATTGTTCTCGAACCCGTAGGGTCCGCACGCTTAAGGTTTCGATGACAGTTATATTATGAGTTTATACGTTTTGATGTACCGAAGGTTGTTTGGAGTCCCGGATGTGATCACGGATATGACGAGGAGTCTCGAAATGGTCGAGAAATAAAGATTGATATATTGGAAGCCTATGTTTGGATATCGGAAGTGTTCCGGGTGAAATCGGGATTTTACCGGAGTACCGGGAGGTTACCGGAACCCCTCGGGAGCTATATGGGCCTTAGTGGGCTTTAGTGGAAAAGAGAAGGGGCAGCCCAAGATGGGCCGCGCAGCTCCCCCCTCCCCAAGTCCTATTAGGACAAGGAGAGGTGGCCGGCCCCCCTCTCTCTTTTCCCCCCTCCGTGAATCCTATTCCAACTAGGATTGGGGGGGGATCCTACTCCCAGAGGGAGTAGGACTCCTCCTGGCGCGCCTCCCCTTGGCCGGCCGCACCCCCCCTTGATCCTTTATATACGGAGGCAGGGGAACCCCAGAGACACACAAGTTGATCCACGTGATCTTATTCTTAGCCGTGTGCGGCGCCCCCTGCCACCATAGTACTCGATAATATTGTAGTGGTGCTTAGGCGAAGCCCTGCGACAGTAGTACATCAAGATCGTCACCATGCCGTCATGCTGACGGAACTCTTCCCCGACACTTTGCTGGATCAGAGTCCGGGGATCGTCAGCGAGCTGAACGTGTGCTAAAACTCGGAGGTGCCGTAGTTTCGGTGCTTGTTCGGTCGGGCCGTGAAGACATACGACTACATCAACCAAACGCTTCCGTTGTCGATCTACTAGGGTACAAAGATCACACTCTCCCCTCGTTGCTATGCATCACCATGATCTTGTGTGTGCGTAGGAAATTTTTGAAATTACTACGTTCCCCAACAGTGGCATCCGAGCCTAGGTTTTATGTGTTGATGTTATTTGCACGAGTAGAACACAAGTGAGTTGTGGGCGATATAAGTCATACTGCTTACCAGCATGTCATACTTTGGTTCGGCGGTATTGTTGGATGAAGCGGCCCAGACCGACATTACGCGTACGCTTACGCGAGACCGGTTCTCCCGACGTGCTTTGCACATAGGTGGCTTGCGGGTGACAATTTCTCCAACTTTAGTTGAACCGAGTGTGGCTACGTCCGGTCCTTGCGAAGGTTAAAACAGCACCAACTTGACAAACTATCATTGTGGTTTTGATGCATATGTAAGATTGGTTCTTGCTCAAGCCCGTAGCAGCCACGTAAAACTTGCAAGAACAAAGTAGAGGACGTCTAACTTGTTTTTGCAGGGCATGTTGTGATGTGATATGGTCAAGACATGATGCTGATTTTATTGTATGAGATGATCATGTTTTGTAACCAAGTTATCGGCAACTGCCAGGAGCCATATGGTTGTCGCTTTATTGTATGCAATGCAATCGCGCAGTAAAGCTTTACTTTATCACTAAACGGTAGTGATAGTCGTGGAAGCATAAGATTGGCGAGACGACAACGATGCTACGATGGAGATCAAGGTGTCGCGCCGGTGACGATGGTGATCATGACGGTGCTTCGGAGATGGAGATCACAAGCACAAGATGATGATGGCCATATCATATCACTTATATTGATTGCATGTGATGTTTATCTTTTATGCATCTTAGCTTGCTTTGATTGACGGTAGCATTATAAGATGATCTCTCACTAAATTATCAAGATAAAAGTGTTCTCCGTGAGTATGCACCGTTGCCAAAGTTCGTCGTGCCCAGACACCACGTGATGATCGGGTGTGATAAGCTCTACATCCATCTACAACGGGTGCAAGCCAGTTTTGCACACGCAGAATACTCAGGTTAAACTCGACGAGCCTAGCATATGGAGATGTGGCCTCGGAACACTGAGATCGAAAGATCGAGCGTGAATCATATAGTAGATATGATCAACATAGCGATGTTCACCATTGAAAACTACTCCATTTCACGTGATGATCGGTTATGGTTTAGTTGATTTGGATCACGTGATCACTTAGAGAATTAGAGGGATGTCTATCTAAGTGGGAGTTCTTAAGTAATTTGATTAATTGAACTTAAATTTATCATGAACTTAGTACCTGATAGTATCTTGCTTATGTATGTTTGATTGTAGATAGATGGCCCGTGCTGTTGTTCCGTTGAATTTTAATGCGTTCCTTGAGAAAGCAAAGTTGAAAGATGATGGTAGCAATTACATGGACTGGGTCCGTAACTTGAGGATTATCCTCATTGCTGCACAGAAGAATTACGTCCTAGAAGCACCGCTGGGTGCCAGGCCTACTGCTGGAGCAACACCAGATGTTATGAACGTCTGGCAGAGCAAAGCTGATGACTACTCGATAGTTCAGTGTGCCATACTTTACGGCTTAGAATCGGGACTTCAACGACGTTTTGAACGTCATGGAGCATATGAGATGTTCCAGCAGTTGAAGTTAATATTTCAAGCAAATGCCCGGATTGAGAGATATGAAGTCTCCAATAAGTTCTATAGCTGCAAGATGGAGGAGAACAGTTCTGTCAGTGAGCATATACTCAAAATGTCTGGGTATAATAATCACTTGATTCAGATGGGAGTTAATCTTCCAGATGATTGCGTCATTGACAGAATTCTCCAATCACTGCCACCAAGCTACAAGAGCTTCGTGATGAACTATAATATGCAAGGGATGAATAAGACTATTCCCGAGCTCTTCGCAATGCTGAAAGCTGCGGAGGTAGAAATCAAAAAGGAGCATCAAGTGTTGATGGTCAACAAGACCACTAGTTTCAAGAAAAGGGGCAAAGGGAAGAAGAAGGGGAACTTCAAGAAGAACAGCAAGCAAGTTGCTGCTCAAGAGAAGAAACCCAAGTCTGGACCTAAGCCTGAAACTGAGTGCTTCTACTGCAAGCAGATTGGTCACTGGAAGCGGAACTGCCCCAAGTATTTGGCGGATAAGAAGGATGGCAAGGTGAACAAAGGTATATGTGATATACATGTTATTGATGTGTACCTTACTAGAGCTCGCAGTAGCACCTGGGCATTTGATACTGGTTCTATTGCTAATATTTGCAACTCGAAACAGGGACTACGGATTAGGCGAACACTGGCAAAGGACGAGGTGACGATGCGCGTGGGAAATGGTTCCAAAGTCGATGTGATCGCGGTCGGCACGCTACCTCTACATCTACCTTCGGGATTAGTATTAGACCTAAATAATTGTTATTTGGTGCCAGCGTTGAGCATGAACATTATATCTGGATCTTGTTTGATGCGAGACGGTTATTCATTTAAATCAGAGAATAATGGTTGTTCTATTTATATGAGTAATATCTTTTATGGTCATGCACCTTTGAAGAGTGGTCTATTTTTGATGAATCTCGATAGTAGTAACACACATATTCATAATGTTGAAGCCAAAAGATGCAGAGTTGATAATGATAGTGCAACTTATTTGTGGCACTACCGTTTAGGTCATATCGGTATAAAACGCATGAAGAAACTCCATATTGATGGACTTTTGGAACCACTTGATTATGAATCACTTGGTACTTGCGAACCGTGCCTCATGGGCAAGATGACTAAAACACCGTTCTCTGGTACTATGGAGAGAGCAACAGATTTGTTGGAAATCATACATACCGATGTATGTGGTCCGATGAATATTGAGGCTCGTGGCGGATATCGTTATTTTCTCACCTTCACAGATGACTTAAGCAGATATGGGTATATCTACTTAATCAAACACAAGTATGAAACATTTGAAAAGTTCAAAGAATTTCAGAGTGAAGTTGAAAATCATCGTAACAAGAAAATAAAGTTTCTACGATCTGATCGTGGTGGAGAATATTTGAGTTACGAGTTTGGTGTACATTTGAAACAATGCGGAATAGTTTGCAACTCACGCCACCCGGAACACCACAGAGTAATGGTGTGTCCGAACATCGTAATCGTACTTTACTAGATATGGTGCGATCTATGATGTCTCTTACTGATTTACCGCTATCGTTTTGGGGTTATGCTTTAGAGACGGCCGCATTCACGTTAAATAGGGCACCATCAAAATCTGTTGAGACGACGCCTTATGAACTATGGTTTGGCAAGAAACCAAAGTTGTCGTTTCTTAAAGTTTGGGGCTGCGATGCTTATGTGAAAAAGCTTTAACCTGATAAGCTCGAACCCAAATCGGAGAAATGTGTCTTCATAGGATACCCAAAGGAGACTGTTGGGTACACCTTCTATCACAGATCCGAAGGCAAGACATTTGTTGCTAAGAATGGATCCTTTCTAGAAATCAAGATACTACTGAACCTCGTAGATCAACCAGAGTAAGATCCGCACCTGAGTGGTACGGTAATCCTGTTCTGGAAATCATGCTGCTAGATCATGATGAACCTACGAACTTTGAAGAAGCGATGGTGAGCCCAGATTCCGCAAAATGGCTTGAAGCCATGAAATCTGAGATGGGATCCATGTATGAGAACAAAGTATGGACTTTGGTTGACTTTCCCGATGGTTGGCAAGCAATTGAGAATAAATGGATCTTCAAGAAGAAGACTGACGCTGACGGTAATGTTACTGTCTACAAAGCTCGACTTGTCGCAAAAGGTTTTCGACAAGTTCAAGGGATTGACTACGATGAGACCTTCTCACCCGTAGCGATGCTTAAGTCTGTCTGAATCATGTTAGCAATTGCCGCATTTTATGATTATGAAATTTGGGAGATGGATGGCAAAACTGCATTCCTGAATGGATTTCTGGAAGAAGAGTTGTATATGATGCAACCAGAAGGTTTTGTCGATCCAAAGGGAGCTGACAAAGTGTGCAAGCTCCAGCGATCCATTTATGGACTGGTGCAAGCCTCTCGGAGTTGGAATAAACGCTTTGATAGTGTGATCAAAGCATTTGGTTTTATACAGACTTTCGGAGAAGCCTGTATTTACAAGAAAGTGAGTGGGAGCTCTGTAGCATTTCTGATATTATATGTGGATGACATATTACTGATTGGAAACGATATAGAATTTTTGGATAGCATAAAGGGATACTTGAATAAGAGTTTTTCAATGAAAGACCTCGGTGAAGCTGCTTATATATTAGGCATAAAGATATATAGAGATAGATCAAGACGCTTAATTGGACTTTCACAAAGCACATACCTTGACAAGATTTTGAAGAAGTTCAAAATGGATCAAGCAAAGAAAGGGTTCTTGCCTGTGTTACAAGGTGTGAAGTTGAGTCAGACTTAATGCCCGACCACTGCAGAAGATAGAGAGAAAATGAAAGATGGTCCCTATGCTTCAGCCATAGGATCTATCATGTATGCAATGCTGTGTACCAGACCTGATGTGTGCCTTGCTATAAGTCTAGCAGGGAGGTACCAAAGTAATCCAGGAGTGGATCACTGGACAGCGGTCAAGAACATCCTGAAGTACCTGAAAAGGACTAAGGATATGTTTCTCGTATATGGAGGTGACAAAGAGCTCATCGTAAACGGTTACGTTGATGCAAGCCTTGACACTGATCCGGACGATTCTAAATCGCAAACCGGATACGTGTTTACATTAAACGGTGGAGTTGTCAGTTGGTGCAGTTCTAAACAAAGCGTTGTGGCGGGATCTACATGTGAAGTGGAGTACATAGCTGCTTCGGAAGCAGCAAACGAAGGAGTCTGGATGAAGCAGTTCATATCCGATCTAGGTGTCATACCTAGTGCATCGGGTCCAATGAAAATCTTTTGTGACAATACTGGTGCAATTGCCTTAGCAAAGGAATCCAGATTTCACAAGAGAACCAAGCACATCAAGAGATGCTTCAATTCCATCCGGGATCTAGTCCAGGTGGGAGACATAGAGATTTGCAAGATACATACGGATCTGAATGTTGCAGACCCATTAACTAAGCCTCTTCCACGAGCAAAACATGATCAACACCAAGGCTCCATGGGTGTTAGAATCATTACTGTATAATTTAGATTATTGACTCTAGTGCAAGTGGGAGACTGAAGGAAATATGCCCTAGAGGCAATAATAAAGTTATTATTTATTTCCTTATATCATGATAAATGTTTATTATTCATGCTAGAATTGTATTAACCGGAAACATAATACATATGTGAATACATAGACAAACAGAGTGTCACTAGTATGCCTCTACTTGACTAGCTCGTTAATCAAAGATGGTTTTGTTTCCTAACCATGAACAAAGAGTTGTTATTTGATTAATGGGATCACATCATTAGGTGAATGATCTGATTGAGATGACCCATTCCATTAGCTTAGCACCCGATCGTTTAGTATGTTGCTATTGCTTTCTTCATGACTTATACATGTTCCTATGACTATGAGATTATGCAACTCCTGTTTGCCGGAGGAACACTTTGTGTGCTACCAAACATCACAACGTAAATGGGTGATTATAAAGGTGCTCTACAGGTGTCTCCAAAGGTAGATGTTGGGTTGGCGTATTTCGAGATTAGGATTTGTCACTCCGATTGTCGGAGAGGTATCTCTGGGCCCTCTCGGTAATGCACATCACATAAGCCTTGCAAGCATTACAACTAATGAGTTAGTTGCGAGATGATGTATTACAGAACGAGTAAAGAGACTTGCCGGTAACAAGATTGAACTAGGTATTGGATACCGACGATCGAATCTCGGGCAAGTAACATACCAATGACAAAGGGAACAACGTATGTTGTTGTGCGGTCTAACCGATAAAAGATCTTTGAATAATATGTAGGAGCCAATATGGGCATCCAGGTCCCGCTATTGGTTATTGACCGGAGACGTGTCTCGGTCATGTCTACATTGTTCTCGAACCCGTAGGGTCCGCACGCTTAAGGTTTCGATGACAGTTATATTATGAGTTTATACGTTTTGATGTACCAAAGGTTGTTCGGAGTCCCGGATGTGATCACGGACATGACGAGGAGTCTTGAAATGGTCGAGACATAAAGATTGATATATTGGAAGCCTATGTTTGGATATCGGAAGTGTTCCGGGTGAAATCAGGATTTTACCGGAGTACCGGGAGGTTACCGGAACCCCCGGGAGCTATATGGGCCTTAGTGGGCTTTAGTGGAAAAGAGAAGGGGCAGCCCAAGATGGGCCACGCGCCTCCCCCCTCCCCTAGTCCTATTAGGACAAGGAGAGGTGGCCGGCCCCCCTCTCTCTTTTCCCCCCTCCGTGAATCCTATTCCAACTAGGATTCTAGGATTGGGGGCGGGGGGGAATCCTACTCCCACAGGGAGTAGGACTCCTCCTGGCGCGCCTCCCCTTGGCCGGCCGCACCCCCCCCCTTGATCCTTTATATACGGAGGCAGGGGGAACCCCAGAGACACACAAGTTGATCCACGTGATCTTATTCTTAGCCGTGTGTGGCGCCCCCTGCCACCATGGTACTCGATAATATTGTAGCGGTGCTTAGGCGAAGCCCTGCGACAGTAGTACATCAAGATCGTCACCACGCCATCGTGCTGACGGAACTCTTCCCCGACACTTTGCTGGATCGGAGTCCGGGGATCGTCATCGAGCTGAACGTGTGCTAAAACTAGGAGGTGCCGTAGTTTCGGTGCTTGATCGGTCGGGCCGTGAAGACGTACGACTACATCAACCAAACGCTTCTGTTGTCGATCTACTAGGGTACGTAGATCACACTCTCCCCTCGTTGCTATGCATCACCATGATCTTGCATGTGCGTAGGAATTTTTTTGAAATTACTACGTTCCCCAACAGGTACTGGGATGGAAAACATGGTGCAAGACTATGATGATGCTCGGGATTCGGACTAGGAGACTGAGGAATCTGCAAAGGCCTTCAATGAAATGTTGGAGTCTTAAAAACGTCCGCTCCACGAGCACATTGAGCTTTGTCAGTTGGATGCCATCTCACAAGTAATGGCTCTGAAGGCTCAGTTCAACTTGGGCAGAGAATGCTACGACGCAATTATGGCAGTATTTGGATGCTTTCTACCCAAAGGCCATGTAATGCCTGCAAACCTGTACCAGTCGGACAAAATCCTCCATGCACTGAAGATGCCCTATGAGAAGATACATGCCTGTGAGAAAGTATGTGCCTTATTTAGGCTTGACTATGCGGACTTGAACTATTGTCCCATTTGCAAATCTTCTAGGTATATTGTGGTAGACAACGGTATGGGTGAGAAGACACAGACCAAAATCCCTGTTAGTGTTCTTCGGTATATGCCAATCGTACCAAGACTTCAATGACTTTTCATGGTCGAAGAGACGGCCAGACAGATGACATGGCACAAAAACAGACAAAAGAACCGTACTAGATGCAGATGGGAATCTGATGATGGTACACACATCGGATGGTGTTGCGTGGAAAAAGTTTGATGAATTACATGCTGACAAAGCGGCAGATCCGAGGCATCCTTGAGTCAGCATCAGCACTGATGGGTTCAGTGTGTTTGGTATGACGGCAACCTAATACAATTGTTGGCCTATATATGTCTTTCCACTAAATCCCCCCCCCCGCCGGACATATTATGCAAAGAAAGAACATTTTCCTGACGTTGATTATTCCAGGGCCCAACTATCCGAGGAAAAATATGAATGTGTACATGCAGCCACTTAAGGACGAATTGCAAGAAGCCTGGGATAATGGGTTCAAGACATACGACGCCTATAGCAAACGGAACTTCATAATGTGTGTCTGGTACATGTACTCGACGCATGACTTGCCGGCGTATGCGCTATTCGTTGGCTGGTGTGTGCATGGAAGGTTCCCGTGCCCACATGCAAGGGAGCTCTTGAGTTTCGTTAGCTTCAGGCCGGTCGCAAGTTTTCTTGCTTCGACATGCATAGACAGTTCCTGGATCCTCGCCATAAGTTCAGGAAAGACAAGAAGAACTTCATCAGAGGTAGAGTTGTCAAAAACTCTGCACCACCTGCGTTGATAGGCCAACAAACCCTGGATCAGTTAAACGCTCTCGAGCCAGATCCAGAGCATCCAGGGTACTTCAAGGGGGTATAATTCTAAGCACGCCTGGACTCACAAAACATGCTTATTGGATCTGCCTTACTTCAAAGACCTCCTTTGCCCACACAACATCGACGTGATGCACACTGAGAAGAATATCGCCGAGGCACTTTTTGGTACATTGTTCGGCATAGATGGGAAGTCAAAGGATAATACTAAGGCTAGAGTCGATCTGGAGGCGCTATGTGATAGGCCGTTACAAAACATGAAAGAACCGAAAGGAAAGCAGAACTGGACGAAGCCAAAGGCATGGTTCAATCTTGGAAGGCCAGCTATGAGGGAAATTATGTTGTGGGTGTAAATGCAGTTGATGTTCCCCAATGGGTATGCAGCGAATCTAAAGAGTGGAGCGAGTCTTGATAAATTGAAGATATTTGGTCTCAAGAGTCATGATTGGCACATATGGATTGAGCGGGTAATGCCGGTGATGTTGCGTGGCTTCATCCCTGAGGATGAATGGCTAGTACTGGTAGAACTCAGCTATTTCTTCCGTGTTCTTTGTGCGACAGAACTATCGCCTGGCGTGCTAGAAGAAATGGAAGAGTTGGCGCCGGAGTTGATCTGCAAGTTAGAGAAGATCTTTCCACCGGGCTTCTTTAATCCAATGCAACATTTGATTTTGCATCTCCCGACCGAGGCAAGATTGGGGGGGGGGGCATGCAAAATCGTTGGTGCTACCCAACTGAGAGGATGCAGAAGACGCTTCAAGAAAAATGTAAAAGTAAACATAGAATTGAAGCATCGATGGCTGATGCATTCATCACTGAGGAGGCGGCAAACTTCGTGACAGCACACTACGAAGCCAAAAATCGTCATTTGCATAATCCGAAGCCTCGGTACAATGCTGATGACCCTAAAAAGGGTTGATCCAACCTCAGCCTATTCAAAGGGAATCTCGCACTAGCCAGTGTTTCAAATCTAGTATCTTTGGATAACGAAGAATGCCGGACCATTTCGTTGTATATCTTCAACAACCTGATAGAAGTGCGGCCGTACATCGAGTAAGTTCTCGGTACATTGTTTCGCAACTTCTATTTCCTTTGAACTGCTCTTATTCCTGGATATTTCATACAGTCGATACGTCGCCATATTCTCGTATGGAGCGGTGATCCAAAAGGATTCCGTCGAAGAATATGAGCTTCTCGCAAAGAAAGGAGGCGGCTATCCCAGTTTCATCTCTTGGTTCAAACAAACGGTAATTTCTATTAGACAATTTCATTTCATTCGCTAATTTGTGTGTAATGCAACAATCCTTTCATATTAAACTTGTAGGCTAATTTAGAGTCTATGGACGCCGAATTTAGACAAGTCGCTAATGGTTTTGACTATAAGGTCCTTTCATTTGACAAATACGACATCAACGGGTATCGCTTTCGTACCTATGGCAAAGAGCTATCTATGGCCGACCGAAAGTCTACAAATTGTTGTGTATCTGCTATCGGCGAAGGAGGTACCGAGTATTATGGGAGAGTTGAAGCAATTTATGAACTTCTATTCTATGGTGAAAACCCACCGAATGTCGTAGTCTTCAAATGTTATTGGTTTCAGCCGAAGGAGACTAGAAGGACTCATGAACATATAGGGCTAGTTGAAATCAACCAAAGCACCCATTTAGATGTTCCTGATGTCTATATTATGGCTCAACAGGCGACCCAAGTATTCTATCTACCGTGGGCCTGCCAAACTAATCCAAATCTGAAAGGTTGGGATGTCGTTTATGAAGTGCCACCTCGTGCTAGACTTTCTCCCCCAAAGGAAGAGGATTATGAACCTCACATTAACCTAGACACATATGAAGGAGAATTCTTCCAAGAGACACGTCTTTCCAAAAAGCGTTTCAAGAACCGCTATACTTCACCCCAAAACATTGAAGTAGATAGCGACAGTGAATCTGACATCACCCCAGAGGAGGAACAAGAAGAGCCGGAACAAGAAGAGGTCACTGTTGCGGATGACCTGTCAATGCTTGACCGATTACGTCAAGGTGGCCTTGCACATGTTGATACCACTGAACACTATGAGCCCGTCATTGATTATAGTGATGATGATGATGATGATTATGCATTTATTGATGATACTGATCGAGATTATTAGTAGTGTCAGGTATTCAATTTTTTTATGTTGTACTTGATGATGATACACTTAAGTGATATACATATTATTATTCATGTCAGTATTTTTTTTATGTTGTACTAATTTCGTTTATTCTTTGTCATGGCAGGTGTTGAAAGATGGTGAGTGCTGGTCGGGAGCGCGCCGAGGCCTCTTCTTCGTCGGCGCGTGGTGTGAGGTCTTCCATTCCACACGCACCTCTCTGCCGAGCGTTGCTGGACAGTATGGCGACACCGCTGGGCCCTTCTTCATCGACCGCGGTGCCCAGCAGGGGATGAGGTAAGAAGAAGAGAGGAGGTGGAGCACATGGTCGCGGGAGAAGAGGTAGGGTGACTGCTACGGCGCCTTCCTCGCCGCCACCCCCAGCTGTTTCACCCGAGCACGTGACTGCTAGGGTGGACTCGTCCGAGGAGGAGGCTACACGGACTCTGGTCCACGGGTCTTCGGCCCACGAGCCTCGGGTCGACGGGCCTTTGGCCCACGAGACCCCAGAGGAGCACATGTTTGGATGGGGTACCTGGCCGGATCAGCTCGAGGAGCCGAGTGGCCATGATGATGATGGCGGCGAGCCGACTGATATTGAGGAGGAGGGGGCACCGTCTACCAGCGTGGTTGTACACGGATCCACGAGCAGAGGTGGTTGATTTTCCCTGATGGGGAGAGGTAAGTGCATTTAATATTTTTGTACCTTCTACATTCACGTTTCTTCAAATAACTAATGTGTTGGCCTTGTCATGCTGCAGGGGTTGGGACCACCATCATAGTGTCCGCCGGCCCAACTCCGTCCTTGGAGTTCTTTGTCGGCAAAACTTCCCGGGGTTTGTCACATTGCCTGGTGGTCGGCTTCCATAGCTTGGATTGAGTTGGGAGCACGACTTGGCTGCCTCGGCCCCGCCGGGTGAGATTATCGACGATGTCTTGTGCAAGACGAGGGCAGACGTGGTGATCAGAAAGTTCTGGGTAATTTCTCCTTTACACAATTAAAAATCTTCAACTAGCTAGTTATTAATTGTACTAATCAATATTGTGTCATTTGATTGCAGACATTCTACCGGTGTGAGGAGGGATACGAGGAGGAAGCGGCAAATGTTATCGATAACGTCTGTAAGCACCTACTACAGAACTTACAGCACGAGGATCGGGTGCAGGATGTTCGAGACTACTACGCCTTGCGTGGTATCAAGAAGACCAAGCCGGTGTTCCGCAAGAAGTTCTTGAGTAAGGAGCAGTACATGAAGGTAATTCTTAAGGCCTTGTACTTACTTCCTTCATTTAGTAATTCATAGCCGTAGCGCTCAAGTTTCTATTTGCTAACTTAGGCCCCTCTGAGATGGTGTGCGGATCGGATGGATTGTTGGGAGGTGTTGGTCAATGAGTGGTGCTCAAATGAATGGCTAGACCTCCACAACGAGGCCAAGGACAAACGTGCCCAAATGGAAGGTGTGCCACACCATCAAGGCAGCTCCAACTTATTTCAGTTCGGGCGGAACTGGGTATGCCGTTTGCTTCATGATTCATGCAATTCATTCATCATGCTAGCTTTAGCCCTTTAATTACTAATTAACTTTGTTTCTCTCTTTCAGGCATGCTACAATAAGGTGGATAAGGTGCCAGAGGTGTACGACCTGTATGACATGGCCCACACTGGCCCTTACAAAAAAGTCAAGGCATTCTCTGCGTCTGACCTCGATGATCCAAAGAACTTCACCAACATCTCCTCCCACGACAAGCTCGTGCAATATAGAGATCAGGGGAAGGCGAGGACTTTAACCTGAGCCAGGGTCCCATTGATATAGAGCTGCTGATGATATCTGGTGGTGGGAGGTCCCATGGCTCCATAGCCATGGGAGATGGACTTATCCGTTGTCCTAGCACTCTCCAGGAGATCAAGGCGCGCTAGTCGAGCTCCGCTCCTGAGATAAGACCTCGTGAATGGACAGTCCAACTCGCCTTCAAGGTTACTTATACGTACTCAGCTATCTTTCTCCATTACATTGTGTGTGCTTCCATCAATGATTACAAATGGTCATGTGAGTGGTGTTGCAGGATGCTATAAAGAGTGAGAGAGATAGAACGGAGAAACTTCTGGCAGAGGCGGCGGAGAGGCAGCGGGAGTTGGAGGAGAGGACGACAAAGATGTTGGAGGAGGAGAGGGCACAAAATGACATGCAGGCAAGGGCCATGTACGAGCTCCTTGTGGTAAGTTTCTTCTGCAGATTACCCAAAACATTCATGTAGTGTTTGTCTCATTACTAACTAGTATGACTGTGTTTGTCAAAACCAAATGTGCAGTCTGTGTGTGAGAAGTCTGGTTCGACCGCTCCACCGATGCTAGTGATTGCTCCTGGGACCATGGTGAGTTTAATTTGAATGGACATTACTTGCTAGTCTTAAGATTTGAGTGTCATCATGGTAACGAGACATTGGTAATGATCATTGGTGCAGCGTAACTCCAGACTAGCATCGCACGATCCTTCTCCAGCTACCGGCACGAGCCAGCCCGCTCCTACACCTCCATGATCACGGTAAGTTTCTCTAGTGTTTTGCTTAACAAATGCATAAAGACCTAGACTTAGCTTTATTTCCTCCAATATGCTTACCATAATGACCTAGAGTTAGCTTCTTTTCCTCCAAAATAACTTAATAAGCTTACTGACCTCCAAAACCATCCATTTTACCTAATTTAGCTCTAAAACGATTTGTACTTAGCTTACTTATGTCAAAAATTGGATAATTAGCTTAGTTAGCTCATAAACGATCCATTTTACCTAAGTTAGCTCTAAAATGACCCATTTTACCTTAGTTAGCTTATAAATGAGCCAGTTTATCCAAGTTAGCTCTAAAATGACCCATTTTACCTAGATTAGCTCCTAAATGATCCATTTTACCTACCTTAGCTTTGAAATGACCCATTTCACCTAGGTTAGCTCCAAAATGACCCATCTTACCTAGGTTAGCTCCAAAATGACCCATCACACCTAGGTTAGCTCTAAAATTCTGCTTTTTACTAAGTTAGCTCATAAACGATCCATTTCACCTAAGTTAGCTAAAAACGATCCATTTCACCTAAATTAGCTGTTAAATGATCCATTTCACCAAAGTTAGCTAAAAACGATCCATTTCACCTTAGTTAGCTCAAAAACGACCCATTTCACCTTAGTTAGCTCATAAATGACCCATTTCAACTAAGTTAGCTCATAAATGATCCATTTCACCTAAGTTAGCTCAAAAATGATCCATTTCACCTTAGTTAGCTCAAAAACGATCCATTTCACCTTAGTTAGCTCATAAACAACCCATTTCAACTAAGTTAGCTCATAAATGATCCATTTCACCTTAGTTAGCTCATAAACGACCCATTTCAACTTAGTTAGCTCATATATGATCCATTTCACCTAAGTTAGCTCATAAATGACATATACTTCTTGTTCTAGTCTTCTTCTTGTTCTAGTCTTCTTCTTGTTCTTGTCTTCTTCTTATAGTCACCTATATATTTCTAACTTTCTTATTTGCCATTTTGCAGATTTCATTCACTTCATGGAAGCTAGCTTGCTATGATGGAGTGCTTGTTTTTTCTTTGATGAAACTTTGCATTGTATCTAGCTTGCTATGATAGAACTTGCTATCTTGAAGAAACATTGCATTGTAATATGTATATGGATGGAACAATGTGTATGGATGGAACTTGCTTATGTATGAATGGATGAAACTTAATTATGTGCTGGATATGTGATATGTTTGATGTTAAATAGCCCTGTGAAATATATCTATATATGTCATATATATTTGCTGTGAAAATTGTTGGATTAAAAATACAGAAAAAAGAGCCAATATGCAGGCTCTTTCCCATCTGCCACCGACGGCAACGGGCTCTTTGCCGTCAGCCGCGGATGGCAAAGAAGCCACATGGCAGCCAACTGTGCTTCCTGGGAGCTGACCCGTTTGGTCAGTTTGCCTACGGTGGCAGACGACAAAGAGTAAACAACTTTGCCGTCAGCGGCGGACGGCAAAGGCCTGCCGTGTAGTGACGTCTAGCTGACATCATACGGCGGACGGCAAAGGCAGGACAAATTTTGCCGTCAGCGGCGGACAGCAAAGGCCTGCCGTTAGCCACCTAACGGACTAACAGCGCAATTTTTGCCGTCTGCTTTCTTTGCCGTCTGCTGCTGATGGCAAAGGCCCCTTTGCCATTTGCTGCTGATGGCAAAGGCCCCTTTGCCATCTGCTGCTGATGGCAAATGCCCCTTTGCCATCAGCCGTGTAAAGCAGACGGCAAATTAGCTCTTTGCTGGACCTTGCTTTGCCGGAGCCTTTTGCCGTCCACGGCAGACGGCAAAGACCTTTGCCGTCCGCCGTTCATGCCTTTGCCGTCCGCCGTGGCAAACGGCAAAGTAGCTGATTCCTGTAGTGATAAGTATGTGAGTTCTTTATGACTAATGTTCAGTCCGTGGATTATACACACTCTCACCCTTCCATCCTTGCTAGCCTCTTCGGTACCGTGCATTGCCCTTTCTCACATTGAGAGTTGGCGCAAACTTCGCCGGTGCATCCAAACCCGTGATATGATACGCTCTTTCACACATAAACCTCCTTATATCTTCCTCAAAACAGCCACCATACCTACCTATTATGGCATTTCCATAGCCATTCCGAGATATATTGCCATGCAACTTTCCACCATTCCGTTTATCATGAGACATTCATCATTGTCATATTGCTTAGCATGATCATGTAGTTGACATAGTATTTGTGGCAAAGCCACCTTTCATAATTCTTTCGTACATGTCACGCTTGGTCCATTGCATATCTCGGTACACCGTCGGAGGCATTCATATAGAGTCATACTTTGTTCTAGTATCGAGTTGTAATCATTGAGTTGTAAGTAAATAGAAGTGTGATGATCATCATTTTCTAGAGGATTGTCCCAAGTGAGGAATTATAAAAAAAAGAAAGGCCATATAAAACAAGAGATAGACAAATAAAAAAAGGAAAAGAAAAAATGAGAGAAAAAGAGAGAAGGGACAATGTTACTATCCTTTGCCACACTTGTGCTTCAAAGTAGCACCGTAATCTTCATGATAAAGAGTCTCTTGTTTCGTCACTTTCATATACTAGTGGGAATTTTTCATTATAGAACTTAGCTTGTATATTCCAACAATGGGCCTCCTCAAGTGCCCTAGGTCTTCGTGAGCAAGCAAGTTGGATGCACACCCACTTAGTTTCTTTTGTTGAGCTTTCATACATTTATAGCTCTAGTGCATCTGTTGCATGGCAATCCCTACTCCTTGCATTGACATCAATCGATGGGCATCTCCATAGCCCATTGATTAGCCTCGTTGATGTGATACTTTCTCCTTTTTTGTCTTCTCCACATAACCCCCTCATTATATTCTATTCCACCCATAGTACTATGTCCATGGCTCGCGCTCATATATTGCGTGAAAGTTTATAGGTTTGAGATTACTAAAGTATGAAACGATTGCTTGGCTTGCCATCGGGGTTGTGCATGATGAGATCATTCTTGTGTGACGAAAATGGAGCATGACTAAACTATATGATTTTGTAGGGATGAACTTTCTTTGGCCATGTTATTTTAAGAAGACATAATTGCTTAGTTATATGCTTGAAGTATTATTATTTTTATGTCAATATATGAACTTTTGTCTTGAATCTTTCGGATCTAAATATTCATACCACAATTAAGAAGAATTACATTAAAATTATGCCAAGTAGCACTCCGCATCAAAAATTCTGTTTTTTTTATCATTTACCTACTCGAGGACGAGCAGGAATTAAGCTTGGGAATCTTGATACGTCTCCAATGTATCTATAATTTTTGATTGCTCCATGCTATATTATCTACTGTTTTGGACATTATTGGGCTTTATTATCCACTTTTATATTATTTTTGGGACTAACCTATTAACCGGAGGCCCAGCCCAGAATTGATGTTTTTGCCTATTTTAGGGTTTCGAAGAAAAGGAATATTAAACGGAGTCCAAACAGAATGAAACCTTCGGGAACGTGATTTTCTCAACGAACAAGACCCAGGAGACTTGGACCCTACGTCAAGACACAAAAGAGGAGGCCACAAGGTAGGGGGGGGCGCCTACCCCCCAGGCGCGCGCTCCACCCTCGTGGGCCCCCTATTGCTCCACCGACGTACTCCTTCCTCCTATATATACCTAGATACCCCCAAACGATCATATACGGAGCCAAAACCCTAATTCCACCGCTGCAACTTTTTGTATCCACGAGATCCCATCTTGGGGCCTGTTCCGGAGCTCTGCCGGAGGGGGCATCGATCACGGAGGGCTTCTACATCAACACCATAGCTCCTCCGATGAAGTGTGAGTAGTTTACCTCAGACCTATGGGTCCATAGTTATTAACTAGATGGCTTCTTCTCTCTTTTTGGATCTCAATACAATGTTCTCCCCCTCTCTTGTGGAGATCTATTCGATGTAATCTTCTTTTTGCGGTGTGTTTGTTGAGACCAATGAATTGTGGGTTTATGATCAAGTCTATCTATGAACAATATTTGAATCTTCTCTGAATTCTTTTATGTATGATTGGTTATCTTTGCAAGTCTCTTCGAATTATCAGTTTGGTTTGGCCTACTAGATTGATCTTTCTTGCAATGGGAGAAGTGCTTAGCTTTGGGTTCAATCTTGCGGTGTCCTTTCCCAATGACAGTAGGGGCAGCAAGGCACGTATTGTATTGTTGCCATCGAGGATAACAAGATGGGGTTTTCATCATATTGCATGAGGCTATCCCTCTACATCATGTCATCTTGCTTAAGGCGTTACTCTGTTTCCATGAACTTAATACTCTAGATGCATGCTGGATAGTGGTCGATGAGTGGAGTAATAGTAGTAGATGCAGGCAGGAGTCGGTCTACTTGTCTCGGACGTGATGCCTATATACATGATCATACCTAGATATTCTCATAACTATGCTCAATTCTGTCAATTGCTCAACAGTAATTCGTTCACCCACCGTAGAATACTTATGCTCTTGAGAGAAGCCACTAGTGAAACCTATGGCCCCCGGGTCTATCTTCATCATATTAATCTACCAATACTTAATTATTTCCTTTGCTTTTACTTTGCTTTTATTTTACTTTGCATCTTTATCATAAAAATACCAAAAATATTATCTTATCATATCTATCAGATCTCACTCTCGTAAGTGTCCGTGTAGGGATTGACAACCCCTTATCGAGTTGGTTGCGAGGATTTATTTGTTTTGTGCAGGTACGAGGGACTAGCCTCCTACTGGATTGATACCTTGGTTCTCGAAAACTGAGGAAAATACTTACGCTACTTTGTTGCATCATCCCTTCCTTTTCGGGGAAAACCAACACAGTGCTCAAGAGGTAGCAAGCCCAAGCTCGACGTGGCTTATGTTTTGTGCGCTTGCCAGGTGGATACTTCTCATTGTAGGAGGCATAGGGGAACTTTGGTATCTCCTATACAAACTGTAGAAGTTACAAAAACTACAAATAGGGGAATTAAACGAGTGAATAACTTAAGAAACAACAAGCAAGTAGCAATACACAGGGCACTAGCTAAGTGAAAATGTACTTTCTTATTTGTTCACTGGTACCAGTAAGTAATTATCCTATGCATATGCAATTGAGCGCTGCTACGCACACAATGCACAGTGGACGATTTGTGCCCGACATAGCATATCAGTGCGTCCATGCTTATGATGAAAGTGAAGCAGAAGGCTGGATTAGCATTGTGGAGCTGTCATGCAGCCTGTTTATCATCCGCACAGCAGTTGTGTATGCAATGAGCATAAGTTAAGTATGGAACTACAAACTTAGGCCTTGAAGAACATACCGCATAAGTTAGTTGTTGTGGGCCAGCTTTTGCAAGGCTATCATCTCTGGTAGACCGCATCTAGAGATAACTGAAAAGATGTAGACATCTGGCAAGTGGGGATCGGATCCATAATTCAGCAAGAGACAGTGATGCTCTTCCAATGAGACGATCTGCGAGATGGACCCTAAGTTAGATCCAGCTTCGTTTTGTGAGGATGGAAGACCTAGAAGAATTCCAACAGATATAGGAGAATGCAAAAAATATGTGAGTTCACTCACTCACCAGATTTTCGAGGCGTCGTCGGTGGAGCAGTAGAGCAGCAGGTGTTGGAGCCGGACGCCGGTGAAGCAGCAGAGAAGCAGGTGTTGGAGCCGGACGTCGATGAAGCAGTAGAGCAGCAGGTGTTGGAGCCGGACGCCGGTGAAGCACCGCCCACTCGCGTTCAACAATCACCTTAAATGGTATCTTGCAAGTACTCGTGTGGAGATATGCAAGATGCCGTTTGCTGAGGAGATTTTGGAAGAACCCACTGTCTTTGATGAGCTAACCCAACACGAATACAACAAATATGTCGGGGAAGGGACCCGAGTCCCTTCTGCTCCAATGATGAACTTTGTGGTAAAGTTTTCCCCTTTGCACTTTCCCGTTGGCCCTATTACACATCTTTGCTTGCCTAACATGTTTATGTCGTTCCCGTCCACAGCGCAACCAGATCAAAAAAATAGCTAATGAAAGCCAGACTATTTTGCAAACAACCCCCATTGGAAAAAGCAACACGAATTCATCAACTGATCTTGATGAGCTAACCCAACACGAATACAACAAATATGTCGGGGAAGGGACCCGAGTCCCTTTTGCTCCAATGATGAACTTTGTGGTAAAGTTTTCCCCTCTGGACTTTCCCGTTGGCCCTATTACACATCTTTGCTTGCCTAACATGTTTATGTCATTCCCGTCCACAGCGCAACCAGATCAAAAAGAATAGCTGATGAAAGCCAGACTATTCTGCAAACAGCCCCCATTGGAAAAAGCAATGGGGAAGGTGCACTTTGAGCATTCATTAAGGTACATATCTCATTCAGTTGTCCATGTTACATATGTTGCTAAGTTGGATATCTCATTCTGTTGTCCATGTTACATCATTAGGGCCAAAGGTTAAGATGTGGGAAAGGATTTGAGAGGGGAGAGAGGGGAAATCGCGGGTGGGAAGAGATGTGGTGGGGGTTGGGGTGGAAGGGGGGTTACGGGGGATGGGGGAGGGGGGCAACCTAGGCACTAGTAACAGAATGTGCAGCTAGGCGCTGCACATTGCACGTGTGGCGCCTAGCTGTAAGGCGTTGCATGGCTGGGTGTGGGGTCAGGATGGCCCAGGTGTGCCACGCTAACCAGATGTGTAGCGCCTGAGAGTCAGATGCTGCATAGTGTAGTGTAACGTCTAGCTGTCGCGTGCTACACAAAAGAGTCGGCTGGGTGAAATTTTTTCCCCGGTGATTCATTTTATGAAAACAAAAAATATGATGAGCAGCTTAGGGATGGTATTGGGAGAAAGCCAAGGCCCCCTCCATATAGGGGAGTTTGGGATCACCAATAACTGAAGGGGATCCGATGAAGCTAATTTTTAGGCCCAATTTTACAATATCAAAACTTTATTGGAACATCTGACATCAAAGCAGTGAATTAGTGTTGGTCTCGATTATAGTATCTTTTTTTTCTGAGACGTCTTCATTCCTTCAAATACAGATTAATATCGATATCTATATATATATCTATACTAATATAAAAAAATTCAAAGGGGCAGGTCCAATTGATCTCGGCTATCGAACTAAGTTAATCCAACGACCTAGACTACTCCAATGACGAGCGTTAAACGTGTTTAGCGTGTAATTAATATCATACCAAATATTGCACCAATCACATAATTAACACACAAATAATAACATACCTAATATCTGCGTGCAATTAATATATTGCCTAAATATTAATGTGTGTTGCACGTGTGCATTTACTAGTAAAGATAAGAAGAAGAAGAACTATATTCATAGAGCACCGTTTGTAAATGAAATATTCTTTGTCGGTTTATAAAGAATTGGTTAATTTAAAAATCTAAAGGATTTTTTATATTCACAAAAGACAAATTTACCTCGCCCGCAGATGTAGAGCTCTATGGAGTGTACTTACCATGCATCGGGGGTGCATTCACGGAGTAAATTGCATGCTAAAACCGGTTACCCCCAGGGGAGATTATGGTCCACGACGGCGTTCCCGTGGGACGGAAAAATGGAACCGGGTCTTTTTGCCTATAACTAATAAAACGACACGTGTTTAGCACCCGTCTCAAAGCACCTTCTTCTCCGACTTCACATCTCCATCAAATTCCAAGCCAGCAACGGCCGTCTCGCTGCTAGCCTTCTTGCCAACCTCATTGGCTCATTGTCTCCATATAGGAGGTCGGCTGATTAATTCACAGCGGCCACGTCCGGTTGGCTAATGCCTAATTTGCCCTTAGGCTTGATTTCTCCCTACAGTGGTCATTGGCGGAGCTCTCCTTAGGGAAAGGTAGGGCGACTACCTTCATTTTGTACAAAAAAAATCTACGTGTACGCATACTGCGTACATGGTTTGCTCTGGCTGGCTAGCCAGTTGGTTGTCTAAATGGGCCATACAACTGTCTATTTGGCCCCATCGAAGCACCAAGTACGCCATGAACCGATCGAGCATCCAGCCAGCCCTAGCGCTTGCAGTTTGGATGGATGGATGAATGGCGTTGCATGACAATGCTTGTATTGTGGAGTCTGTTGCGTGCATGCATGCTGCGGAAAACAGACACAGCAAAACGCCCTCCACGGCGGGCGTGCAAATAGGGGGTCAAAGTCCCTCCTGCCAGCTCGCGTCTAGTCTCCTTCCACTTCCTCGCGAGGTTTGTAGCTCAGATGGTAGAGCGCTCGCTTAGGCCAACTCCACCGCGCGACCCTATCCTGCTCGCCCCGTCCGTTTGGGGTAAAACAGACAAACGAGACGGCCCAGCGCGTGGGCGCAAACAGACTTTTGTCCGTTTTGTGTCCGCTTTCGACCCATCCCCGGCCCAAATTTGCGCGCGGACGGGTGGCACGCGCGCGCTTGTCCTCCCCTGGCCCGCCTGTCGGTGGGAGAAACCAAAACCCACCCACGCCCATTTGCCGCCATTTCCCCCAAACCCTTCCACGTCCCTCCCGCCGCCCCTCTCTCCCCCGGCCATGGCCGACGCCCCACCGAGTTCCGGCGGCCTGGCCGTCGACCCGCCCACAAAGGTGAAGAAGAAGGCGCCAAGGAAGCCGCGGTCGGAGTGCACGCCAGAGGAGATCGCCAAGTTGGACGCGGAATCGGCGAAGATGATGGAATGGAGAGCGGCCGTCAAGGTCAATGCCGTCGCGGCCAAGTTCGCCGCCCAACGTGAGGAGCTGGAGGCCGCGCAGCGCGAGGCCGCGCGGCGCAAGGCCGCTGCCGACGAGAAGGAGGACCTCGTCAACAAAGCGCACTCCATCCTCATGCTTGGCGGCATGGGCCGTCCGGCCGGGTTCCCTGCAGCGGCCGTCGGCCCGGCGAGCACAGACTCATCGGTCGCCCGGCCTATGCACTGCCAGTCGCCGACGTCGCGCGCCGCGCCCATGTCACCCGGCTTTCCTCCGCCAAGGCACGACGGCCAGACCCGTTTCTCTGTGTCGCCGGACGTGGGCTTGTTCGCGCCGTCCACAACGCGCCCCGCGACCGTCATCGACCTCAACGTCACCCCTAGGTCCAGTAGCGGCGGCCGGCCGTCCGTCGAGATGCAAAGAAAGGAGGCACGGGCACCGTCCACGGGCACCATGCCGGCCCCCGCGTCTTGTTTGACGGAATGCCAACCCCAACGCCAACGGTCGACGACCCCTTCCACAGCCAGTACATGGAGGACGTGATCTTCGAGAGTGGGCATGGCCGTGCCTACGACCCCGAGGAGACCCAAAGTCAGGATGGCCGCGCCGAGTACGTGCCCAATGAAGAGGCCGACGACCATGCTGACTACGACCATGGTGACTCGTGGCATGAAGACGATGACATCTATGTCGAAGGTGATGAAGAAGAAGGCAATGACGTTGATATTAGTGGCGAGCCATTATTCATCGACGAGCTCACCCAAAGGGTGGAAGCACAAAAGAAGAGGAAGAGCATTCGCACGGGTTCATACACACAAGATGAGGACAAGTTGATTTGCCAAGCTTGGATGGAGATTAGCCAAGATCCGAGGACCGGCGCGCAACAAAAGGGCATTGTTTTTTGGACGAGAGTCCACAAAACATTCCATGAAAGGAAGATGTTTGAGCCATACCAATTTACAAGCAACCGTGGCATCGGCTCGATTCAAAAGAGATGGTTGTTCATCCAACAAGAGTGCAACAAGTATTGCGCCGCATTAGAGAGCGTTGAAGCACGACCCGTGAGTGGTCTCGGCGTTGGGGACATGGTATGCTCTCCTCTTCCTAGCCCTTTCCTTGCTACGGCCATGACACTTCGGCCGTGTATGTGTTTGCATGTTCACTTGTTGTTGATCATGTGATTTAGGCATTTCAATCTTTGGAGGCATTCAAGTCCCGGCACAATGACAAGCCATTCACTCTTACGCATTGTTGGACGATTATCAACAATTGCCCTAAGTTCAAGGACCAATGCCGTGAACTACAAAGGAAGAGAGGACTAAAGACGGCCAAGTACGCCGGAGGTGGAGATGGCGAGGCCTTGAAGAGGCCGAGGGGCAAGACCAACTCCAAGGTTGATGACATACGTGATGCCTCATCCATGGCATTGCATGACACTTTGCATCGCATGATGTCCCAAAAGGATGTGAGGGACGAGAAGAAGCGGCAAAGCAAGGAGGAGCAAATGAAGCAATACCTAGACCTTCAAACAAAGAAGCTTGAGATGGAGGAGGCGGCCAAGAGGAGGAAGATCGACATTAAGGAGGCGGCCTGGCAAAGGCAGCTCGACATCAAGGCCGACAACGTCAAGGCCAGGCAGAGGCAGCTCGACATCGAGGCCACGAACGCCGCCACCAAAGCGAATGAGGTGGCCCTTGCGATCATGAGCGTGGACTTGTCGAAGATGAGCGACAAGACGAGGGCCTGGTTCGAGGCCAAGTAGAAGGAGATGCTCGAAGCCGAAGGCCTGAACTAGGTAGTCCGATCAGCCGTGGCCGTTCTTTTTGGAGGCTGGCATGGGTGCCGCCCGCCCGCTGGGCCGCTGGCTATGTGCCGGCGAGAAAACATTCATTTTGGTGGCCGGCTGTGTTTCCGGCGAGGACAACTAATCATTTTGGAGGCTGGCTGTGTTGCCGGCCGCTGGCTGATGCCGGCGATGGACATGTAGGCCGCTGGCTCTGTTGCCGGCGTGATGAACTGGGGCCGCTGGCCTGAACTATGGCTTGGCATTTGAAATGTTGCTACTGGTTTTTTAAATAGACATGGACAGGATGGGGCAAATAGATGCGGCCGCGCGCTGGGCGCACGGCCACCGCATCCCAGGACACGCCCGGAAACAACCCCAAATCGCTACCCAAACGGACAGAATCCGGACAAAACGGACGTCCGTTTGGGGTCGCGCGGTGGAGTTGGCCTTAGCATGCGAGAGGTATGGAGATCGATACCCCACTTCTCCATTTCTGTATTTGTTGGCGCCCTGACACGCGTGCCCTGCCTTGCAGCTCCCTGCCTGTCTCGTGCCCAGTGCCGCTCCTGCCTGCCTTCCCTCTCCTCCAGTCCGACATGCAACCTTTTGCTGCCATGGCTTCTACACCTGCTTCCCTTTTTGGGCAACCTACGCCTGCTGGCTATGCCGCCCCCTCTGGTGGCCTAGCCCCTGCTGAGGGAGTCCTAGATTAGGGGGTGTTCGGATAGCCGGACTATACCTTCAGTCGGACTCCTGGATTATGAAGATACAAGATTGAAGACTTCGTCCCGTGTCCGGAAGGGGCTTTCCTTGGCGTGGAAGGCAAGCTTGGCGATACGGATATTTAGATCTCCTACCATTGTAACCGACTCTATGTAACCCTAACCCTATCCGGTGTCTATATAAACCGGAGGGTTTTAGTCCGTTGGACAACATACACATCAACAATCATACCATAGGCTAGCTTCAAGGGTTTAGCCTCCTCGATCTCGTGGTAGATCTACTCTTGTACTACCCATATCATCAATATTAATCAAGCAGGATGTAGGGTTTTACCTCCATCGAGAGGGCCCGAACCTGGGTAAAACTTCGTGTCCCTTGCCTCCTGTTACCATCCGGCCTAGACGCACAGTTCGGGACCCCCTACCCAAGATCCGACGGTTTTGACACCGACATTGGTGCTTTCATTGAGAGTTCCTCTGTGCCTTCGCCGTCAGGCTCGATGGCTCCTACGATCATCAATAGCGATGCAGTCCAGGGTGAGACCTTCCTCCCCGGACAGATCTTCGTCTTCGGCGGCTTCGCACTGCGGGCCAATTCACTTGGCCATCTAGAGCAGATCGAAAGCTACGCCCCTGGCCGTCAGGTTAGATTTGGAAGTTTAAACTACACTGCTGACATCCGCGGGGACTTGATCTTCGACGGATTCGAGCCACTGCCGAGCGCACCGCGCTGTCCCGACGAGCATGATCTAGCTCTGCCGCCGAACAGTGCCCTGGAGGCCGCACCCGCATCGGCTTCGACCCTTAATTCGGAGCCAACCGCACCGATCGAGGATGGGTGGTTAGACGCCACCTCGGGGGCTGCGATCCCCACGGCGATTGAGCCGAACACCAGCCCCGCACTCCGCGAGAGTCGTGACTGCAAGGAGCCGGACTCCTCTCCGGACTCCGAACCCTCCGCGCCCCTATCGATCAAATCTGATTGGGCGCCGATCATGGAGTTTACTGCCACGGACATCTTTCAGCACTCGCCTTTTGGCGATATTCTGAAGACACTGAAGTCTCTCTCTTTATCAGGAAAGCCTTGGCCGGACTACGGCCAGCAAGGTTGGGATTCGGACGATGCAGAAATTCAAAGCCCACCCACCACCCACTTTGTAGCCACTGTCGACGACTTAACCGACATGCCCAACTTCGACTCCGAAGACATCGATATATGGACGCCGATGAAGGAGATGATGAAGAGCCAGCGCCTACTAGGCCCTGGAAAGCCACCTTGTCATATGACATATACATGGTGGACACCCCAAAAGAGGGAGATGGCGATGGAACAGCGGAGGACGACCCCTCCAAGAAACAGCCTAAGCGCCGGCGTCAGCGGCGCCACTCAAAATCCATCCAAAACAAACACGGTGATTCCAGCACAGGAGATAATAATACTTCAGAAAGCGCCAAAGAAAACCCCCTTCAGCAAGATTTAGCACAGGAGGATGGAGAAACCAGCCCTCATGAGAGAGCGACAGACAGAGGGGTCGAGGACGATAATTATATGCCTCCCTCCAAAGACGAGGCAAGCCTCGACGACGACGAATTCGTCGTGCCAGAGGATCCTGTCGAGCAAAAGCGTTTTCAACGCAGGCTTATGGCCACGGCAAGAAGCCTCAAGAAAAACAGCAACAGCTTAAAGCTGATCAAGATTTGCTAGTCGACAGATGGACTGAAGCCCTCGCGGCCGAAGAGCATAAACTCGAACGCCCCTCCAAGAGCTACCCAAAGCACAGGTTGCTACCCCAATTAGAGGAGGAAGCACTTGATGCGGCCGACCGGCCACCTCGTGGCCGCGACAGGGAGGCCTCTCGGCCCTCCACTCAAGCCGCACCCCGTACCAAGGTACGGGAATATGCGCCGGACTTACGAGATATGTTGGAGGACAAGGCTAGGCAAACAAGATCGATCTACGGATCGCGTGGGCGCCCCACGGCTCGAGACGGTAACTGTCACGCCGGCCACAAATTCGGCCAGGCCGAACACAATAGACAAAGCTCATTGGAGCTACGTCATGATATAGCCTAGTACAGAGGCGCCGCACACCCACTATGCTTCAAAGACGAAGTAATGGATCATCAAATCCCCCAGGGTTTCAAACCCGTAAACATCAAATCATATGATGGCACAACAGATCCTACGGTATGGATCGAGGATTATCTCCTTCATATCCACATGGCCCGCGGCGATGATCTCCACGCCATCAAATACCTCCCACTCAAGCTTAAAGGATCATCTCGGCATTGGCTTAACAGCCTGCCAACATGATCAATCAGCTGTTGGGAGGACCTGGAAGCCGCATTCCTCGACAATTTCCAGGGCACTTATGTGCGACCCCCAGACGCTGATGACCTAAGTCACGTAATTCAGCAGCCAGATGAATCGGCCAGGCAATTCTGGACACGGTTCCTAACAAAGAAAAATCAAATAGTCGACTGTCCGGACGCTGAGGCCCTAGCAGCCTTCAAGCACAATATCCGTGACGAGTGGCTGGCCCAGCACCTTGGACAGGAAAAGCCGAAATCTATGGCAGCACTCACGACACTCATGACCCGCTTTTGCGCGGGAGAAGACAGCTAGCTTGCTCATAGCAACAATATAACCAAGAACCCTGGTAATTCGGATACCAGGGACAGTAGTGGCAGGTCGCGTCGCAACAAGCAGAAGCGCCGCATTAACGGCAACAATGCAGATGAGACGGCAGTTAATGCCGGATTTAGAGGCTCTAAATCCGGTCAGCGGAAAAGGCCATTCAAAAGGAATCCTAGGGGCCTATCCAGTTTGGACCGAATACTCGACCGCTTATGCCAGATACATGGCACCCCCGAAAAGCCGGCCAATCACACCAACAGGGATTGTTGGGTGTTCAAGCAGGCAGGCAAGTTAAACGCTGAAAACAAAGACAAGGGGCTGCATAGCGATGACGACGAGGAGCCCCAGCCGCCGAACAACAGTGGACAGAAGGGTTTTCCCCCGCAAGTGCGGACGGTGAACATGATATACGCAACCCACATCCCCAAGAGGGAGCGGAAGCACGCGTTAAGGGACGTATACGCGATAGAGCCAGTCGCCCCAAAGTTCAACCCATGGTCCTCCTGCTCGATCACCTTTGATCGAAGGGACCACCCCACTAGCACCCGTCACAGCGGATTCGCCGCATTGGTTCTAGACCCAATTATTGATGGATTTCATCTCACTAGAGTCCTTATGAACGGCGGCAGCAGCCTGAACCTGCTTTACCAGGATAGAGTGCGGAAAATGGGCATAGATCCCTCGAGGATTAAGCCCACCAAAACGACCTTTAAAGACGTAATACCAGGTGTAGAGGCCAAATGTACAGGCTCAGTCACACTTGAAGTGGTTTTCGGATCTCTGGATAATTTCCGAAGCGAGGAGTTAATCTTCGACATAGTCCCGTTTCGCAGTGGCTATCACGCACTGCTCGGGCGAACCGCATTCGCCAAGTTCAATGTGGTACCGCACTACGCATACCTCAAGCTCAAGATGCCAGGCCCTCGAGGAGTAATTACGGTCAATGGAAACACCGAACGCTCCCTCCGAATGGAGGAGCACACGGCGGCCCTTGCAGCGGAAGTACAAAGCAGCCTCTCCAGGCAGTTCTCCAGTCCGGCCACTAAATGACCGGACACCGTCAAGCGCGCCCGGAGTAACCTACAACAAGACCACCTGGCACGATCCGAGCAGGCATAGCAATGTGGCCCCAACCCCAACCCTCACAAAAAGGCGACGCCAGTACTTCGCGTACATAACTACGCTCTAGAGATACCATGGACACAGGGGGAGGGGCACCTGTTGGGTAACGTAGTAATTTCAAAAAATTTCCTACGCACACGCAAGATCATGGTGATGCATAGCAACGATGGGGAGAGTCTGATCTACGTACCCTTGTAGATCGCAACGGAAGCGTTGACACAACGTAGAGGAAGTAGTCGTACGTCTTCTTCCCGATCCGACCGATCCAAGCACCGTTACTCTGGCACCTCCGAGTTCTTAGCACACGTACATCTCGATGACGATCCCCGGGCTCCGATCCAGCAAAGCTTCGGGGAGGAGTTCCGTCAGCACGACGGCGTGGTGACGATCTTGATGTTCTACCGACGCAGGGCTTCGCCTAAGCACTACAACGATATGATCGAGGTGGAATATGGTGGCAGGGGGCACCGCACACGGCTAAGGAACGATCTCAATGATCAACTTGTGTGTCTAGAGGTGCCCCCTACCCCCGTATATAAAGGATCCAAGGGGGAGGGGTGCGCCGGCCAGGGAGAGGGCGCGGGAGGAGTCCTACTCCTACCGGGAGTAGGACTCCCCCCTCAATCCTATTCCAACTAGGATTCCCAAGGGGGAAAAGAGAGAGAGGGGGGCCGGCCCCTTCTCCTAGTCCTAATAGGACTAAGGGAAGGCGGGGCGCGCGGCCAGCTATGGGCTGCCCCTTTTCTCTTTTCCACTAAGGCCCATGAAGGCCCATATGGCTCCCGGGGGGTTCCGGTAACCTCTCGGTAATCCGGTAAAATCCCGATTTCATCCGGAACACTTCCGATGTCCAAACATAGGCTTCCAATATATCAATCTTTATGTCTCGACCATTTCGAGACTCCTCGTCATGTCCGTGATCACATCCGGGACTCCGAACAACCTTCGCTACATCAAAATGCATAAACTCATAATAATTGTCATCGTAACGTTAAGCGTGCGGACCCTACGGTTCGAGAACAATGTAGACATGACCGAGACACGTCTCCGGTCAATAACCAATAGCGGGACCTGGATGCCCATATTGGCTCCTACATATTCTACGAAGATCTTTATCGGTCAGACCGCATAACAACATACGTTGTTCCCTTTGTCGTCGGTATGTTACTTGCCCGAGATTCGATCGTCGGTATCCAATACCTAGTTCAATCTCGTTACCGGCAAGTCTCTTTACTTGTTCCGTAATACATCATCCCACAACTAACATATTAGTTGCAGCGCTTGCAAGGCTTATGTGATGTGCATTACCGAGAGGGCCCAGAGATACCTCTCCGACAATCGGAGTGACAAATCCTAATCTCGAAATACGCCAACCCAACATCTACCTTTGGAGACACCTGTAGTACTCCTTTATAATCACCCAGTTACGTTGTGACATTTGGTAGTACCCAAAGTGTTCCTCCGGTAAACGGGAGTTGCATAATCTCATAGTCATAGGAACATGTATAAGTCATGAAGAAAGCAATAGCAACATACTAAACGATCGGGTGCTAAGCTAATGGGTCATGTCAATCAGATCATTCAACTAATGATGTGACCTCGTTAATCAAATAACAACTCTTTGTTCATGGTTAGGAAACATAACCATCTTTGATTAACGAGCTAGTCAAGTAGAGGCATACTAGTGACACTCTGTTTGTCTATGTATTCACACATGTATTATGTTTCCGGTTAATACAATTCTAGCATGAATAATAAACATTTATCATGATATAAGGAAATAAATAATAACTTTATTATTGCCTCTAGGGCATATTTCCTTCAGCACCTTCACGGCACGCCCGAAACACGGCTTAAACCGCACCAGGGGCTGCCGATTTTTAATTTTCTCTTACTTTCAGGACTCCACTCTTCGGAAGGCCTGTTCGGCAGTTCAATTGCCGCACAAACGATGCAAGAACCAGGGAAGCAGACAAGCCACACCGCATTACGGAATTCCCACGTGGTCTCTATCACGAGCAGTATACCTGTTTCGCATACTATTCCGCAGCTTGCCCCTGGAACGGACATGTTACATACTCTAACCTTTTGCTTATCGCATTAATTGTATCGTTCTGCTTTGATCGCAGCCCTTTTTAATAAACAATGCATAGCTTTTGTCTATTTTTGCATTACTCTTTTTTTATATGTTCCTTAACAACATGTTGCACCTGTACACTTTGTTACGGCCAGAATACGTCAGGGGCTTCAGTACCCCTCAATATGGTGTGAGAAGTCCGAACACTTTAACAAGTGCGGCACCCCGAATTTATAGCATTATATGCATCGGCTCCGAATCATGTCTTGGGTCAATAGTTGGGTTTGCCTGGCTCCTATGTTTTGGTGCCTTACGTTCCGCTATATCGGCTAAGGTAGCACTAGGAGAACCACTTTGATTGTGCCCCAGTTGAGCTGGGTCGAGCACCTCGGTGGAGAAAGCTAAAACTGACTGTCATGATGAAGCGAGGGCTGGTCGCTGTTCGAGAGGTTTTCTTCGAGTCCCTAAAGACTTATGCCGCTTAGGGAGAGGAGCCGGCTCTGTCCGGCCAAGGCGTGGATAGCGCCCCGAACTCGGTCTTCCGAATACCAGGGGCTTCGCCGAAATTTAAAATTATAGAATTCTATGGCTAAGTGAGACTGTTCATGCATTATAGTCCGATTGCCTCGTTCATTCAGCTGAGCGCCTCCCTCGAAGGACCCAAACATGGTAAAAAGAGCGCTCAGGTTTATCCCCGAACACCCCAGCACTAGCGGCACGGGGGCAGAAGCCGACGACTCGCCATCTCTCAAAATTGATAAACAGCCGCATAGAAGGTAATATTTTAAATTCAAACAGCATTGCTTAGCGCATATGAACAAGTTTTCAGCGTACAAGACAAAACGAGTGAGTTTTACTCAAAGATTACATCCATAGAACATTCATCCGCCACAAGGCGGGTACCCTTCAGAACATCCTTATAATAATTCTCGGGCTTGCGATTCTCTTTCCCCGGCGGTGGCCCGTCCTTCACAAGCTTCTCAGCATCCAGCTTGCCCCAGTGCACCTTCGCACGGGCAAGGCCCCTACGAGCACCTTCAATGCAGACGGAGCGCTTGATGACTTCGAGCCTTGGACAGGCCTCCACCAGCCGCCGCACTAGCCCGAAATAGCTCCCAGGCAGAGCCTCTCCAGGTCACAGCCGAACTATGAGGCCCCTCATGGCCTGTTCGGCCGCCTTGTGGAGCTCGACCAGTTGCTTCAACTGGTCGCTCAGGGGCACGGGGTGTCCGGCCTCAGCATACTGAGACCAGAACACCTTCTCTGTCAAGCTGCCCTCCTCGGCTCGATAGAATGCTACAGCATCAGACACACTCCGGGGAAGATCTGCGAACGCGCCTGGAGAACTCCGGATTCGGGTAAGTAACAAGTAACTCACGCTTATATGTTTGCTTTGCATAAAGAATGCCTTACCCACCGCTATCTTCTTCACCTCATCCAACTCCTGGAGGGTCTTCTGGGATTCGGCCTTGGCAGACTTGGCACTTTCAATAGCCGTCGCGAGCTCGGACGCTCGCGTCCTTGAGTCACGCTCCAAACTCTCATATTTTTCCATGAGAGCCTGGAGCTCTTGTCGCACCTTGCCAACCTCGGCCTCATACTTCTCCCACTTGGTGCGCTCCGTGGCCGCCGTCTTCTTGGCCTCGAGCAGCGCTTGCTTAAGGGTCGCCACCTCAGACGTGGCCCCTACAATAGCCACGATAATCCTGTCATTTTTTGCAATTGCACCTTTTTATATATATTTAATTTAAACAAGGTATTTCTTACCTTCATTGTCCTCGAGCTGCTTCTTGGCACACCCGAGCTCTTGCTCGGACTGCTCGAGGTTCTGCTTTAGCACGTCCACTTCCGCAGTCAGTGCGGCGGACGCCAGCAGGGAAGCCTACACACGCATATTGACTTCTTTTTGTTAGACTCCTGCGAATTTTATTTGATCCTCTATTCGGCTTTTCTTCCCGAACGCCAAACAGAGCATCAGGGGCTATGGTCTATGCTGTAATATTATTTGCACATTCTTTACTTACCTCAAAGCCTGTTAAAAGGCAAGTACAAGCTTCTGTCAGTCCGCTCTTGGCGGACTGAACCTTCTGGACCACCGCACTCATAATGGTGCGGTGCCCCTCGTCGATGGAGGCGCCTTGGAGCGCCTCCAACAGATTGTCCGACGCCTCCGGTTGGACGGAGGTCACCGGCACGATGGGCTTGCTCCTCTTGGAAGGAGGTCCCCCGCTGGACTCTGGAACCTTTGAAGGTTCCGGAGCGGTGTCCTGCCTAGGGCCGGACTTGGAGCCCTGGGGGGTTTCATCCCCTTTACTCCTGGAGTCCGGGAGGTCGCCTCGCGGCGCCTCCAGGACCACCTCCTCTCGGATTGGAACCTGTTGGGACAACACTTCGGTGTCGTCCGTAGGGCAGGGGGAGGAAGCCGTCGGAAGCGAGTTCACGTCCGACGAGTCCAGTGAGCCGCTCGACGACGCGTCGAGCCGGTCTTTGGGTGGGTTGCATAAACATATTCGACATAAGGGAAAGCTGTACAATAAAAGAATACTATGCATTACTCTGGTATCCGGATACTTACGATTTCGCCAGGGGCTTGGCCCTGGGCGGCCACTCCTCTTCGCCGTCGTCGGCGTTGGTGGAGTAGTCCGGAGGATGGGTTCTCCCCTTCTTGGACCCTTCGGCCTCCCCAGTTGGGGCGGCCTTCCTTTTTTTCCCTTCCCCCACTGGAGGGGGAGGGGTCTCTTCTTCCTCCTCCTCGTCTTCATGGGAGGAGTGCGTCTTGGATTCGTCGGATGGTGAATTCGACACCTCCGGGCGTCGGGCACTCTTTCGAGTCCCCGTGGCCTTTTTCTTGGCCTTCTTCTCCGGCACCACATAGGGTGCCGGAGCCAGCAGCTTCGCCAAGTGAGCGTTCGCTGGGCCTTCGGGCAAAGGAGCCGGACAGTTGATCTATCCGGATGTCACCTGCCAGTCCTGTCAAAGGTAAGCGAGTTTAGATACCGCATGGAGTCAATCTATGAAAAACTAATACCCTGTAAAAGGATAAAAACGGCTTACCGCGAGAGCGTGACGCTACGCACTGAATCCGCGATCCTCGGTAGCGGATGCAGGAGCCTCGGCGCCTTTGAAAAGCACCTTCCAGGCATCTTCGTACGTCGTGTCGAAGAGCCTGCTCAGAGTTTGGTGCCGCGCCGGGTCGAACTCCCACAGGTTGAAAGCCCGTTGTTGACACGGGAGGATCCGGCGGATGAGCATAACCTGGACTACGTTGACAAGTTTAAGCTTCTTGTTCACCAGGGTTTGGATGCATGTTTGGAGTCCTGTCAGCTCTCCTTTTTTACCCCACGACAGGCCGGTCTCCTTCCAGGAGGTGAGCCGCGTAGGGGGTCCGGACCAAAACTCGGGGGCTGCGACCCATTCGGGGTCGTGCGGCTCGGTGATGTAAAACCACCCCGATTGCCACCCCTTCAGGGTCTCCACAAAGGAGCCCTCGAGCCATAGGACATTGGCCATCTTGCCCACCATGGCGCCTCCGCACTCCGCCTGGTTGCCGCGCACCACCTTCGGCTTGACGTTGAAAGTCTTGACCCATAGGCCGAAATGGGGGCGGATGCGGAGGAAAGCCTCGCACACGACGATAAACGCCGAGATTTTGAGGACAAAATTCGGGGCCAGATCGGGGAAATCCAGGCCGTAGTAGAACATGAGCCCCCGGACAAATGGATGGAGAGGGAAACCCAGTCCGCGGAGGAAATGGGGGAGGAACACCACCCTCTCATGGGGCCTAGGGGTGGGGATGAGCTGTCCCTCTTTGGGAAGCCGGTGCGCGATGTCGTTAGACAAGTATCCGGCCTTCCTTAGTTTTTTGACGTGCCCCTCCGTAACGGAGGAGGCCATCCACTTGCCTCCCGCTCCGGACATGGCTAGAGAAGGTTGAGGTGGGGAGTGCGGACTTGGGCGCTGGAGCTCGAGTGCGCGAGAATGGATAAGGAAAGGAGGAAGAAGGTGTAGGTAAAAAGGTGGATCCTTATCCCCTTATATGGGTGGGCACAACTACGTGTCCCCACCAGCCTAGTAAAACTCGCTTATCTCCCAAGCACCGTAATCAATGGCGCGGTTGGGTTACCCACGCCCATATTGATGAGAATCCCGGAATAAGGGGACACGATCTCTGCTTTAACAAGACGTGCCAAGGAAACCGCCTCGCATGACATGCTGAGGTGAGATAATGAAACGACTCGGACAAAGGCTTGGCCGTGGTGTGTCACGCTACGAATACGTCAGCAGATTAGATTTGTGTAAATATTATTCTCTCTATGGCAATATGTGGAAATTTATTTTGCAGAGCCGGACACTATCTTTGTGTTCAAAATCTTCTATGAAGTACTTGGAGGAGGGACCCGCCTTGCAATGCCGAAGACAATATGCGCGCCGGACTCGCCGTCATTGAAGTCTGGTTCAGGGGCTACTGAGGGAGTCCTGGATTAGGGGGTGTTCGGATAGCCGGACTATACCTTCAGCCGGACTCCTGGATTATGAAGATACAAGATTGAAGACTTCGTTCCGTGTCCGGAAGGGACTTTCCTTGGCGTGGAAGGCAAGCTTGGCGATACGGATATTTAGATCTCCTACCATTGTAACCGACTCTATGTAACCCTAACCCTATCCGGTGTCTATATAAACCGGAGGGTTTTAGTCCGTAGGATAACATACACATCAACAATCATACCATAGGCTAGCTTCTAGGGTTTAGCCTCCTCGATCTCGTGGTAGATCTACTCTTTTACTACCCATATCATCAATATTAATCAAGCAGGACGTAGGGTTTTACATCCATCGAGAGGGCCCTAACCTGGGTAAAACTTCGTGTCCCTTGCCTCCTGTTACCATCCGGCCTAGACGCACAGTTCGGGACCCCCTACCCGAGATCCGCCGGTTTTGACACCGACACCTGCCCTGGCTGCCGTCGCCTTGCCCCACACTCCTGCTGCTACGGTCGCCATAGTATGTGTTGAAGAACAACCAGCTAAAAATACAAATTCTATTGATGATGATATGAATGGCGGTAATAGCAATTCCAGTGGGCAAGAAAATGTAACTCATTCACCAAATTCTGAATCACCGGGTGTTGATAAACAACAACCATTCATTGCTGATATTTTTGATCCACGAAACTGGGATAATCTGGATGATAAGGCTAGAGATATTTTAGTTGAGAAGGGTCCCGTAAGAAATGATGATATTGTGTTCCCTCCGGATAGTAACTCTAGACATTTTTCAAAATCTTATTATTCGAGAAAGTTGAGCAATGGAGAGGTACATGACAGGAAATGGCTGGTTTACTCTGAACATGCTAACAAAGTGTACTGCTTTTGTTGCAAGCTTTTCAAATCCCATAGCAACAAGAGTGCATTAGCAGGTAATGGATTGAGTGATTGGAAGCATCTTAGCGAGAGGCTTAAAGAACATGAAAATGGTGTAGAGCATATTAAAACCATGAACACTTGGAATGAGTTAAAAGTTAGACTAGCCAAAAATAAAACCATTGATAAGGATTTGCAGCAGCAAATCAATAAGGAGAAAGAAAGTTTGAGACAAGTGTTAGTGAGATTAGTAGCCATTGTTAAATATCTTGGTAAACGTAACTTGGCTTTTCGTGGATCTAGTGAGAAACTTTACCAACACAATAATGGTAATTTTTTGGCATGTGTAGAGATGATTGCTGAATTTGATCCAATAATGCAAGAACATCTTAGACGAATTCAAAATGATGAAATTTATCATCACTATCTCAGCCACAAAATTCAGAATGAGTTGATTTCTCTATTGGCATCTAGTGTTACTAGTTCTATCTTACAAATTATTAAAGAGGCTAAATATTTCTCAATAATTCTTGATTGTACTCCGGATGTTAGCCATCAAGAACAAATGACCCTAATTATTTGATGTGTTAACATGTCAAATAAGAAAATAAAAATAGAAGAATTTTTTTATGGAATTTTTGACAGTGGATGACACTTCTGGTTTGGGTCTTTTTAATGTACTTCTTGACGCAATAGATTCTTATGGCTTAAATATTGATAATGTAAGGGGCCAAGGCTACGATAATGGTTCCAACATGAAAGGAAATAAACAAGGGGTACAAAGTCGTTTACTTGAAAAAAATCCAAGAGCTCTATATATGCCATGTGCGTGTCATAGCCTCAATCTTACTTTGTGTGATATGGCAAATTCTTGCAGTAAAGCTATATCCTTATTTGGAATTGTGCAACGAATTTATATTTTATTTTCAAGTTCCACTAAAAGATGGAAAGTTTTACTTGATCATATTCCTAGTTTAAATGTGAAAGGTTTGTCTAATACTCGGTGGGAGAGTCGAATCAAAAGTGTGAAAGCTATTAGATATCAAGCTCCACAATTAAGGCTAGCTTTGTCTGAGTTATGTAAAATTTGTGATGATGCCAAGTCAAAGAGCGACGCAAATAATTTATTTGATGCACTTGGTAGTTTTGAGTTTTTACTTGGCATGGTTATTTGGCATGATATATTATTTGCTATAAACATGGTGAGTAAGAAGTTGCAGTCCGCATCTATGTGTGTCGACTCTACCTTGCAGCAAATTGAAGGCGTAATGCAGTTTTTTGATAAGTACAGAGATGAAGGGTTTGCATCTTGTTTGACTATCGCTAAAGGTCTTGCAGTTGATATGGGCATAGAACCATCATTTCCAATAAAACGTAATGTTACTAGGAAGAAACAATTTGATGAACCTAATAACGATGAAGAAGTTCTAAAAGCTGAGAAGGCGTTCGAAGTTAATTACTTCTTAGTTCTAGTTGATATTGCAAATGTCTCTCCGAAAACTAGATTCAAAGAACTCAAAGTGTTCAAAAGTATATTTGGTTTCTTACTTAGCTCAAAAGACATGAAGTTATTGGATGATGTTGAACTACGCAAATGTTGTGCTAAGTTCGTAGAAACATTTTCACGAAATGGTTCATGCGATGTTGAGTTAGATGATCTTTTTTCCGAATTAAGACTGCTGCAAATGACCTTACCAGAATCAGGTTTGCCATTGCATGCTATGGAGATTTTTGAGTTTGTTAGAGATATTGACTGTTTTCCAAATGTTTTAATTGCTTATCGAATTATGTTCACTGTACCAATGACCGTAGCATCAGCAGAGCGTAGCTTTTCAAAGTTGAAATTGTTAAAGAACTATTTGAGGTCAACAATGTCACAAGAAAGATTAAATGGTCTTGCTACTTTATGTATTGAGAAAGATAAGTTGGATGAAATAAATGTTGATGCAATAATCGATGACTTTGCTTCTAGAAGTGTTAGACGAATTTCCAAGTTCTAGTATAGACGTGAATTTCTCAGTTTGCTTTACTATGCCTTGAGCAGGAATGTTTGGAAGAAATGAGTCCGGGTGAAGGTTTTTTGAGTGAAGAACATGGCCAATTGGGGAGAGGATCTAGAAACAAATGTAAGATCGTGCCTAACTTTTTATCTCATGGTAACACAAAAGATCTAAGTAGCAATCTGTTTTGACAGCAATTTTTGTTTTGCAGGGCAAAATGGAGTCTCCATTAAAATTTAGAAATGCAAGCTTTTGTGGAAAGCGAGCTTTTGTCGAACTACATCATTTCATTACTATCATGGTGTAGTTCACTTATTAATAAATAATTTGTATTGTCAGTTTTGGAGTACAAATTAAGATCATCAGACTATGCTATGTACTGGATATTATTTTGCTTTTGAAATATAAATATTTTGAGTTTTGGAGTAAACACAAGGGCCCCTTATTGCTGTCTTGCCCCTGGGCCCCATATATCTATGGGCCAGCCCTGACCCCAATGTGTGTACCATGACATTTGTATTTCTTTTACTCCTTCTTAATATATTAAGGCAGCCCAACTGCCGGTTCCTCAAAAACTTCCTCGCGAGCTCGCCCGCAACCACCATGACCTCGACTGCTCTAGGCCTCGTACGCGACACGCTCGATCCGGCCGAGCCTCCCCTCACTCCGCCGCTCACCTTTACGTGGCCTCCTCCTCCGGCCACAACTCTCCGGTAGCTCGCTGCCATGGACGAGCGCCCGAGCCGTGACCACATCGATCCCATGACCCCGCCTCCTGAGCCCATCTGGTCGCGCCTCCTGAGCAGCTCGAGCCCCAGCGCTGTACGCAGGGGCTCCCTCTCGTCCCCGAGCGCCCTGCCTGTGAGCAGTGCCCACTATCCACGCACGCACGCACTAACTGATCGACCTAGCATGCACTAACCACTAAGCCACATGCACGCAACGCCGCACCTCCACTCTTGCTAGCCCGCCCAATCAGCACGCCATGGCCGGCTCGGACGACGCGCTCATAGGCGCCTGGACTCGCAACAGATCGCCAACAGCCGCAGCCTTGCACGGTGGACTCAGGTGCACACACACCATCGCGATACACGCGCACACACGCCCTGAACGGACCGCACCCGGCGCACCCGACGCCGGTCGCCAACGCAGGTGTGGCTACCGCTGCCATTGCCACCCGATGATATTAGGCTACGTGTCTTCCTCCTAAGCAGCTTGTCGTGCAGGTAGTAAAAGCTGTGCTGGTGCCGCCTTGTGTGAATGATCGGCTGCGTGGGTGCGCCATCCCCGGAGTTCCAACGACACCAGCGGCGGTTCCCGGAGAACACGGTCACGCGCGTTGGCATCAACCTCATCACCGCCGTGTTGCCGCTCGTGTTATCGCTGCCCACCACCTTTCACCTTGCGTTCGGCGCTCACCACTGCGCCAGCGTTCCGATTTAACCGCGCCCCCATGTTCCAGACCAAGGGCCTCGCTGCCGTCATGGTGTCGCTCAGCCGCCCCTGCTTCCTACTCCCGGCGCAACTCCTCACCATGTTCATCTTCTTCTCCAAGTTTGTCTCAGCCTCGCAGCCGTCACGGTGTCGCTCAACCGTGCCTGCTTTCTGCTCCCGGCACAACTCGTCACCATGTTCCACTTCTTCTCAGGGCCAGGCCGGCGAAATCCGTGGCCCTGTGCGAAACTAGAAAATGGGGCCCTATATCACAAAAAAGTAGAACTAACGAGCAATTATAATATATATATCTCGCAGGAAAAATTGTAATGGTAGAAGGATCAACAGACTGATTATCAGATGACACTTGCGTTGCTTTTTTTTAACAAATTTGTCCATACCACTTTTATAAGATTTATTAATTAAATTTTGTTCTTGTGCTTGGAGGCACCAGACTAATGTTTCCCTATGATGACTCAAATTTATATTATTGAAACACAAGACAACGAAGATTAATAAAATAAAATTGAAGTTATACAGTAGCATATATGAATTGGAGATGGGGATCATGCATCAATGTTTGCCAATTAGATGAACCGTATAACTCACCTAATTTTGGGTCTTGTAGTCTTTAACCGAGGAGGTAAGAAGTAAGAACCAATCCCTAAGGAAGTAACTATCCCTGCCAATAATTAATTACAAAATTAGGAATTAGGAGAGTAGGAACTGAAGTTAATTGAAAAGGAGTCGCTAAGCAGTTTGTAATTAGGAATTAGAAGAGTAGGAACTGAAGTTAATCGAAAAAGAGTCGCTAAGCAGTAAGCACCTGACAGGAAGCTAGAGTCGGTCACCGACAAAGGAGGCGAGGAAGGCAACGAGACGTTCCTTTCCTTATTGTAGCCACGAGCCCACGGCTGTCGCCCCACGATCCAGAGTTTTCAGTTTTCACGATCCGGAATTCCCGATCCCTTTTAGGATGTAGCGATCCAGACATCGAGTACAGGCCCGATCGAGTACGAGCAGTCGAGGAGATCAGGATTCAGGAGTTCTCGTAATCCCATTTGAGCGCTGGTCACTGCCGCCGTTCCAGCGCTGGAGTCGAGGAGATCAGGCTGGAGAACGATTCCCCGATCAGCCGACCCCGTTTCTGCACTGGTCGCTGGCTCACTGTCGCTCGATCAATGGATGCCCTCGTGGCCTCGTCGCTAGGCTTCGACTCCAGCCCAGAGCAAGAGCGGCAGAGCCCACTACAACGCCCAGCAGCCCAGTAGGGCATACGTTTTTTTTTCCATACTAGGCCTATGTAAAAAATTTGGGGCCCCCATAATTTTAGGCCGTGTGCGGGCCGCACTTTTTGCACCAGTGTGGGCCTGGCCCTGCTTCTTCTCCAAGTTTGTCTCAGCTTCCAGCTTGCGCCTGCGGTTGTGGTAGTCGACTTCGGCGACGTGGCGACACAAGAATTAATTGGATAACATTTGAGCTTGTACTCCACCACTCTCGTGGGCAATGTTGGCATGTGCGAAAATCTCAAATCCTCGATGCATTTATCCAAAAAGCATCGATCTCTCAAACAATCTACAAAATCAACAATGTAGTAGATTCTTGTGTGTATGTTAGAAGCACACATCATCCCTTGGTGGTGGTGTTGAACAGTACACATTGTAATGAGTCCTAGATCAGAGGAAATAATTAAGCTAATGATGGAACCCGAGTGGAACCTGGCTGATCTTGTATCGCACCACTGCTGTGCGTGGATAGGGCCTCGAAGCGTCATGACACAAGGCAGAACGGTGACCAGGTGCAATGATGGCGGGGTGGCGAAAGGAGATATAGGGTGAGGAGCAAAAAAGGGGTAGTGTAGGGGGTTTGTACAAGGTGATGTGGAGAAGTGGAAAGGGATGACACTGACGGGGTGTGGCGCTCAGGTGTGACGCCGATAGGGCTGGTGGAAAGCGGTGTAGGATGAGGAGGAGAAAGGGCTGCGCAAGCAAGAAGACGATATGATGTGACAAGGCTAGGGAGGCCGAGCCCATCGAGGGTCGGTCGGGGCCTCGGTGACCTGTGGGAGCTCAGTTTCGGTGAAGGCCTGACGAAGGCTGGGGTTTGTGGCCTGGGGGAGGTCAGCGTAGTCGTTGTCGGCAACAACACCGGTGAGCGGCGGCTGACCATGGGAACCTTGTGCTCGTTGGTGTACTGTGGTCCAATTCGATGAGGGAAACCGAATGGAAAGGAAGCAGACGGGCCGCCACCTTTTGCCTGAAATTGCGCTCAAACGGGCCACATGAAGTCGCTGAGCAAAACCTCGATACACCATCGGCTCTTATTTCCTCGGAGCTTAGAATCTGTGCTGATTTTGTAACGTCTTCCAATTTTACCCCTTGAACAAAAATATACTAATTTTTCTACTAGTATTGGCGGATCTAATCCATTGAGTTACTGGAAATGGATGACTCATATCATTTTAATGTACCGTAAAAAGAGTGTGGCGATGGTCATCGGGTGGGTGGTGTGGACAGGTTGCAGTGCACCCGGCTGCAAATGTGATTGGCGACGACGACCGGGCGATTGGATATGGCGAACTTGAAGTTTCCATTGATCGATTGAACAATGGGTGCACGGCGAGTGGATATCTTCTTGTTACTAATACAAGGGCAGTTTAGTCCTGTCACCAACCTCGTCATGTGAAAAGAAAAGAAAAGGAAACACTATACGACTACAGTTGCATAATCTATCTGGATTGCATCCCAACTTGTTAATTGACTCTCAATTTTTTTGTTTGGGCTGTGACTTGCAAACTCGAGACCATCCTAACAGTGGGGGACTCGACACTGGACCCTCTACCTTGTATTTCTTCCTTGGGAAAGCGTACGATCTACGATTTGTGAAGGACACTATTCACAAACAATGCATCAATGCTACTAGGTGGGAAATTAAATGTAGGACATCCCAATCTTACATACTTCTATTAAGCAGCTGAGCCGAATATTTGCGATGGCACACAATAAGTAAACATAATGCCAGTACAAGCAAACTTGGCTTTCAAGACTATTTGACAAATATTTCACACAACACAACTGCTTCTGCTCATTAACACACGAGTCAAATAACATAATATAGAGTCGATAGAGTTGGATAACATAATATGGAGCTGATACATGCTACTTGCCAACATACAAATACCACATCCTGATCGCAGATAGCACACTACATCTGAGTAGTGTATCCCTCAATCAACATCGCCATCTTGTCCCCCACAAGCCGGGACCAAGCAACGGTAATCTCCACCTCAGAACCGCAGACGAAAAATCTACCCTGACTTGTGTTGCAATACTTGGAAGGGAAGTAGAAATGACCAGATGTAGAGCCAGAACGCCCGTAGGCTTCTACCACAACATCCAACCCTCCTCTAATTTCTACCGAAACGACATTCCTTGACAAAGGAACATAACCATCTAGACCTACTTCATGTTCTTTAGAAATTTTTTCAATGGAATGAAACAAAACAACCTTCTCACGTGTGCCATCAATAACACAGGCAACCTGGCCTCCGAATTTGAAAGGAAACTCCCCTCCAATAAAACGAACGGATAAAATAGTGGCTTGAACCGTTGTAAGAAGCCTCTCAAACCTCAACTCTGCCCTACAGAAGGGACTATCGAACGGTAAAGGTCGGTGCTCACCGTTGTCATCTGCTTCATCATAACGGTTGCCATCATAACGGTTGATGGCACACATCAACTGTGTATCATTGAGCTCATCATCTCCATCACGTACTTTTAGTTCGACTTCAAAGTCAACATAGTCCACAGCTAGAATTGCATGAGAAGGGCCAGTCAAGCGCAGATAAGAGTCCTGCAATCATTAGATCATCATTATATTTAGCTAAAGAAGAAGAAAAGTAGTATTTGAAAGAAACAGAGGACAAAGAAGTATATACTCGTATTACTTAAAGGAAACAGAGGACAACAAAGTATATATTACATGAAAGAAATATTTGACAATGAAGATAATAAACTCAATATACAATGGTACATACATCTTGAGTGAGTACTTGGCACATAATCCTTGACCGAGCGAAGAGAAGGTTGCGGTTGCGGTCCACGGTGTCTCGGGCAGCGACCACACCATACACCCTGAGTGGCCATTTGAGGTCATCACTTAGTTCAACAATTTTGAAGGAGTAGATCTGCAATGTGCTCCCAGTGACAGCGGCACGGGGCGGGATGATACCGGGTATGCAGTGCGTAAACTGCATAGGACTCAATGTGGCTGCAAAACAAATTAAGCAAAGACAATCAATTCACTTCCAAGGGAGGAAATTAGTGATATGCAGAAATTTCTTGAGACATGAATAGAGCAAGCGGACCAAGGAAAAGAAATTGAGTAAGCTAAGCTGCAGCACGCATGTTTTACTTACTTTTATCTTCGAAGCCGCCGCACCGTCCGGACATGCTGCCATCAGAGCGTTCCCAGATGCTACGGTGGCCTGCGAAAAATTCCAGCTCATCATCCATCCACTCTTTGAGTTGCTCCGTTGGGGATTTGGTTTCCTGCTTGACACTGTGCTTCTCCTCCACAATCTGCAGGTCCTTCTGCAAAACAATCCGCGGCCTCCGCTTCTTTCTTCTCCGCCGCTTGCAGTTCTCCCTCTGCCTCTCCAACTCCCTCTCCGCCTCCATCACCCTCTCATACTCCTCCTCATCCTCCACCGTAAACATCATCGCCAACTCATTCTTGTAAAGGCTGGGTCTAGCGAGGACACTGGAGGAGAGACGCAAGAATTCGTTGGTCAGCATCATCTGATCCCTCGCTGCATCCTTGTTCCTCATCCTATCCCTCTCCTCCTTATCTTCCTTCCTCTTCTCCTCTGCCGCCTCCTCGGTAGCCTTGTAGAAATCCTTGGAGATTTTCTTTAATCTGGATGTTGTGGAAACCAGCTCATCGGCCGTGTACAAGGAGACGCGGGCATGGGAAATCCAGAGATATTGTGACATGGATAGCAGCCGGTGGCCCAGGTCCTCCGTGTCTTGGAGGATGGAATCGACGAGTTGTTTCTCGTCGTCTCTAACCTGCGGCGAGTCCGTCTTCTTCTTGTGTACAGGGACGGGCATTGTGTTGTCGGCCATGAATCCCTTCCATGTTGTTGTTCCAGAGAGGATATCCTCCCAGCGAGAAATCGTGGGAGTAAGGGACCCAAGCAAGTCTTTGCGCTCCCTCTCCAGCGAGATGATGTCCTCTATCAGCGTCGATAACTCATCAGTTTGATCTTTCCCGGAGTCCATCTCGGACAAGATCGACCCACCGGCCGCCGCTATTTGTACGAAGCAACTAGCGGCCGGCTTGTTCGATCGAACACACAAGTCCACGGTCGCACCTGTGACCTATCAGTTTATTTCGATCGGGGTTTACAGGGAACCACGTACAAGTATATATAGTAGTAGCTATTTAACCTATACGCAATGGATTCGGCCACAACTACAAGTCCATGCCGGACTCTATTTCCCTTATTTTAGAACTTCCGGACTCTGAATTTTTTTAAGACACAACACAGATGCATGCATTTATATATACGCGCGTACACTCATCTCTATGAACATACATATGCCCTCAATCTATTCTTGCACGAGAAGCACAAATTAGGCTACTAGATACGTCTCTGAGGAAAGAATTCAGTGTCACCGTCCCCTCCCCTTGGAGAAGACCTAGCTAGATTCACGTTCCAGTTCACCTCTCGTTAAGGTTTGTCCTCCCCCCCGACGGCACTTCGCAACGATCGTGGAGAACATCGCTCCCCTACCCACTCCTGCTGCCGCTGGTAGCCGGCGTCTTCAGACTCGCTGCTCGGGATTTCCCGCCGGCGAAACAACCTTTTCTACGGGCAAGAGATGTGATGGACGCCTCTCAGTCAGCAGGGGCACGGACCCGCCGATCAACGACAAGGAGGCCATGATGAAGGAATTAGGTCTTAAATGGATGACCTAGTGGATGTGGTGGTTGATGAAAGCGATCTCCTAGAAGATGCGGCTCGGTGGATGGCAATTGCCCGTGTACACATGACAGAACCCTACAGCCCCTACTTGTTTTACTGGAACATGCGTGAGGTAAAATTTGGGCCGCTCAATTTCGGCCCCTACAGCTTGGGATCTGGTGCAGGAGGTAAAATTCCGGCTCAATGATTGTCAGAATAAATTTGAGGCATACTATCAGTCATTCGAGGATCAAGCAATCACACAAGCACGACACTGAAATTTGTTGACGAGGTTCATCGATATGGCTACATCCCGAGGTTTGACTATGGACACTCCTCTCCCCATGATACCGCTACAATACCGTATCCAGTCGCCCTGGACGCCGGCACATGCCGCCGGCTTCCTCTGCCTTCCTATGCTATTATGTTGGCATAGGTTACATCATGTGTCTACCCTTGCTATATATGAGAGGCCTAGGATACAAATGTCCTATTAGGACACAACTCCTATCATAGCTACACACAGTTCAAAATCAAGTCCAACTGTAACCTACTTTGTACATTAATATTCAACACAACTCTAACAAACTCCAACATGTCGAATATTCTTCACCACCTTGGATTCATCAATGCGTTGAACCTCCATGTACATTGGACTTTAGATACGCCATGAGCACCGCTGCTACTCCCAGACTCCACGTGACTCCACCTGCAATTGTAGTTTCTTCTCGTCTTCTTCACAGTCAACACTCGAGCAAAATTAAGTTCCTCGTTACTCTACGTTGTGCTCCCAACTTCCGGAGTATCCATTCAACACCATCACACACCGATCACTGTCTGCGTGAAAGTGAACAACTCACATATTGGAAGCCACATATAAGAGTTATTTGAACTCAACGTCACCGCTCTTTGATGACCGTCTGTCTGAAACATGAAGAAATTTCACCGTCGCCCTATGTCACCCTGAGTCAAATGCACAGTTGTCCCACCCTTTTACCAGATAGTCTCTGACATGTCCCACGCCTATAGCACTCTGCCTCCTTCTGTTCTTGTCATCCGCACTTTGCCATGTGCACAGAACACCACAAAATATACGGCCATGTACTCACTTAGCCATTGACAATTTCAGACTTTCCGCTACTTTCTCAGATTCCCCATGGTCAACTCCTGTCCATCAGCTAGTACCGATAGACCCAGTCACCAACTTGAATCTAGTACTCATCAACACTGCTTCAGCACCCCTACACACTTTGTCTGACCACAGGTTTGACCACCAGTGCCTTGGCCCGTCGCTGTGTCCCGTGCGTACCGCATGCCTCGCCGCAATTACCGCGTCGATTCTTAGCTGTCACGGTCAAGTCTCAAGGGTCGCGAACCCACACGACTCAACCCCCACTGCAGAGTACCATCGGTCATTGCCGACCAATAGCGAGTTTCACGTTTTCATCAGACCACCGGGCTTCAGTCCGAATTACGTGTCCCTCGCTTTTTCCCCGCTGAATAGGCTTCGATTCTCTGGATCCTTACACCATAGCCCCTCAATCTAGATCCACCTTCAACATGACTCCATGGTAGATGATTGGTCTACCCCTGCGCCTCGTCGACATCAAGCTCCGTGTGTACACCAACTTGAATCAACCCCACACCATAGTCTTGTCGAAGCCACACAAGCACTCAGACATGCGCTACGTGTTTCCACGCCCAGAAGTCGATCACCATCACTGCTCACCACCGTCTTCTGTACCAACCGACTTACGTCAATCCGTCAGACTGTCTAGTCCAACCCAGCCGAACATATCCGACTGCAATCATGCGCCAACCTGCACCAGGACCGCTTGCACGTCCGTGCATGTCTTGGCCCCCTGTGTATACATGATCTTCATGACGCACTTCCAGGCTCCTCTGAACCTTATATGCACATTGCCAGTCTGCTAAACTCCTGGTAAAACACCGTACGCAATTAGCAATGCATCAAAAAACTGCTTCCATGCAAGCTCTCGTGACTACACAAGTGTGCCGCCACAACTCCCAATGCTCCTTTATCTATCCTAATAATAAAGCACGGATTGACTCCGTGGGTTCACCGTCACAATACGCTTCTTTACGTGATTTTACGCTTTCAGTATGAATTTAAAACATATACCCGAGGTTTACCCAAGGTGGTACTAATCTATATATGTGCCCATGCATCAAAACCATCAGGTTCGATGTGTTCCTACCGACTTGGGCCTGCAGGCTGGGTCGTTGGCCCAGCTTCAGTTGAACGCGAGTAGAAGAAAAATAAATAAAAATCGGACGTGGACAATGGGATTCGAACACTGGTCTGCTGTGTAGATGCTAACGTAGCACACCAATCAATCCAGGATCCTGGGTGTTCCAACGTCGGCGTCTGGCTCTTTAACATAAAGCAAGGCGTACTGGGGCCAAGGGAGTTGGGCGCTTGATGGGCACGGGAGTGCTGGGCCGAGACGGCTGCCGCGGCCCACGGGGCGGGCAAGGAACAGGCCGGAGGCTTTTTCATATTTGTTTACTTATGAAATAGTCCCACCTTGCTATTTTGCATTATTTTTTACCAATTTATATACGTTCTTAGGTTATCAGGCATCACGGAGCTGCTTCGGAAATTGAGCAAAGAATAAGGCATGAATATCTCTTTGAGAAACAAAGAAGGAAGGCCAAAGGAAAGAGAGAGAACGGAAATATAGGGTAATTACTTGGAAAGTAACCGGCTAGCAAATGAGATTCATGACATGCTTGATATAAGGAAAGAAAGGAAATAGACATTGATTGCGTGAGAAATAAAGAAGAAAGGAGAAAGGAAATAGGAGGATTGATGGAGGATCCTACCAAATAGAGGAAGGAAATAGGAGGGTTGAGGAAGGATCCTACCGGACATGCGGGATTTGTGGGCTTCATATATTTGTTGGCATGAAATTTAGTATCAATGGCAGGCGTACTGGCCCCTCATTCATTCTTATGAATAAAAATGATGTGGCATTTTTTTTTCCTACATGCAATCCTCACTAAATTCACGTCATTTTTTTTCTGTTGCAGCGGACAGCATGACATGTTTTACTTCCACTTATGATCCTTACTAAATTTGCACCAATTTTATAACACATTGAATGGTATGTCTGCGCATACAATCCTCACTAAATTTATGTCATTTTTTACCGGTGTAACCCACGGGCATATATGCTATATTTTGTATAAATGGAGGTATAATATTATTTCGCCTCCCATTTGGTATGTCCATGTTGTTTCTCCATACTTAGTTAGGCTATTCTACCGATCGTCTATCCTAGGCCACCAGGCCTCTGCCCCGTTCATCCGTGTTACGTTCCACCAATAAAAAACAGTGCCCTCCCGACCCATCTGTGCAACCCGGCCCAACAAATTAGACCCACCAACCCGTTTAGGAGATGAGGCAAAAATAGTAGACTATGATAGCAATCAAACTCGCAACCTCCACTGTTCTTTGGTGTTGATCGTTTTAACCCACAAAAAAACTGTACTACAAATTTGTCTAAAAAAAGCTGTACTATAAATAAGAGAATAGTCCCGCATTGCTATCTCATACCAATTCCCATCAATTTATATATGCTGGCAAGTTCCTTGGAATGTCAACAAGTGGCTTGACGAATAAACAAACACATGATCGGAATATAATTTATCTTTCAAACATTAACTCAAAATATAACATGATCGGAATATAATTTATCTTTCAAACATTAACTCAAAATATAACATGTTATATATGAAAAAATCATGAGAAAAATATGTATAAATTTTAAATACACATACATACTTGAAAATCCTTTCGTCGGCCTAATATTTTTACATCGCATTCGTACGAGTCAGGCACAAACGATACACACAGTTTTTTCGTTCATCTCCCCCCGATATTCTATCTGAATCTGTTGAACATGGACATATGACTCTAGATATATACATCCTTTTTTTGTTTAATCTTTCTTTTTTCTGACAGATTAAAATACTCTTCAAAATATTTATCTGTCAGACACTAACTCAAAATATAACATGTTATATATGAAAGATTCCTGAGAAATGTTAGAGTTGTGTCGAATATTATGTACAAGGTAGGTTACAGTTGGACTAGGAGTTGTATTGTGTTTACATAGGATGTGGAGTTGTGTCCTAATAGGACACTTGTATTCTAGGCCTCTCTTATATAGCGGGGGTAGACACACGATGTAACCTATGCCAACATAATAGCATCGGAACGCAGGGGAAGCTGGCGGCGTGTGCCGGTGTCCAGGGCGACCGGGTGCAGTATTGTGACGGTGTCACAGGGAGGAGCGCCCGTAGTCAAGCCCCGGGGATGTAGCCATATCGGTGAACCTCGTTAACAAATCTCGGTGTTGTGCTCGTGTGATTGCTTGGTCCTCAGATGATTGACGGTATGCCTCAGATTTATTCTAACAAGTGGTATCAGAGCTAGGTTGTTCGAGGTCTCGGTGGATTGTTGATCTAGAGGGAAAGAAAATATTCATGAAATTCTCCGGGAAGCGATCGTGGGAGCGGAAGCGAATCAACGAAACGTCGTGGATGAGTTGCTGCAGAGTGATCCGCAAGTAGATGGATTCGTGGTGGAAATCTTCAGGAAGCTATCGAAGCTAGTGGCGGCGTGTTCCGAAGGATTCGGCGAGATTGAATCGTGCCGAGGTAGCGTGCGGCAACAGGACTGAGCGTGGGCGTCAGCCAGCGAACGCACGGGAGCAGCTATAGGGCAGCGGTCCAAGGGAGGCAGGAGGTGGCCCATACGGGGCGTGCTTTCACGGCACATGGCGCTGGCCAGTTCGGAGTTGTTTGCTGGGCAGGGGCTGGAGACAAGCTCGGTTTGATGAGTGTTGCACGAGGAGGGCTGAGACAATTGGGGCTGAAGTCCAGGAGCATTGCGTACTATGTGAGATTTGTTTGAGAAAAATAATTTGGCACAAGGACCTAGAGTTTGATCGTGATGCTATCATCAAGAAAGAAATAAAAGAAGGGATCCAGAAGCTACATACGTGTGGTTCACACGGGAAAGCTATGAGGGAATTTTTTTTCTTTGGTTTTCTTTGTCGCTACACATGTGACATGTGTGTATGGATGACGGTGGTCACGGTGACGACTTGAGAGGTCTGGAATATGTCTGTAGTCGGAGAAGTTCGACTGGGTCGGACTAGGTAGTCTGACGGATCGACGTGAGTCGGTTGGTACAGAAGACGGTGATGGGATCGGCGATGACGACATAGGAGTGTGATGCTGATGGTGACTGACTTCTGGGCATGTAAACACGTGGTGCGGCCCTGAGGGCTTGTGTGGCTTCGACAAGACTATGGCGCAGAGTCGATTCAAGATGGTGTGTACACGGAGCTTGAAGTCGATGAGGCGCAGAGGTGGACTGATCATCTACCATGGAGTCATGTTGAAGGTGGAGCTGGATTGAGGGGTTACGGCGTAAGAGCTCAGAGAGTCGAAGCCTATTCAGCGGGAAAAAGCGAGGGACGCGTAGTTCGGACTGGAGCCCAGTGGTCTGATGGAAGCGTGAAACTCGTCATCGGTCAGTTATGATCGGTGGTACTCTGCAGTGGGGGTTGAGTGGTGTGGTTTTGCGACCCTTGAGACTCGACCGGGACAGCGGAGTCTCGACGCGGTAATAGCGGCGAGGCGTGCGGTGCGCACGGGACATGGAGACGGGCCAGGGCTCTGGTGGTCATACATGTGGTGAGACAACTGCGAATTTGACTCGGGATGACTACAAGCAACGGTGAAATTCCTTCAAGTTTCAGACAGGCGGTCAAGAAAGGAGCGGTGATGTTGAGTTCAGGTAACTCTTATGTGTGACACCCAATATGTGAGTTGTTCACTTTCACGCAGGTCAGTGATCGGTGTGTGATGGCGTTGACGGATACTCTGGAAGTTGGGAGCACGGACTAGAGTAACAAGGAACTTAATTTTGCCCGAGTGTTGACTGTGGTCAAGAAAAGAAGGGACTACAAGTTGCAGGTGGAGTCACATGGAGTCTTTAGAGTAGCAGCGGTACTCACGGGATAAGCTCAAGTCCAATGTACATGGAAGTTTGACGCATTGACGAATTCAAGGTGGTGGAGAATATTCGCCAAGGTGAAGTTTGTTAGAGTTGTGTCGAATATTATGTACAAGGTAGGTTACAGTTGGACTAGGAGTTGTATTGTGTTTACATAGTATGTGGAGTTGTGTCCTAATAGGACACTTGTATCCTAGGCCTCTCTTATATAGCGGGGGTAGACACACGATGTAACCTATGCCAACATAATAGCACCGGAACGCAGGGGAAGCCGGCGGCGTGTGCCGATGTCCAGGGCGACCGGGTGCAGTATTGTGACGGTGTCACGGGGAGGAGCGCCCGTAGTCAAGCTTCGGGGATGTAGCCATATCGGTGAACCTCGTTAACAAATCTCGGTGTCATGCTCGTGTGATTGCTTGGTCCTCGGATGATTGACGGTATGCCTCGGATTTATTCTAACAAGAAAAACGTGTATAAATTTTAAATATATGCATACCTGAACGGACAATTTTTTTTATGTCGCACTCATTCAAGTAAGGCACTCAGAGTAAATCAGATCAAGACTCCAGTTATTAAGATGGCACTCAAAGTAGCCCTTGACCTCCACCTCTCCTTTCTAACTGGCATTTGCTTAGTATGACGATGAAAACCACAAGCTCGTGTACATAGTAAAATTTGCGAAAGGATGAATAAGTTGATAACAATGAGAAGACGGAGTAATTGTGATAAGTGGTGAAATATAATTTTTGTTACCCTGTTACAATGCACGGGCTCTTTTGCTAATTCAATCTAATTGCTGTCCATGCTATCGTCAAATACCACATGTTGCAAATTATTTCTTTTCCTCAAACCAGTCCCGGCTTGCTAGCTCGCACGCATGCATCTAGCCTCGTCACGGCTCCTTGAGCCAGCCGCGATGTGCGTGGCCACGCCCCGCGCTGCCCTCATGGGCCACCTGCCCTGCAGCGCGCCAAGGACCTTGGGCCACCACACTTTCACGCGTATGCCGGAGAGAACCTATCCCAGGCTTCCAGCACCGGTGCCTCACAAGCTTCTAATCGGATACGGTCAGTCATCCACGTTTTTTTTTAGCATCAGTACAGACACAAGCGCTCATATACACGCACATACACTCACCCCTATGAACGCACAGTCGCTGCCGCTAAGACAATTCGATCCGGCACACGACGCCTTGCCCAAATCACCAAAGGTTCGCCTGTCCTGCCGTGAGACTACCCACTGTGAAAATAACATAGGTGGTAACATCACACACCTCTAGACAAAATATATGATGTGGCAAGTTTTAATAAGGAAAGAGGGGTATGTGGTAACATAGCTAGTTATTGTAACATCATACATACCAAGACAAGATGGGTCTACAACCTAATAAATGAAGTGTTGCATGACACCACACATATGTTACTCCCCACTATAGAGGTGGTAACATACACTAGTAACATTAGCATGTTACTATTCTAAGTTAGTACCAATTGTGACTAGTCTAACGACGCAGCCGCTTGCACCCGTTTCCTGATTGCTTCTCTTGATCACGCTGAGAACCACGCCGCAACCTGCTGCATCACAAAATCGATCCTTCCTCTAAGTCAACACAACACGGCCTCGTGAATAACCTAGTTCATGATATCACTTGTTAGAATAAATCTGAGGCATACCGTCGATCATCCGAGGACCAAGCAATCACACAAGCACGTCACCGAGATTTATTAATGATTTTCATCGATATGGCTACATCCCCAAGGCTTGACTATGGGCGCTCCTCCCCATGATACCTCTACAATACCGCACCCGGTCGCCATTGACGCCGGCACATGCTGTCGGCTTCCCTTGCGTTCCTATGCCCTGGACGCCGGCACATGCTGCCGACTTCCCCTGCGTTCCTATGTTATTATGTTGGCATATGTTACGTCGTGTGTCTACCCTCACTAGATATGAGAGGCATAGGATACAAGTGTCCTATTAGGACACAACACCTATACTGTCTACACACAATTCAGAACCATGTCCAACTGTAACCTACCTCGTGCAATAATATTCGACACAACTCTAACAATGACAATCTATACGCTCTTCAATTCTCATGCCTTGGTGATTAAGAAAGAGTGTTGGAGGAAGGACCCTGGACCTTCAAGGATAAAGCAGTAGTCATTGAGCTGTATGATGGATATACTAAACCGTCAATGATTGGGCTGATCAAGATTGATCCGGATCCACGTTCTTCCAGAAGTTTTATCGCCTGATCAAATACCTGGTTGCCATGGTGGGTGAGTTCATCTATGTGGAGCAGGAATCCCATGACTTCGAAGGAAACATTTTGGTGCGGGTCAAGGTTGATGTCACAAAACCTCTGGAAAACGATGTATGATTGTCATGAAGCAGAAGAGGGAGATTTTCAGTGTCGTATACGAAAGACTAACTGACTGTTGCGCTATTTGCAGCCAGCATTTGTACAAAGAGTGTGGAATGACATTCACCCCCCCCCCCCTCAGCTTTGGTATTCAAAAAGAGGACCAGGCCGAGGTCCAAAAGCAGGCAGAGGTTTCAGAAGTGGCAGAGGTAGGGGGCGCGTTGGGTGTGGCACAACCCAGAAGGAGTTCTCTAAATGGTTTAGAGGACCAAGAGGCATGGGGGGTCACGCCTACTGAGTCTCTTTACTTTGAATAGTTTTCTTCTTCTTAATTTTTCTATTCAGAGTTCAGTTAACGACGAGATTTAATATCAGTTCTTGCATTTTCATAACTTGTGGAATGCCGAGTATGCAGAGAGACAAACTGAGGGTAGTGAGGGACTCTCTTGGACAAATGCTCTGCAAGTTGTATAGAAGGCTAACTTGGCTTAAGTGATTCTACTTTTCTACCAAGTACATTGCACATACATGTACCAATGGATTATTTTATCTGCTATAACATCCGATACACATTTGACACAAAAATAATAAGGATAAAGAGCAGCATACTTACAATTCGGTGAAAAGCTCATAGAAATATTTTATGAACTCTAGTCTTTTCATTCTACCGTACCTGTAATATGTATTTTGCCATATGCAGTGGGTACTTGCCACCAGAATACTTATTTTGGAGAGTGGTCTCAAAGAAGCTAGACATATTCAGCTTGGGTGTCGTAATGACCAAGATAATTGCAGGGCCTATTGGCCCCACCAGATATGATGAAATGCAACTAGAGTTTCTTGATCAAGTAAGAAAGCTATTTCTTCAACCGGACAAAGAATCATGTTTATTTTGAGCCATGTTATGATATGCTACACATTTGTATGTTGTTATCTTTACTTTGCACTTCAATCACACAGGTACAAGGAAATTGGACAAAAAGGTTGCAAGCAAGTTCTCCGGAGACACTAGAAGCACAGTGCCAGCAAGTGAAAAGATGCACTGAGGTTGCACTGAGCTGCATGGACATGGATAGGCACAAAAGGCCAAGTATAGTGGATATCATACATGAACTTGACAAGACTGAACTTTCTGGTGAAATGGCTACTTATTATCATGAAGATCCATCACCACCACTTAGCCGAGGTAGTGGACGGAGGAGGCTACCACCACTTGCTTCCACTTCAAAAGTTGTTCAACCTAAAGCATCACCTTCACCTCCATCTTTACCACCTTCACCAACACCATCTGCCATAGGATCTTCAGCACAACTCGATGGGTTCCTCAAGATCAGGGAGGGCGTCTACGGTATCAATTTCCTTCCTCAATCACTTTGTGTTCTGTTTAAGATAGGTGTTGTATCGGATCACACTTTCCTTTTCACTTTAACATCTTTTTCATAGTAGTTTTCCTTATGCACCATCAATGTCTTGGCCTATATAAAATGTTTTTATTTGCAGTACTGAATTCGTGCTTCAACCCTGATGCCTTGACGGGCAATAAGTGCCAGCGGCAGCGTTATATTAAGGACATCGCCTTAAGCCTCAAGAGCAACTTTGTTGACGCGCGCCTCTTGGTCTACAACTTCGGTGTGGTATATAGAAGCCGCAGCCTGGTGCACGACATCTTGGCCAAATATGACATTACTGTGACCAGGTACCCGAGCCAATATGAGGGGTGCGCGGTCCCCGTGTTGGGGATGATTCACACCTTCCTCTGTGAAATGGATGATGAGCTTTTTCGGGAGCAGATCTTTGTCACTACTAGGAAAAGGCCTACTAATGGCGCACCTAATTTGGCCATTAATGGCGCATTAGTGGTGCGCCAATGGCGTGCTACTAATGGCGCACTACTAATGCGTCATTAGTATCTGGTATACTAATGGCGCACCACGCGGTGCGCCATTAGTATAGTCCACAGTGCGCTATTAGTATGCCTTCCAGGGGGCCATGTATACCCAGGTGCTTCGGCATACTAATGGCGCACAACAACAGTATGTGCCATTAGTAACTTCGGCATACTAATGGCATACTGTTTAATGATGCGCCATTAGTATCCTTTGGCACACTAATGGCGCACTATGATGTGATGCGCCATTATTATGAATATTAGGTTTTTTTGTTTTTTAATTTTCTATTTTTTGCACAGGTTACAAAATGTATAATTGGACAAAATATAGACAGCACACATCAACAACAGATTCATCGAATAAAATAGAAGATTAGTCTCTGAATACAATTCATCATATTAGTCTCCGAATTGAAAAGACCGAACAAAGATAGAACATTATATTACAAGTCTCGAGACCGCGAGTTTGTCTTCACATTATAAGTCGATATCGATCATCTAAACTACCATCACATAGAAGAGAGCTGCGGTCATCACAATGAGCATCATCACAATGAAACTCGTCTTCATCCGGTTCCTCCAACGCTCCCTCCCCTCTCCCGCTAGATAGCGGGCGTATCTAGATTCGGCCTCGGCCCTAGTGGTGTACCCTTTGTAACTGTTACCGCTGAATCGGTGAACCTGTCTCCGACACTCCTCCCAGTCGTTGTAGACTCCGGGAACCATACCCTTGTACACGACATACCACGTCATCGCTATGCAATAGCCAAACGAAACGTTAGTACCAATTCACAGACAATACATAAGCAACATATAAGTATGCAACAGAACGATCGGAAGAGAAAAGCAAAACATTAATAGCATCGATTACATCTAAGTTGAATGACTCTCGAAACCAAAGAGACATACTACAATTTCATTAAAGTTTAATTACAACATATGAGCCAATCGATGTTTCAGAACTAGACACAGCATCACTGTTTTCGACTCGACTCAAGGGACCGGAGCGTGGATGAAGCCGCCGTCTATCGTGGGAGTCATGAAACAACGGGCGTTGTCAGCCTGCATTTGTAGGATTGTGTCGATGTCACTGTTGGACGGTTGATTTCTGAGGTAGAACTGCCCCGAGGTACGAAGGACATCTTGATGGATGATTTCCGCAAACTCCGACTGGATGCGAAAGAATTCTTGTCTGATGTCCGCGTCCTGGATTGCCGACACGCTCGCGGCCCAATCTTTGAGTCTACTCGGTAGCAGAAGTTGATGATGGTCCCGTACGATCGCCCGCATATGATGGATGGCGTAGTAGGCACCCTTCTGGCCGCCAGTTGGCTGCTTGACGCAGCAGAACGTCGTATTATGGGAGAAGACGTGCTTGCCGTACTTAGGAATAGGCCTGGTGAAGGTGCCTCCAGATTTGACGTAGCCGGGGAGAACATCATCAAGAACCTTTTTGACATTTGTGTAGTCTATGTTCGACTGACGGTCCGGGTCGAAATATGTGGCCATGGAATATTTGGGGCTTAGGAGGATGAGCGTGCAATGTGTGTCACTGCAGAAAACACAGAATGTTAAAAGAAAAACGATCGAAATCTAAGAATTCATATGTTACGGGGCGGTTGAGGGGAGGACTTACTCGGGAAAGTAAGGCACGAGGAAGTTATCCTTATCTCGGTTTGCCAGAATGACGCCTTCGAGGTAAGAACTCGCGACTTGCCGGTCCCCAGCGTTGCCCAAGATCTTGGCACGCATGTAGAAGGGGTCGACTATCACGATGTCCGGGGTCTTGTCGCGAATGATCCGCATCTCCATACTCAGCGAAAATAGCCGAACGAAGGTGTAGTGCAGTGGATGAAGGTTCAACATAGCGTGGATGTCATCAAACCGCAGGACGATCGTACCCCCGATGGAGTTATCCACAAAGCCCTTGCCCTCTGGCACCTTGGCCGCGAAAACCGGGTATGCCACATCCTTCTCTCTGAGACGCCGCTTCTCCAAAGAAAGAACACTGTCATGCAGACTCCGCATAGCACCGGTTGCAGCATCGAGCATATTTCTTGGTAGCATCGGCCTACCCGCCACATGCACCCTCCTCGAGATATCCTCAGGTGCAGGTGGCCCGTCCTGAGCACGGATCGTACTCGGTGTCGGCTGGCCCGCACCCTTGTTAGTCTTTCTTTTGCGTGCCTTCTTCTT